>NW_022986971.1:180592-520093 GCF_010093935.1 Zasmidium cellare ATCC 36951
AGTATAAATAACGAAGTAAAAGCCCGTCGAATAGCTAAGTTAGAGAAGTTAGGATTAGTAAGGGTAACGAGTTTTAAAGATCTTAAGAAGCTACGTATAGAGCGTATAATAAAGGAGGTAGAGAAAGTAGCTAAAAAAGCCGAGAAAGAGGCTAAAGAGGCCGTAGGTATATTAATAGAAATAGGAGGTATAGAGAGTAAAAGTAAGCGCGGTCGTAAGCGGAAAAATACGGTAACGAATATCGACGTATTAGAACCGATAGCTAAGGTAGTACGGACGAGCGAGGAGTAGGTAGTAAACCCTAGATAGTTAATATCGTAGGAGGAAGAGTATAGATATATACTAGAGCTATTCCGAGTATTAGTAGTACGTATATAGTAGTTAGAAACCGAAATAGAGTCCGATAGCTTTTATAAAGTATTTCTAACCTAACTTGCTATAGGCTATAAACCTATAGTCGATTCGCTCTAGACTTAGCTAATTCGAGTCTCTAATATTTTAGTTTTCTTTAGTACGTTATAAAATATAGTAAAGTATTAAGGAATTAAAACGAGCTATCTACGTAATAAAGCTCTTAGAATAATACTAGTAGTATAAAGTAAATCGACCGGGTAATTTAGGGCTAGAATTAGCTTAGCTAATACTTGTTAACTATAGCACGATTAATAATATTACAGCTAAGCGCTAGCCCGAAGCGTCTTTGCTTTATTAATAGGTACCTATCGGCGCGGCGATCTTACCTCTATAATCGATATACGGCCGCTACTAAGCTAAAAATAAGGTTTGAACGTAATAGTAAGGCTACTAGCGCTATAAACTGCTTCTTAATATATATTAGTAGTTCGAATATCCTATATTCCGGCTCTAGTACAGTTGTCGACAAGTTAGGCCTAAGATAGGCCTCCTTAAAGGCGAGCGACGACGTCGCTATAATACTACTCTATATTATCGGAAGGACTTAGAGAGGCGAAAGAGTACCTAATCTAGCGAGAACACACAAAATAAAGCGCAAAAACGTATTAGTAAGAGCTCGATAGTCTTATCAGTTCAAAGTACCTTGCGTTTGGCTCGCTACGGAGGGTGGCTCGTGACGTCGGGATGGACGTTAGCTTGTGGACTTTGTGGGTCTTGCTGCTAGACGAGGACTGCAGCGTGAAGTCGGCGGTGGAGGCGTCTTTGCGGATTCTCTCCATGCCGAAGAGAATTGCGGCGGAGCCGGTTGCTAGGGCGGAGTTGACCATTTTCGAAGGTGGTTGGATGTGGGTATTGCGTCGTATGGTGTCTTTGAGTCGCAGATCGGTACGGTCAAGCAAGCGTGAGGGATGTTTGGAGCTGTTGGGGTGTTGCCGACGTCGTCAGAGGCAAAACCAATCGTGTCGAAGCTCTTATTTAAAGACAAAACGAGGTGTTGCACGTGTTGTGTGCTCAAGAAAGTGACTCGAAGCAAGCAATTCTCTCCGCCGTCACTCGGGCAGCTCTCCAGTGCATACATAAATAGCATTCACCTTCCACTCGTGTGGAAAATCAACAAATCGCGTACACGCATGATAAGATTTGAGCATGCAGTCTCTGCCGCAATGCTCTGCCTTATATACAACCAACCTACATCCACCCATCAACACTCACCCCCCTCCTCATCCACCCACCCGCTACCTCCCTTCCCTCCTTCACACCCTCTCCGCTACTCCTCCTCTTCATCACCCCATCCGCCTCCCCGTCCCCGTCCCCAACAGACACCACCCTAATCAACCTCTTCAAATCCTCCCTCCTCCGCTCCCTCTTCCCCTCCCTCCACCCCTCCAACACACTCCCAAACAACCCCGTCCCCCGCGCCGAGTGACTCTCCGGCTCTAATCCCAGTCGAGGTCTCTGCGGGGTGGGGATATACGTCACCCGAGAAGAGTGGAGACTCGTCGGCGAGCGCGCTTCGTCGAAAGTTCGCTTGGAGGTGTCGCTCCAGCCTAGATGCGTTGTTGTCGTTGTCGTCGTCGTTGGGGAGGGTTTGACGGGACTAGGGAAGAGATGCGGGGATATTGGGGAGGGTTTATTGGTCGAGGAGGATAGAGTAGAGGATCTCCTGCGCGATTTGGCGGGCCCGAAGCGCTGGAAGAAGGTCTTGTGTTCTTTCTCTGATGATACACCACCCGCGCTGGAAGGTTTCCTCGAGGCTGTGGCTGTGGCGATGATGGGACTCATGGGCGAAGTATCGGGTGTGGATTCGGGGGTTTTTAGTTTCAGGGCGATGACTTCGGCGGCGAGGAGGGGTTTGCCGGGGATTGGAGGGAGAGGTTCAGTGTTGTCTTGTTTCTTGGAGCTTTTGCGGCGCATGATGTGGGGATAGAAGGATGATTCGCGGCTGTTTTCTCTGCTGTGGTTCTTCTTGATGCGTGGGTTTGGGTGCCATCTGTCGGTGTCGATGTGAGCTGGCTTCGGGCGTTTCATGTCGATGTCTGTGGGTGGTGAGATGGGGATCATGCCCGTTGTGCTGCTGTGCCGACTTTTCATTTCGTTTGTCTCGACAGATAGACGTAGACCGAATCCGGTCGATCGGTTTTCTGAGGATGCGCTGCCGTCACTTCGGACTCTCTCGTGGATGTTGAACGGTGAGACCGAAGAGTTGCTCCCTCGCGAGCTGCCTGACTCTCTCGACGGGGGTGGCTGCTTGGTTTGAAAAAGGGGCTGAGGTACCATCTTCATGTGCTTGCGAACGCTCTCATCTGAGCTGCAGCCTGGAGACTCAGATGCTTGTCTGTACTGCTGTTGACCCAGCAAGGAGTGGTATTCTTGCGCCAAAACCTGTGGTCCATCCTGCGACAGGGCATTCTTCGCGAGCGGGTTTGGGCTCGATCTCGAATTCCGCTCGTAAGACCTCCTCTCCACTGTCCGTCCTCTTGGCTCATCTGTTTCATCTTGGGAAAGTTGCCACCACGTTATCCTTGAGTCGGTGGAACTACTCGCCAGCGGCGGGGCCATTTCCCTCACCGGCCCAGTACCCACAGGGAACGAATTATAGGCGGCAATTGTCATGGGTAAGCTTGGACTTGGGAAAAGAAAGTCTCGCGAGGGAATCTCGGGCGGTGTACGTAATGCTCTCTCACGACCTTGCCGATCGACCATAGTTGGCAGTGGAGGAGGTAGCGGTGTCTTCTCAGCTCCACCGAGAATGTCGATGCTTTCGAGCCGCATGTGCCCTTGAGATTTGACTTTCGTCAATGCTTGTGCTCGTAGCTCTTCTGGCAAGAGACGGACGGCGCCAGGTGCATGCATTGCTTCTTTCGCTTTCTCCAATGACACAGTGTGCACTGACTTTCCAGGGCCATGGCGGGCGATAAGAGGGCTAAACTTAGGTAAGGTTGGCGAGATTTGTGAATCGATAGGACGCATAGGTCTCGGGGGAACAGTTGAAGAATCTGGCCTTTCACCCGGCAGAGAAGTAAGCATGCTCTGACTTCGAGATTGCGGTGGCGAACTTGATGCTACTGTCGTAGTCCTCGGGCTTTCGATCAGAGGAGAGAATGTTCGAGCCTCCAAAAACGGTGTCGTGGCGAGATCCGCAGTTGACAGATCCGGCGAGCTGGCACTGTACGCTATAGGTCGAAGTAAGAGAGGCGAGTCGGCGTCAGGATCTTGGGCTTTGCCTGGTGGCGTTTGAGGTGTAAATTGGCTGGGTGTTCGACTATACACGCTTGACGTGCGTCTATCCAGTGCGTTATTCGGGAAGTCAAAAGATCTCTTCGGCGCCAGAGGTGTCGGTGGCAAAGGCTTATTCTGATCCGAATCGACGGACGGCGTCAGCTTGATGAAGCTCTGGAAAGAAGGAACTTGTTGCTCCAGGCCACCCAACGAAGAGGATGAAGAGCCCGAACTCAGCGGCGGTCGCTCTCTCGAGTTCAGCGATGACGATGATGAGCCCCCGGCATTGACAATAGGCGGCCGCCTCAGCGTCCCAGGGGGCTGCGGTGCAAACATGTTCCACCCACTGGTATGTTTGAAAATCGACGTCGGCCTGTTATCAAGGTACATAGCGAGTGAATGTGGCGTCCTTTGGGACAAAAGCTGAGTTTCTGCCCAGCATCCTAAGAAATGGTGTCCGGACAAAGAATGATGTTAGTGACGGAAGAGCATGTGGCTCCATTGCGGGGAGACAATAAATCGAGTTGGGCTTTGCACAAAGAGCGATGACCAATCTCAAGCCAGATCCGGTACTAGTCACTGGGTTTTGAGACCGCGTTGAGAACTTTTGAGAGGCTGTGTCTGGCTTTTATACGTCGGGCGAGGGTCTGGCCATAATGTCAGTCGCATACTCTACGTGGGTCTTCAGTACGGGACTCGCATTCACACCAGTCTAGGCCTTGCCGGCTTTCTTTAAAGTGCCAGTACCAGCACCATCCTCATCTTGAGCTGCTCCCGCTTGCTCCAATTCATCCGGAGCAGGAGCCTGAGGAATATCCACAAGAACAGCAGGGTTCGACTTCCTCTCCAGAATAAGCTTGGCTCTCCGCTATGAAGACATCAGTGTCCATTTCACTTTGCTCAAACGTAGTCTGGTCTGACCTCCCGCTCAGCACGACTGAGACCCTTCTCAGCCTCCAGCGCTGCGAGTGCATCAGCTTTCGAGCCGCGCCTCGCCAAACGTAGCTCATCAGGTGAAATCGATGTGCCGTCCAGCTCGATGGGTTCATTGTTGATGGCGGCTGCTGAGATGGTGAGTTCTGGCCTGGTGAACTTGATGGGTGAGATTGGCGTTTGGTCGCTTGATGAGGAAGCCATGTTGGTGATTTTGAGGTCGTCGTTGGGCCTGAGAAAGCTTGGTACTTGGATGGTGAGCTCCTCGGGGCAACACCGCTGGTCTTTCGGCGGACGTGACGGCTCTGATAACGCCGCTCTTTTGTTATGAAGCTGTAAGAAGTGTGAGCGTCAGCAAAAGAAGTATCGTAGGTACCAACTCCTCGGCGGAATGCGTTGTTGTCGTCGTACGGAGGAACAAACCCGTCAGCTGGTCACAAGTCTGACCTCACCCCACGCTAGACATTCCGACCGCGAAGACACAAACTTTGGTTGGTGAAACTCGAACGAACTGAAAAAGCCTCTCGGATCGGGCAGCGAGATCTGCACATCAGGTAAAAGAAGATTCTATTCTTTCCTCCATTTCCCATCCGTGAAAGCAAGTCATTGCTTTTCTGGTATCATCTGTGTGCAACCTGTTACAAGATCCCTGCGGCAGCCGTCAAAATAGCCGCACATATGTATAAGTATCAAACGACAGAACGCTATCAATCAAATCAATCATGAAGAGCTGCCCTTAATGGGTGCGTCATGCTCTACCGCTGTCATCTCCACGCCATCCTCTTGGAATTGGTGTTTTCCGGCGTGAGCCTCCAAGTTGTGGATTGCGCTCTGCAGCGCGCTGGTCAGGTCGATGTGGAAGAAAGGTCGGTTCAGGCCGTGCACGACCGTGACTTTGCCGTTTGCACGATGCTTCTTCAGGTGTGTGTTGACGTCGGCAGAAGATCCGCTGTCCGAGATGTTAATGCTGTCGACCTCTCTTTGACCGTGCTCGATATCCTTCGGCAGGTACGCTCTCAGCTCCTTGTTCTCGTCTGCCTCTGCCTGGGCCGCGGCGCTCAGAGAGCCACCCATCTCAGCGACACTGAAGATCGGCTTCCATCGTGAGAACTCGTTGTCTTCAGTGGCTGGGAATCCGAATCCAGCTGAGACCAAGGCACGTTTCGTCCAGCGATTGTTAATGCAAGCGATGTGCCATTGGACTCGCTCAGGCGCGGTGTATCTATCGAGCTGGTTGCGCACGTCAATCAGATTCTGGACTGATGTAAGATCCACGTTGTTAACGGATGAGAAATCGAGGATGATGGCTTTCAACGTTGGTCTGTTGTCCACCACAACTTCTTTACCCTTCTTTGGGCCTGGGTCGTTCCAAGGCCTGTCGCCTGGTCGTGGGAAGCTGTGGGGGTTGGTGCGTCTCGTCTCTTTGAAGACGGTGCTGACAAGGTGGTCAAGGTAGTGGTTTGCGTTTGGATAGTTGAAGCCCTCTGAGAATCTGTAGATGAAGATTCCAGGGTAAGGGTGCTGAGCGCGAATGGATGGGTTTGATCCGTCCTGGTGGTCGACTGGCAGGAATATGTTCCTGGTCGACTTGTCCGGGTCGCTATCGGCGCCCAATCTCGTGTTTCCAGGCTTGTCCTGGCCATCGAGCAGGTGGTCACCAATGACCGAATGGACCTTGACACGGCCGAGGAAGCGACCCTGGGCCTTGAACGCTCTGAACAAGAAGAGCGCCATTGATGTGCTGATGGTAACATATACACCGATCTCGATAGTTGTGAAGATGGTGACGATGACACCGGCGAAGAAGATGATGACTTCCACTGGTGAGACTCGCCAGAACTGGTAGACAGTGTTTGGAGGGGTAATCAAATCACCGACTGCGTGAATGATCACACCACTGAGCGCAGCCTGTGGAATGTAGAAAAAGACCGCTGGGAGTGCGTAGATTGCGAGTAGCACCACAATCGCAGTAATGACACCGGCAAATGGAGTACGCACACCGGCCTTGGATTTGATGGCAGTTCGAGAGAAGGATCCAGTCGCTGGGTAAGCGCCCAAGAAGGGTCCAAGGAGGTTTGTAACGCCGATGGCGACCAACTCCTGAGATGGGTCAATCGTGTAGTTGTTCACCCGGCCGAAGGACTTGGAGATGGAAATGTGCTCGATAAGAAGGACGATGACGGAAGCAGGCAGCTCGCTGGCGAACAGGCTGATGATGTCGCTGTTGACGGTTGGAACGGCAGCGTTTTGGAAACCTCTTGGCACGGTTCCCAACAACTTGAAGGGCGACTTTTTGGCGTTGTGGTTTGGTAGGTGCAAGTTGACAAGCCAGCTGATGAGGGTGTACAGCAGGATCACGAATGCCGTTCGCAAGGTGTTGCAGAAGAACCAAAGCCTTCTGCGGTTCGGCTGCTTCTTGGCGAGGTAGTTGAAGATGAACCTGATGAGGTACAGCATGGTGAGAGAAGTGAGACCGAGGGCAGCATCGAGCTTCGACTCTCCGAGGTGCTTCAAAGAGTTGATGACGACCAGATAGGTAGAGTCGCGGTTGTTGACGGAGCTGAGACCCATCAGATTTGGGACCTGGCCGACTGCGATGTTGATGGCGGATCCAGTCATGAAAGCAGAGATGGCCGGTAGCGAAATGAGCTCAACAAGCCAGCCTAGACGAACGAGACCGATGAAGCACACGATGGCGCCTGCGATGATGGCGAGTGCAGAAGCCACGACGTGAGGTGGGATTTCGGGAGCCTGCGCCTTGACCTTGTTAACGACGTTGCCGGTGATCGTAGACATGACCGCCACGGGCTGTTCAAGGTTAGCAAAATTGGTACAGTCTTGGTGACGACGTCGCAACTTACGCCGATCGTGATATCTTTCGAGGTAGCGAAGAACCAGTAGATAAGAACGCCCATGAACGATGAGTAGAGACCGAATTGGGGCTCCAACTCGGCGAGCTTTGCGTATGCCATACTCTGAGGAACAACGACAGCTCCTACTGTGATACCAGCGACCAGATCTCCAATGAGCCATTGTACGTTGTATCGCATGATCCATTTTGTGAAGGGGAACAGATTATGGACGTAGTTGAAGACCTGTCGTCCCGTTGGGACCTGCTCCTTCACCCAGTCGATGGCGGAAGGTTCGTCCTCGATGTAGCTGTCGGCGCTGTCGACCGAGAAGACAGACTCGCCGCGGGTCAGCTTCGCAGCGCCCGTCTCGTTGCGGTAGTCAAGCTTGATACCAAGGGCTTTGGCCAAGCCGTGGCCGACCTTGGTGCTCGTGGAAGCCATGGTGAAAGGTACGGGCGGGTGGGATGCAGCCGGTCAGTCAAGCACACGAGAGCAAAGTCTTATACGTCGCCCAGAATCTAAGGCGTCTGATGAGCTTGGTCTGACGCCTGCGCTCGATCGCGCTTTGCCAAGACAGTGCCACCCGCACTATGCAGGGCAGGGAAGGATCTTAGGTGGCCTAGATCAGACAAGATTGGTTGGTTGCGTTGAAGATGGGTGCGCCAGAGCGAACTCGATGCGTTCGCCAGAGGATTGCGAACAATCACGACAGAGGCTGCCAAAAGCAGACTCCAAGCCTTTGCTGCACCAGCGAGGCCGATCACGCACTGGACGAGGCTCGCCCAAGCGATATGGCACCGTTCGTCGTGGTGGTCGCGTGGTGTATGCTTCCAGGTGTTGCTTTGGTGAGGTCGTAGATATTTCCCAAGGCGTCGTCGGATGGTCGGCTAAGGCAGGTCAAGGTTACGGACACGGTTAAAGGTAGGGAGTGAGGATGAAAGGTTCGCCGGTGAGGTTGATGTTCCTGTGAGACGCCCGCAAAGGAAGTTTTCCTCTTTTTCTCGCGTTGACGCACGTTGCGACGAGGCCCTCATGTCCCATTACGCATCCTCCCGCGGTTGGTCGGTCGGCGTGGAGGGCTGTCGTCCCTTTCCAACTTAGCTGCCATCACGCCATGCGGCCCGGGTCCACAAGCATATCCTCGTGCGTGGGCCAAGGCCCTGCTGAGTTTGACAAAGACTCCAATCAAATGGCGGCCAGAAGGCGTGATTCTGCTCACTGCAACGGACACGCTGCGGCGTGCTTCGAAGCGACGGAAAAACGTCTTCTTCTCTGACGCCACAAGGCTTCGCTAGAACTGCATTCGCAACATCCTTCTCACAGCGCCTCCGGAGGTGGGTGAGGCTGCTGCATTCCGGTCGTGCTGGGAACCGCTGGCGAGGCATGGATTTTTCGAAAATTGGGAGAGCGAGCTGGGAACGAGGTTGAAAGAATCGACAAGCCGAACGTGCGCTAGTCTTCATCTGGCCGCCCAAGTCCAATACACCACATGCGCAGGTATGATCTTTGTCCACGAACCGTAAGGTGTGCGCCATCAGAGCAGCGAGTGTCGTTATCAGATCCAGATGGATTTCTGTGCAGTTCATGCCATTCACTCACGCATCCTCCGTCGCATAGTTGGACCCTTCAAGCCTAGCATCTGGATCGCACACCATGCATGCCACACTGCCTGTTACCACTCCCTCATGGATAGTAATCTGCAGGCAAGCTATTCTAGTCTGCATCTCCAGCACCCTCACCATCTCCGTAGATCTCCGTAGTCTTCAGCATCACCCAAAGCTTGTGCGGCAGCAAGTTCGGGGGTATCCCAGATCGAGCCATGGCTGCCGTGTCAGCGAAGAAGAAGAGGGCGGATCTCTACAGAGACACGCAATGGAATCTGTACAGCCTTTCGCGGTCGGTTGTCCGCGCTGCGATCGGCCTTGCAGACCAGTCTCTTCCACGTGTAGGGCGAAATCTGGGTTACGCATCTGCACGTGCGACGGTCCGAGCGAGACATTCTAGCGCGAGATCGGTAGATGGAAGGGCAGGGACTTTCACGATCGAGCTTGTGCCCATGAGTCCCTTCACGGACGAGGAGTGCAATTGGCAAGACTGAAGATGAACCATGGCTCCGGTACTGATAAGATGGAGTGCCAGTGGAGGCGATGTGAGGTGCAGTTCGGATAGTCGGTCACAGCTGCCCCTCCTCCGCAGATCCGACTGCCGAGCCCAAGTTGCTCGGCAACCACGACGCGTCCCGCAACTGACGCGCATCTCTCGTTCAATGCCGTGAATCTAGCGACGACGAGGACCACTTTAACCACACCTCCTCATCATCAGCAACGTCGGCTAAGGCTTGCAATCTCATCCATCGACCTCGTCATCGCTGGGACGTCACCACGAATAATGGCCCACCTCGAATTGCTGCTCCAGAAAGGCCCGCCAGACGGCGACCACCTAGCCGGCCTGGAGGAATTACGGCGCATCATTCTCCTGGACGGCATCCCCGCCAACAATGATGGAATGGTAAATGAATATATCTTGGATCTGTAGTTCATCGCATTGACACGACATGACAGTCCGAACTGAGGATCTACGTCTGGCTCATCCTGCTGAATGCACCTCCGACCAAAACAGACGACTACGAGAGCCGGGTCCTCGTAGGCGCATCTCCTGCGTACGAGAAGATCAGGAACGACACCTTCCGCACACTCACGACAGATCCTCTCTTCCGTCGGCGAGTCACTGAGAATAGTCTGACAAGAGTCCTGAATGCCGTCTCATGGAAACTCCACGAAGCGAACGAGGCCCGCGTTAATGGCTGGAAGTCGCCTCCTACGCTCGCAGCGCCGCAAAGTCTAGACGGCAACGAGGATCTCTTCCATTCTCCCACATCACGAGCTGGACATGGCTCAGTCGCTGGTACAGAGACTTCCGACGCTGGCCCCGATGCAAGCGTGGTATCATACGTCCAAGGCATGAACGTCCTCGCAGCGCCTTTCCTCTACGCCGCCAGAAGTGAAGCTCAGGCTTTCACTGCATTCGATGCTTTCATCACCAAGGAATGTCCTGGTTACGTGCGGGCCAGCATGGAAGGTGTACACAAAGGCCTGGCGCTGGTGGATCAGATTCTCGAGATCGTCGACCCAAAGCTCGCGGCGCATCTTGCTTCCAAGGGCATGAAGGCAGAGATCTACGCCTTTCCCAGCGTGCTCACATTATGTGCATGCACGCCCCCTCTGCCGGATGTCCTTCAACTGTGGGACTTTCTCTTCGCATACGGAACACATCTCAACTTGCTCTGCATTGTATCGCAGCTTGTCCTCATTCGAGACTCGTTACTCAACAGTCCAACGTCAGTCACACTCGAAACCTTTCAACGAATTAGAACTGACATGGTCTAGACCAAAGCCAGACTTCAAGCCACTACGAGCCCGCAAAGTCATCGACTACACCGTCAACTTCGCCCGCAAGATACCATCAGACCTGTACGAGCAAATGCTCGTCCACGCAAAGTAAAGGATTAAAAGGGTTCTAGAATCCTGCTAATCATCACTCATCATTGATCCCACGCTTAAAAGAGCCTTTATGATCCTCGACTCCTTCAAAAACCCGAAAGCGGCTCATTCCACGTACCAGATCAGTCACACATCCCCTGAAACTCCAATTCAGCGCCTGTGCTCATCCCGAACATCAAAACAAAGACGAAACCCGTCTATCGTCTACCTCCCCGCCTTCTCCTCATCACTCACGGTAATAACATCATTCCTCCGAATCCCCGTAATCATCTCCTCCGACGCATTCGCCACACTCCGATCAATACTCTGATCATCATCGGCCGAATAAATCTTGACCGAATACTTCACCGGCTGATCCCACTTGTGCACATCATCCGGCATCGAAGGCATCACCCCAGGTCGACTCTCCGCCGTGCCCCGCCGCTCCATCTGTCCCGCGAACGTGGGCGGTGGTTGATGTCGACTATGCGCGGTGCCGGCGCGGCTGGTAATTTTGGACGCGCCGAGGATCATGGCGGCGGACATGGAGGAGCGGTTGTTGACGTTGGTGTCGAAGTTGCGCATGAAGCCTAGCACGAAGGGGAGGGTCGCGGTGAACATGGAGTAGGTCAGTTGCACTTCCTGCCAGATCTGCACCCAGGTGTATTGCAGTGCGTGCCCGGCGTTCTCGGGCGCGTAGCGGGTTTCGATGGTGGCGATGCGGGAGATGTATGCGAGGACGGCGAAGACGATGATTCTGGGTTGAGGATGCGGTTAGTTTTCTGGTAAAGGCGAAGTTTGGTTCGGTAGTTGCGAACGATGGGGATGGGGATATGTCTCACCCTGGCCGAAGCGCAAACGCAAGCAGAGACGTCAGTTTCTCTTCCTTGCTGATCTTCCTCCTCAACAACGACAGCAGAACCATCGACATGGTCACGATGCCCAATTCCTGCACGATATCCACAATCGTCACGACGCCCCATCTCGCAGGCTACACAATCGCCCGTCAGCATAGCCCCTCCTCCCAAAAAGATTTCACAAGAACTCACCCCAAACGCACAACTATTCTGCGGCGCCGTCCCCGGCAAAATATGATTCGGCGGACATCCAATGGACAACACGATAATCGCCGCGAGCGTCCACACGGCTTCCGTGCCCATGAGCACCGTACACGCGATGACGGGGACTCGTTTGCCCATGCGTCTGAAGAGGCGGCGGATCGGCCAGGTGACGCCCATTTTGAGGAAGCCGAGGACGAGGATGTAGAGGACTTTGGCGGCGGTTAGATTCTGCACAGCGATGTCAGTTGGATGTGATGTTGTAAGTGGGAGGTAGGCGAAGTATCATACGCTTGCGATGTTATTCTGTTGCGCCTGCTCAATCGCACTCCACCTCTTCCCCAACCCCAACACCAACGACGCGATCACGCTCGCAAACTGCCCGTACGCGAGCATCTGCGCGAGGAAGATGGAAGCGTCGTCCCAGCTGTATTTGCCCCATCGCACCCAGATGCGCACCGCGAGGGTCAGGGTGGTGAAGCACACGAGTAAGATCGCGGTTATGCCGATGTAGACGCTGTGGTCCGCGTCGCTTGGGTCGGTGAAGGCGCGGGTGGTGAGATACATGGTCGCGAGGCGGATTCGTACGCCGTGTGGTGGTTGATGGGTGTTGTTTCAGATGTTCCAATATCACATTGTCTTTCTTTTTCTTTGCTGGCAGGCTGTATAGAGGAGGAGGGGTAAAGAAGAGAGAGAGCAGTTCGGTACGACACGATAAGGACACCCATGGTCGTTGTACCTCTTTCTCCATCAGGGCGCCACATGGCAGGATGTAAGTGCGACATTTTGATCTTCATGCAAAGTTCAGCGTCGACGTTGGAGCTTGATAAATGCGGTCGGCTTGTGAAGGATCCGAAGCAGCACGTGTATAGGGGCTTTTCCGAAGAGGGCAACCGCCTGGAATTTTGGAATTGGTGAAGGACGAGTTGGTGATATTTGAGTGGACTTTTCTGCCTGGAGGGAGTGGATTGCAGACATGCTTGACGTACTTCTGCCACGAAGAAGTTGTGCCTCGGGGCTTGAGTTGATTGTGTCGGAACATCGTCAGCATCTCAGATGATGAGAGTCGTCCTCGTACACATTCGTATAAAAGGATCGGTGTCTCTCCTGGACAAATCTCACCACGCGTCCTACTCCTCACGAAGTTTGCTTCGATTAGCACACACTCTCTCTCTCTTCCGTACACCACGTATGCAGCGACGTTTGCGATATTGGGGACTGACGAGGCAGCGACTGGCAGCTCGAAAAACCAGCGACTCACAGCAGTGCTGTACATACTGTCAAAGTTGCTGATCGAGTTTGAGCAGATTTCTGCGACTTCTTCTTCATCACCTTGCATTCAGAAAGTGTTCTTTCCTATTCCGTTCACTGCACTCTAAGGTCGTGCCTCGCCAGAAGAGGGAGAAAGACGTTGAAAACGTTTTCGCCAGCCGTTGCGCTATTCAATGTCAGATCGTGCCGAAAACCGCTGGGGTGTGATAGCAAGATTTCTTTTTTCTATCCCGGAAGTGCAGATTCTGCGATTAGGATGGCGATTCGAGATCTTGCAGCTCTCATGGTAATTTCAAAAATGGATGTATGATGAGCGAGATGGAAGAAAGGCGCCAGGTGTCAAGAATGCGTTAGAAAGTGGGCAAGAGCTGACTTCGGGCGGGGGAGTTGGCCGACGGCGACAATGAAGCAATTCACCAACACCTCCGCCTCCTCACTGAAGACGTAAACGAAGCCATCGCTGTATCATTGGAAGTACGACTCTGAAAATGCACACATCCAAAAACCTCCTCATCTGCACCGCCTGCGGCACCCAATTCGACCTCCCCGCCTCGCAACCCCCCAAAGGATGTAGAATCTGCGACGTGAGCTGAACAACAAAACCAATCTCCTCTCCATGACCTACCGTGATACTCATATTAAATCAAAAGGACCCCCGCCAGTTCGTCCCCCCAACAGGCCAAACCTGGACCTCCCTCTCCCAGCTCCGCACCAAAGACCACCGCAATGTCTTCACCCCCGACCCTCACGACCCGCGCCTCACCTCCATCCACACGGAACCCAAATTCGGCATCGGCCAGCGCTGTATCCTGCTCGAGACCTCCGCCGGCAACGTCCTGTGGGATTGTATCGCGTACTTGGACGAGGAAACGGAGGCGTTTATCAAAGGTAAGGGCGGGTTGAAGGCGATTGTGATCAGTCATCCGCATTATTACACGACGCATTTGGATTGGGCGAAGACGTTTGGGTGTCCGGTGTTTGTGGCGAGGGAGGATGAGGAGTGGTTTAATCGGAAGGATGGGGAGGGGTGCAGGAGGTTTGTTGAAGGGGGGACGGCGGAGGTTTTGGAGGGGGTTGTGGCCATTAAGGTGAGAGGGTTGTTAGCTGCTGTTCGACAAGGTCTTGCTTATGGTTTTTATAGACTGGTGGGCATTTCCCCGGGAGTTTGGTACTGCTCTGGGAGAAGAAGTTGTTCATTGCTGATACTCTCGTGACGGTCCCAGTAAGTAGCAGTCCACCGTTTGCTCGGGAAAGGGTCATGCTGACGGGCTGATTAGTCCGCTTTATATCATGTCGATCGCCTCCCTGGCACGACATCCTTTGCCTTTATGTGGTCAATCCCCAATATGATCCCTCTCCCGCCTTCTGAACTGCACAAGATGTGGTTGGCGCTGCGTCCCTTTGAGTTTGAGAGTACGCATGGAGCTTTCAATGGCCTTGATGTTCGAGATAAGAATGTCAAAGCGCGAGTGCTGGAAAGCATGAAGATCCAAGCGAAGAATGAAGGGTGGGAAGATGTGGCTATTCTCAAAGAAACGCTTTGAATTATGTATACGAAGCAGAATATCAACACTCGCCAATCGCTGACAGTGCAATCCCTCCTCACAGATGAACATAACCTCCAACAGCAAATCCATTCAAACCATCTTCCTCCTCCTCAACACCACCTCCTCATTCCGTCTCAACTCCTCCGTACTCCTCTCCACCGCCCGGTCCAAACTCGCCTGAATCCTCCCCGCAATCTCCTCCACCGGCGTCTCCATCCCCACCAACCCAATAAACTTGCCAACCTTCCTTCTCTTGATCCGTATCCTCTCCTTCTCCGACAACCCCGCGTACGCATTGCTCCCGCTCGCCCTCTCACTCTGCGACGCCAGCAGCGTCGTCGGCGCCTGCAGGTCCTCCACCGTCTTCATGAGGTCTTCGAGCCAGATGTTCTCGTCCGCGCTGAGCTGCCGGCTGTGGCGGCGGGCGTGTGGACTCGTCGCGGTGGGTTTGGGCTTGGCCAGGAAGTCTTTGTCCCAGTTCATGTTGGCTGGGTAATGGTGCGTCCAGGGGCCCGGGGTGGATTGGTGGTAGTAGTGGGCGATGCTGTCGAGTTCGTCCTCGGTGAGGAGGTGGAAGGCCATGAGGGTTTTGGGGAAGGACGGGTGTGGTGGGCCGGAAGGGAGGGGCACGAGTGGTGCGAGGCGGAGTTGGAGCGTCTCGATTTTCTTTGAGAGGGTGTCGTTGCGGGTGGAAGGCGCCATCGAGGTGGTGTCGAGTGGCTTCTGTGAGGTGTTTGCTGCTCTGGTGGATGTCCTGCGACCGGCGTAGGATGAGTGTGTGCTGCGAAGTCGATGATGATGAGCGGATGAAGGCGAAGATGCGAGATGCCATGGTCAATGTCGAGGTGCTGCTGTTATTATGAGCTGTCCTTTGTCTCGAGGGAAATGAGACTGGCTTGAAGCGTGCCTGCGAACTCAGACAAAGCCTTCCAAATATACCAATGATGCCCGTCTTTGTCTGAGTCGCTGTCGGACTCGGCGCTCACACACTGTCGCAAAGAGCTTATTCGAGATGCGTAGATGTCGCAGGTGCTGGCTGAACGGTGAGGGTGACGGTGGTCAGGGTGACGGCGGTGAGGATGACGGCTGAGACTCTTCTCCAGCGCCCAGTACAAGACTGGAACATTGATGAAAAGTGATTCGCATCTGCTGGCGGTAGTGGAAGACCAGCGACACGGTGCCCTGCGACATAGGCAAGCCCAGCGGCCGCAGGACCGGTGCCAAAAATAAGAATAATCTTGAATGAGTCCGTAGACTCGTTTCAGAGATTAAACTGAAAAGAACAGATACTACACTTGATCTAAGCTGCGAGGGTGTCAGTATTGTGGCGTGTGAAGAGGGTGAGGTGGTGTCTTACCCAAAAGGCAAACTGTAATGGAGGTCAGTACATGTTGCAAAGTGTAGGGGTCAGATGGGTGGACGTACGAGAGCTGGGGAGGAAAGAAAGTCAAGTTGCAAATTCGAAAGCTCCGAAAGGTGATTCGGCGGGTGGCCCGTGCTGAAGCTTGGGCCAGTATTTCTCAGGCATCACCAGGCAGCCATGCTGAGAACTACGCCCACGGCGAAACGTCGGGACAGTGGGAGAGCGGCAAGAGCGGCAGGATGGCGGGGGCATGTGAAATAGTGGGAAGTGAATGAAAACAACATTGAAGACTTGCCCTCGCTGGGCTTCACGGCGTTCCATTGACTACCCTCCTCGTTCCGGTCAAACTGGAAGGTATGCAATTGCCCTCTCTCCGACTTTTCACAAACCATTGTGCTGCCAATTGCCCCGCAAGCTGCTTAGACAGGCCTAGGAGTAACGGGATGAATATTACGATTGACTTGAACAGCTTCAGTCCATCCGCTTGTGGCTTCGCCGCCAACTTGTTGCGTGCAATCTGCTTCAGCTCTTCAAGGGCAGCAGACATGATGGCGGCTGCGGCGGCGGCGGTGTTGTGGTGGTTGCTAGTTGTTAGTTGGTGGTGTTATAGTGGTGAGCGGTGGTGGGTAGTAGTGTCGAGGAAAGGGAAAAGAAGTGTGCGTGGGAATGGGCGAGACATCAGGTAGCCGACCCACAATGGCTCTTGCTACTTACTCGCAGTTTGACACTTGACCTTCCGTAGACTATTGTGGAACTCCTGCATCTGTCCTTACTCTATCGTCTTCGCTGCAGAATTTTGATTACAGGACTGGCACATGGCATCGGATCATTTAAAGGTGTCCAACTCGATTACATCGTACATGGCGACGACGACAACAACAAAGACTGAAGACTGAAGACAGCAGACGCAGACTCCAACACCCCACAAGCCAGCTCAGCAAAACTCTGGACGCTTCATCTCCTTGTTGCCGGGACCGATTGCATAGCGCTCACGATCGACGTGGAGGGAACGGTGAGGGCGAATGCTGCCGTCGCGGAGACCTCGCTCGACGATATGGAAGGCTGTGAGGATATCAGCGAAGGTCATGAGGAGAGCGAAGCCTTGAAGACAACATACCGGCAGGGCTGCTGTCATCCCAAGTGCCATTCTTCTCGAGTGGACCTCGAGCGACTTCCTTCCCCCAACCAGGCACCTCGAAGACGTAGAGAGGCTGCCCAGACAAAGACCAGCGCAAATCGTACTTCGTCGTTCTACCTTCAGCATTCTGCTCGAAGTGCAAGATCCATCCCCATCTCTCGCAGGGCAACGGATGTGCCTAACTCGCGAACAGAAGCGTAGTCATCTCTTTCCCATCGGGGAGAGAGATGGTAGTTTCATTCGTTCCCCTTCGACCGGAACGAGCAGGGCAACATCTCTAAAGTTTGGCTTCGAGACGTCAGCCCTTACCTTTTCTTGTCCAGGCCATGGATCAGAGACCGAGCTCTTAAATCAGCGGCGGAAATTACGTACCCGACCTTAAGATCGAATTTCCAGACTTCCTACTTCGACTCCATCCCCTGAGCTTGAGAGCAGGCCAAGTAATCCAGAAGACCTTGCCACCTTTGCGAAGATCTTGCAGTCATGACTGAGAGCTGATCATTCTACTTGACGCCCGCGAGGCAGCTCTTTCTAGATCTAATGCACATGTTGCGGTCTTTGATTACTGAACTCGAGCTTTGTCGATGATGAGTATCAAAAAGTCCTAGGCACTAAACTACTTGTCTGCAAGTGACGAGTAGTAGATCATCGTGGTAAGCATTAAAAGCTAGTCGTAGGCCTTCGAATCTTAGGCCGTACAAGCAAGTTTAGGGCCACAAGGCTGAAAACTGGGAAGCCTCCAGATCTTTGACTGTACAACCAGGCTTAGGGCTGTATGGCTAGAGATCTGGAAGCCTATGATTACTTGCTAGTCACCCCAATTAGGAAGGAAGAATGAAGGTTTCTGCATATTCTGATGCCGAATCGTTACTTGTTCATTTGATAGTAGGAACTCAAGAATGAGACTCTAGGTCCTCGGCTACTGGAGTCAAGGTATATAATAAGTCCAGCAGTCTTTAGTAATCTCTTCCCGTGTCTGTACTCTCTACTCTGCACTTTACATTCTACAATCCTCGACTCCAGCTCGCCCACCATGCAAATCCAAGCATTGCTCTTGACCTGGGCCGCGTGCACCATGGCACAAAGCTACGACGTGGACTTCCAAATCTACCCCAACCAGAGTCCGTATCCCAGACATCCGTCCATGGCTGGGGCAGGGCACTAACAAGACCTCCCAGACTGCCAAGGCGGCGGCTCGACGGAAATCCTAGCGAATGCCGTCACCAAGAGCCCGTTCTTCCCCGACCAACGAAGCATCAAGGTCTACTCGATCCGCAACGGCAAGCATCTGGTTCTGTACAAAGGTGGTTCGCAGACGGGAGCCGCGCAGCGGTTCTATGATTCTGTTGAGTGTGTTAATGGCGACTGGCTTAGCTATGGGGTTTACAATGGCGGTCCGTAGAGGGGTGTGTTGTTGGGCTTTGATGGAGGCCGTGGCTGGACAGTAGGATCTCTGAAGGTGCCAGTGTTTGCAATGCAATTCATTGGCACTGTCGCTGAGTATGTGATGGGGAAGCGCTCAAGATATTACGCCATTTAGAGTTGTAACACCGTAGTCAAGCCCTGCATCATCTCGTTCACATGCCCTTGACAAGTCTAGCGGCACCCCGATAGTTTGGCATATTACAGTGCTTAACCCAACCTCAAAGTCGTGCCGAGATCATCGAACAGATGTCCTCCCTCTTCAATATATCCCGGTCGACCATCCTCCGCCCATCTCCAGCGCCACCCTTCTCCCAAGCCAACCTGACCTCCTCCGCCGGATCGCACAAATACGCCCACCGCTGCGTTGTGGGATCACTCCACTGATTCGGACTCGCAATAAAATGCTCCCCTCTTACCTCCGCTTCCATCAATCGATCCCTCGCTTTCTGCTGTGGTCCGTCCGCGAGATGTAGCGTATACATATGTCGATAGCTGGCTTCCTGCATCGCCGTAGCGAGGGATCCGAACAGATTCCCATGTTGCGATTGCGTCGGGGAGCTGGTGTCGAGATTGTATGAGGCGAAGGGCTTGAGCAAGGGCATAGGCATCTTCAATAGCAATAGAGGCGCCAGCTGCCATGGAAGGGAGCATGGCGTGTGCGGCATCGCCAAGGATGAGCATTTTCTTGCTAGGGGAGGTCCAGGAGTCGAGTTGGGGGATGTCCTGAACTGGCCATTTGAAGGTGGTTTTGACGAGTTTGAGGATTTCGATTAAGCTGTTTTGTGATGTCAAGTCAGAATTTGTGAGTATAGGGTACTGGGGATTTGACTCACGTAGGATCCCAGCCTGCGTAGAAGGATCGCATTATTGAGAGGGATTGCCGCGAATAGTCATCCCAGTGACAGGGTTCTTTCTGCTCTGGGACGGTGATCACTAAGTTCCAGTCTTCGCCGCCTTTGATCGGATAGCTCATGACATGGCTTTGGTCTCCTACCGTGCAATTCAACATTAGTGACCGTTCTCAATAGTACAATGATAGGGTCCAACCATAGACAGAGACTCTCGAAGTCCATGTTCTTTGCGATGAGTCGATTCTTCCTCATCTCCTCCACAGGAACGCACGCCCTGTACGCCGCAAACCCATGGCTGCGAAGTGGTATGCGTTCTCCAGTGATGACTTGCCTCGCCGTGGACTTGAGACCTATAAGGCGGGAAATCAGAATAGAGCCGCTAAGTTCCAAGACGACATCTCACCGTCACCAGCGACCAAAAGATCAGGAACTACTTCTTTGCCATTGGTAAACCTAATCGACGGTCTTTCTGGATCGTACGAAGCGACGGTATGGCCGAGATGTATTCTAACCCCAAGATCCACAGCCTTGTCGTGCAGCGCTTCGTGAAGATGAGCCCGGTGAATGACACGATACGGCACGCCGAAGTTCTCCTCAAAATCAGGCTTGTACCGCGTCTTGGCGATGACTTTGCCATCTTGCCACCGTTTCCACCAAAGATTCTTAGGCTCTACCGACTTGGCTTTAATGGCTTCTTCCACACCCCATTTGTGCATGATAGTGAGCGAGTTGGGTGGAACTTGGATACCTGCTCCAAGCTGTCATTTCCCGAGTGTAAGCAATGGAGGCACAGAACGATTGATCCTGGGAAAGACGTACTTCACTAAGCGCCGGGGCGTCTTCGTAGACGTGCACTTCGTGACCATCTCGACGGAGAGCCACCGCCGTTGCTAGTCCTCCAACACCCGCACCAACGATGGCTACCTTGAGGCGAATCGGCGCTTCACTCGGATGCTCATAGTCGTCTGGCCTCTCGCCTGTTTCGTCTCGCTCGGCCTGTTGAACATAATTCCAAGCACCTGTGGGGAATGGTGCTGGCTGTAAAATACAACATCGATCAGAATTTGCCCTGACATCATCTTCTCCATCAACGTACTGTGCTTGGGCATGGTATCCGGGGCATGTCTGCTGTGTCGGTTTGGTAGTGGCATTCAGAGCTTGCAGGTCCTAAGACATGATCTCGACTTGAGCTCTACCGTAAGTAAGGTGATTCATGGCGTCTTCCGTCGATCCAGATTGCTCATCGTTGTTGAGAAGATGTGTTGGACCCTCCAGATCGGTGTAGTTCGTACATGTTCGAGGGGTCGAGCGTTCGAGTCCGATTGAGTTTTGTTTCGCCTGTTAGTCCACATGCTAGCAGCAGAATGTATCGATGGTTACTTTTTGGGAGACCGGTTTTAGGTTCCTAGGTACCGATTGCGTCTTAGATCGTCGCCGCTAGTAGGTAAATCCCATGTGCTTTTAGATTGGCAACAAGGTCTCCTTCCCAAAGCGTCCTGAGCCGTATCATGACGTCTCTTTAGGATGTCGGTAATCTAAGGGCTGCATGTCATGCTTTTTGTAAAATCATGCAATTCTTCGATCTGGCTGAATCAACCGCTATGCGTACCCGAAAGGCCATTAATCCACACGCATTGCCTCGAACAAAGCTCTGGACTTGATCGTCACTCTTGGTCTCCAGACCTTGATCAGCTTCAGATCAGCTTTCTGTAGCAGCTCGATCCACTCTGATTCCGTTCGCTCACGAGATGAGAAGTTCAGCATCATAGTGAAATCTGTGTGGGCAACCACCGGCGTGTCGTCCGCACCGCTTTCAGACAGGACGTTCTCATTGATCAGAAGGATTGAATCCTTGCCCATCGCCTCCCGGACTCTGGAAAGCACTTCGAGAGCTTGCTTGTCAGGCCAGTCGTGAAGCACAGTGCGCATATAATATGCTCTAGCATCCTTGATCGGTTGCGGGTCGAACATGTTGTGTGGGTTGATTTCGATTCCGTTCGGCAGTGAGACTCCTCTCACCACCGCCGGCAAATCTTGAAGGACCAGTCGCCCCGGTAGATCTGGGAATTTGGTCTTCAATCTTGCAATGTCATGCCCCGACCCCCCGCCAAGATCCACGAAAACATGCGATTCGTCATTGAGCCTCTCTCTGACAGGGTATATATCGAACCATTGGTTGTGATCGTCATGACGAGGTAAAGACATCGTCGCATTGAATGGACGCTGTCTCTCCTCGTCGTCAGCTAGCCAGTGAAAGTAGTGGTTTTTCGTGTTGTTGGCAAATTGATGAGGTGCGTCAAAAGCATCGTCCGGGCTCATGTAATCTCGTGCCTTCAGGTAGTTGGGCGACTGGATCGCGGTGATCGCATGGAAATGTTTCACGACTTCTCCTGAGACTGTATCGTTGCGGAACTGGTAAGCGAAAGGTGCCAATGTGTATTCATCGTTCGACTTGGTGATGACCTTCTCCGTAATTAACAAACGAAGAATTCTCGTCAACATTGTCCGGTCTCCCTTGGTTTGCTCATCGAGCTGTCCAAGCGTCAGAGGATGGTTCAACCCAACGTCTGCAAAAGCGTCGAAAATGCCCATGCCCTGAGCAATCTTGATGATTGGCAGCGTTCGACAGGAGAATATGATTCGATTGACTGTTTGCTCTGGCTTCTCCAAAGTAACTCGCAGACGCTCCATGGCATCGAAAAGGTGTTCGGCTTCGCCATCTTTTCGGTCTTCCACGGGAGGCGGATTCGCAAGTAATGCTTCAACTGCTCGAGTAACTTCGGAGATTGATGTTGCCATTTCGAGATTGCTTGAGTTCGCCCGGGTGCTGGAACTGATGGTCTGCAGCGTACAAGAGTGGAGGTTCGAATATCATACACATCGCGATCAATAATGTAGTGTTCAAAGATCACATCATTGATCGACCCGGCCACGAGAGCTCTCACCTCGGGTTCATTATGGCAGTAGACCAAAAGCGGTCGGCAGATCCATGAAGTACCAGATTCATCGCTGTAGGTCGGGGTTTGAGTTTCTAGCTGCATGAGCAAGGCCCTCTGCTTTTGTCGATCGACTTTGTTGCCGAATGCTGTCATCAGTGAGACTTTCTTTTCCACGTCGCATCTGCGTCGCCGCTGATGCAATTCTACACCCACAAAGTCATCGTTGCTCGTGGTGGCTGGGTCAAGCTCTGCAAAAGCAATTCTTGTATCACGACGTGTCGTCTCACTGCGGATGCTTAACAGAAAGCTTATAAGCGCCCAAAAGCTTGGACGCGATCAAGGTATTGTGCGTTCTCATCTTCAATCGGCGTGCATTTATTTTCAGGAGCTCGTTGAGATCGCCGTGATAATTCTGGTCCCCAGCAGTTGAGCACTCGAGGTGTCGATACGAGATATGCCGACATTTGGGCTATGAACACGGTCATTCGCGTCCTTGTTTACCATCATGGTATACCTTGTACAGCATAAACTGGCTTGGAGCTTGCCATGGGTTCTTCAGCCGGTGCATGGCGTAATTGCAGTCTAGGACGTCCTTCGCTGGCCAGAATGTCTCTCTCTTGGACATCCAGTGAGGTCCCGCGATGATCTCAGAGCCAGAATTAATGTTCTTCGACTGAACACGTACATCTGCCACTATTTGAGTCATCAGTGGCGGCTTGCACAATTCTTAGCGGGATGAGAAGGCTGGCGACCGGGTTGCGCTCATTCGCGCAGTCATTCATGATCATTCGTTGAGCATTGCAGTATCATCCGTGAGCCTGCGCTGAAACAGAAGCCAGAGTATCATTTCACGTTTAGGTGGCCGGTTTGGAGGAGATTGGACGCCAAGCCTCTCGTTCGTCTGCCGATGTATGCCTCAGGCAGCCACGCGTGCTGCGTACTGCGTCGACGGTATCACAATTGCCCGTCAATTGCTGTCTCTTCCCTTCCACCTCACCTTCTACAAAGCTGGACTCTACATCGTACTTGTGGCTATGCTCCCGACGTCCATCGACTACTCCAATTGGTATCGACATCTTCTTCAGGTGTGACGGATCACTCAGCTGCTGTGGACCTGATCCGAGAAATGCGAAATGCTGGAGCAAGTGAAACCTGGTGGGACATCTGTTTTCCCTCCCTCCACAACTCATCGGCGACGGCTCCCCGGGCTGGCTTACGAATGATGCGTACTACTGTCACATCATACTGTACCCTCCTCTGTGTGTTCAAAGTGGAACGCATCGAACTCGCGTCTCTCCGCCTTTTTCTAAGCAACAGCGCTACTAATTACATCTTAAGCTGCTTAGAGGGCTTAGGAGTAATGGGGATAGATGTTCCACTTTCGGCGGGGCACGAGGGTTCGATACGAGTAAGTCTAGTTTGCGAGCGGACCGAAGAAAGGTGAAGCCGCGAGTATCAGTCCGGGCCCGACGGACCCGTCTTTGCAGCGAGCGTATAGCTACAGTCTGACCAGAGGAAATATGCAAGCGTCCTAACCAAACGAGATAAAGCCGAGAGCGGTGCTAGGCCGCCGAATGACATACAGCCCTAGAAGAGTGTCCAAAAGAGGCACCTGACATTGTCATGTAGTTCGGCATACCGATACTTTGAGGAGAACGACTTTAGGCCAGCTCGGACACCTCGCATTTACCGAAAGACCGCCATACGCCTACTCAATCTCCTTCAACCATGTCGAAGCTGTCATGCCTGTCATCATTAACTCTGCAGTCTGGTCCATGGGTTCCTCCTTACCCAGAGCCACCTCAAGATGACTCCGAGTCCTTTGCCGGCCAATGGTCCTAATGCCAATACTGCGGATCACGATCCTCCAGAACCTGTCGCCATTTGTGGATTGGCATGCCGTCTTCCAGCAGGCATAAGCCATCCTCGACATCTATGGGAGTTCTTGCTTGCTGGTGGAGACGCACGCAGCGAAGTACCAGCGTCCAGGTACAATGTCGAAGCGTTCTACGATCCAAGCGGAAAGCCAGGCACGACTAAAACTCGACACGGCTACTTTCTCGATGATGAACTCACGAATGTGGACACATCTATGGTGTCCATGTCCCGGAAAGAGCTCGAAAAGCTCGACTCTCAGCAACGTCTCATGCTGAACGTAGCACGAGAATGCTTTGAAGATGGCGGCGAGGTCGGTTGGGAGGGCAAGAAGATCGGTTGTTATATTGGCAGCTTGGGTGAAGATTGGCTAGAGATGCTTGTACAAGACACACAGAGCTTTGGACATTACCGAGTCACTGGACAAGCAGACTTCTCGCTATCGAACCGCATCTCGTATGAGATGAATCTTCACGGGCCTAGGTTGGTATAAGGCAACCCACAAACGATTTTCCTCGAATCTGACGTGAACCGAGCATGACAGTGCGGACTGCATGTTCGGCCTCGATGGTAGCGTTACATGAGGCTTGTGTAGCGGTGGGGAGAGGCGATTGCGAGTCGGCCATAATTGGCGGCACGAATCTGATCTTGAGACCCCACTGCACTGCTCAGATGTCCGAACAAGGTGTTCTTTCCCCTGACGGTTCTTGCAAGACGTTCTCCAGCGAGACCAACGGATATGGTCGAGGTGAAGCCATTGTTGGTGTTTTCATCAAGCCGCTCGAGCAAGCACTTCGAGATGGCAACAGCATTCGCGCAGTCATTCAAGCCACATCGACCAACCATGGCGGTAGATCAGCAGGATTCACAGTCCCAAACCAGGACGCCCAAGAAGAAGTTATTCGCCAAGCGTACCAACAAGCCGGCCTGGACATGGTCGACACCGGATACTTCGAGTGCCACGGAACTGGCACACCTTTGGGAGATCCCATCGAGGCCAAGGCGGTTGCTAACTGCTTCAGCAAGGCAGGGATCATAATTGGATCCACCAAGTCAAATTTTGGGCATACAGAGGGAGCATCTGGTCTTTTGTCTCTGCTAAAGGCTGTTCTCATGCTCGAGAACAAAGCAATCCCTCCCAGCATCAAATTTTCGCCGAAGAATCCAAGGATTCCGTGGGACTCAGGCAAGCTTGCACTTGCAGAGAGACCTCTATCCTGGCCGAACGATCGCGTGCAACGCATCAGTGTGAACTCATTCGGCTTGGGAGGCTCAAACGCCCACACCATCATCGACTCTGCGTCGAACTTTCGACCAATCACTGAGAAATCCTCGAAAAAGGACGAAACTTGTCAGTTGCTCCCATATTCCGCTGCAAGCCAACGGTCCCTTAACGCGCTTATCAGCACATATGCATCCTTTCTGGAAGAGTCTAGTTTCAATATCGCCGACATTGCGTACACGCTCGCCCGCGGTCGCGAGCATCTAAAGCACCGTTCGTTCGCCGTTGTTCGTGGGCATTCTGTCATAACTAGCCCGCCAGCAACCGCGCCTAGCCATCGGACTCCCAAAGTCGTCTTGGTATTTACCGGTCAAGGTGCTCAATGGCCTGGGATGGCTGTCGAGCTATTGATGTCTAATCCAACCTTTCAATCCGCCATCCGCTCCTTAGACGAGTATCTCAACGCTAGCCTTGGAGACGATGCCCCAGAATGGACCATCGACGAAGAGCTTCGGAGGCCTTCTGAGACGAGTCGTCTCGGTCTCGCAGAGTTTTCCCAGCCGCTGTGCACCGCCGTGCAGATTGCACTTATCGATACTCTGCGCTCAGTTGGAATCAAGGCGGATGCCATAGTCGGCCATTCAAGCGGCGAGATTGTTGGCGCTTATGCCGCTGGTGCCTTGACTGCGGGAGAGGCTTTAGTAGCTGCGCTGTATCGTGGCGTTGCGGCCAAGAAGCAGACGAGACCAGGTGCAATGGCAGCCATTGGCATGGGCGTCGCCGACGCTGAGAAGTTTCTGTTGCCAGGTGCTTGTATCGCCTGCGATAATTCTCCACGAAGCGTCACTGTTTCAGGCGATGCCACAAGCGTCGAGGAGGTCCTCTCAAGCATTCACAAGGCCAATCCTGACACGTTCGCGAGGAAACTTGCAGTTGATAAAGCGTACCACTCACACCACATGGCCGAAATCGGCGATGCATACAATGCGTTGATCCAGGAAAGAATAGTGGCCAAGCCTTTGGAAAAGCCGTTCTTCTCGAGCGTCGAGGGCAAGCTTCTTGATGCATCCGCCAAGCTTGACTCCCAATACTGGCAAAAGAACGCAGAATCTCCTGTACTGTTCAATGGAGCTGTAACGAGTCTCCTCCGCTACTTCTCGGATGATGAAATCATCCTTTTGGAAATCGGAGCTCACTCTGCCCTGGCTGGCCCCTTGAAGCAGATCATGACAGACACCTCAAACAAGGCAACTTACATACCTACCTTGATACGGAATCAAGATGCTTTTGAAAGTTTGCTGTGCTCTATTGGAAAGCTCTACGCCTCGCATGTCTCAACCGACATTGCGGCACTGTTCCCAACAGGCATTTGCTTGTCAAATTTACCTCGATATCCTCACCTCCCTTCGGACAACAGCTACTGGTTCGAATCTCGTCTCAGCAGAGAATACCGGCATAGGAAGTTTCCACATCATGATCTGCTTGGTACCAGAATTCTGGAAAGTACAGACATTGAGCCCGCATGGCGGAATCTGTTGCACGTGCGCTACAACACAGCTTGGCTCAAACATCACAAAGTCGGCGATGACATTGTTTTTCCATTCGCAGGTTATGTCGCAATCGCAGGCGAAGCAGTCCGTCAAGCGACCAAAGTGGAGAAGGCCTTCCGTCTACGACATGTTTTGGTCAGCACGGCGATGCTGCTTTCTGAGGAGGAGCCAACGGAAATCATCACCACCCTTCGTCCTCTACAATTGACAGTTTCCGAGCAAAGCAGCTGGTTCGAGTTCAGTATTGTAGCAAACAGCGGCAGCCAATGGACTAAGCACTGTAGTGGGCAAGTCAAGGCTGAGGGCGGACCCCTGGCAAATGGAATAAGCCCTGAATCATTCCCTCGTGTCGTCAAACGGGAAAGATGGTTCGACGCTGTGAGATGCCAAGGTCTGGACCTGGGCCATGACTTCCTGCATATGGACGACATTACCGCATCTACGACTACGCACGAAGCACGTTGTATCCTCTCTAGCAGGAGCTATCCCCTCGATACCTTGTCACGATATCACATCCACCCGGCGGTGATCGACGGTATCCTTCAATTGTCCTCTGTGGCTGCTGCAAATGGCCTCATACGGAGACATCGAAACTTCCTTCCTGTGTCTTGTGATCAACTCTTGGTTACCAGGACGGTGAAAGACTTCATTGCCAGTGTGGGAGTTAGTCGTATGGGGAGAGAGTCTACATCTTCAAGATTCTCCAATGGCAAGGGCATCTTGAACGGAAAGGTAGTCCTCGAATTCGACGGTTTGGAAATGCGCGCCGCCCAGGTCACTGGGGAGAACGAAGACAAGTCAGATCCACATGCTGCATCGCGCCTGGTTTGGGCCGCTGACATCGACTTTGTGGATGTGAGGTCACTGTTCTCGCCGCTACCTCATATTGAGACATACGCAAAAGAACTTGACGATCTTGGGAGACTGTCGATCCAGAAAATCCGCAAAAGCCTCTCTCATCTCACCCCGAAAACACTCCACCACCAGCAATATGCTGACTGGATCAGATCTCAACCCTCATCATCGGAAAGCTCAGAACATGACGACGAGAAGATTCAGCGGCTCACTGCAAGCCTCGTCAACAGCGAAGTTGGCCCTGTGGTCCAGGTACTCCAAGCTTTTATGGCCAACATCGACACCATAGTCAATGGCACACCATGGGAGTCTTTCCTGCCCTCCAACATCGTAGCAAGCTTGTGCAATACTCTGTCTGGTGTCGACAGCTCAGCTTTCTTCAAGACGCTGGGTCACTCTAAACCAAACCTCCGGACCTTGGAAATCGGCGGTTGGTCGAGGTCGCCATCAAATGTCATCGTTGATGCTTTGCAATCAAACGGCCGACGTTTTTGGTCACAGTACACCTTCGCTTCCACGGCTTTGCTCCCGGCTGAGAAAAGGCTTGGCCATTGCGAGGGCGTGGAGTTTGTCACTCTCGACATCAGCAAAGATCTCGGTGAACAAGGCCTCGAAGAACGCCAATACGATATTGTTGTCGTGCATGGAGCCCTGCAGAGACTACCCATCGTGGAAGGCTCTCTCCGGAACATCAGACAGCTGCTTCGGCCTGATGGCCGCCTCCTTCTGGTGGGCTTAGGTCCTGCGCCAGATTGGACGAAATTGGTTCTCGGTACTCAAACAGCATGGAAGAACGAGGAGTTGGATCAACGGGCCTTGGAAGGTCGTAAAATCACTGATTATTGGCAACAAAATCTCGAAATCGCAGGCTTTGGCTCTCTCGAGGCTATGACCCATGACTCAAGGGTGGGCTTTGAGTCCAATGGCATTTTGCTAGCTCGCCCGACCAACAGCCTCACCAACGGGGTCTACAAAGCCTTTGGTCTGCTCGTGAGAGATAAGTTGAAGAGCTGCCACCCGATAGAAGAGCGCCTACAGCGACACGGATACCAGGTCACCAAGCTTACTCTCAAAGACAACCCGCCGCCCAACACCGATATCATCTCTACCCTTGATCTGGACAGCCCTTTTTTCGAAAACATTGCAGATAACGACTACGAGGACTTCAAGACTTTTCTGGCCAACTTGCGCAATTCTGGCATCCTCTGGATCACAAAACCATGGCATACTCGGGTAGAAGATTCTCGCTATGCCCAAGTCATTGGCCTGGCTCGTGTCATTCGGACCGAGCTTCTTATTGACTTTGCTACTTGTGAGGCTGACGACTTCGATGCATCCCTTTCCCTTGTTTGCGACGTTTTCGACAAATTTAGCAATCGCGATGCCAACGACACTCTCAGCCCCGACTTTGAGTTCGCTATCGACGAAGGGATCATCAAGATCAGTCGACATCTGCCATTCACCCTGGCAGATAATCTGCTCCAAAGCCACGACAGTGAGCGAATGAAGATCGTTTTTGAGAATCCTGGACGTTGGAGTAGCCTCCAGTGGGAGCGCCAGGCTGAGCCTGAGCCTGCAGCGCTCGGCAATCGTGCTGTTGAGATCGAGATGCATGTTGTTGGACTCAATTTCAAAGACGTACTGGTTGGCATGAATCTCATCGATCACGTCGGGCGCTACAACGGACTCGAAGGTGCGGGTGTTGTTCGCGGAGTAGGCTCAGACGTCAAAGCATTCAAGCCAGGAGATCGTGTCGTTGCAATGGATCATCAAATGCTGTCTGCCCTGGTCGTAACCCACGAAAATATGTGCGCCAAGATCCCGGACTCGCTCGAGTTCTTGGACGCTGCCACAATGTTCACCGTCTTTGCCACGGTGCAGCAGTCTCTGATCAAGATCGGCCGTTTACAAAGAGGAGAGTCGCTCCTGATTCATTCTGCTTGCGGTGGCGTTGGCCTTGCTGCAGTACAGATTGCACAGATGATTGGGGCAGAGATCTACGCTACAGTAGGCTCCAATGCCAAGGCACAATACCTCGTGGACACCTTCGGCATCCCGAGAAATCGGATATTTTACTCTCGTGACAACTCTTTCGTCAAAGACGTCTACCGCGAGACTGGTGGGAAAGGCATCGATCAGGTCCTCAACTCACTCTCTGGCGACTTGCTACACGAGACCTGGAAATGCGTTGCACCCCATGGGAAAGTCATAGAGATTGGCAAGCGTGGGCTTCTTGGCCATGGGAAGCTTGATATGGAGCCTTTTGTGGCTAACCGCAGCTACTGCTGCGTTGACATCGATGCGTTCTATGACCACAACTCGCTTCGATTCAAAGAGTGAGTCAACCAGAGACACTTCGTCGTGAATATATAACAGCGCTGACGGAGATTCAGGTTGATGACAGAAACGCTTGAATATCTTGAAAAGGGGTCCGTCAAGCCGATTCCAATCGCCAAAGAGTTCGACGCATCTTCCATTCCCAACGCCTTTGAGCACCTGCTCCCTGGCCACCACATCGGTCGGGTTGGCATTCGAATTTGCGATGTCAATGGTCGATTGACTATGAAGACTGAGGCCTGCCGCAGCTCTGCCTGGAACCTTGAGCTCAACTCTTCAGGATCGTACCTTTTGGTTGGTGGCCTAGGGGGTCTAGGCCGCGCCATATCTATCTGGATGGTGGAACACGGCGCTCGCAATCTAACATTCTTTGGTCGTAGTGCTGGGAAGGGCGAGGACGATGAAGCCTTTATCAAGGAGCTCGAAAGTATGGGCGTTACTGTCAGTACCGTCCGCGGCAGCGTCACTAAGCTCGAAGACGTTGCTAGAGCTTTTGCTACCGCGCAGCCTCCACTCAAAGGAGTCCTACAACTCAGCACCGCCCAAGCGGACGACAACTTCTATGCAATCACAAAGGAGCAGTGGGACTATAGCGTGGGTCCGAAAGTTACTGGGACGTGGAACCTGCACCACGCCACTGCAAACCTCTCTCTCGACTTCTTTGTCCTTGCCAGCTCTCTATCTGCGGCCGTTGGGATGCCGGGTCAAGCCAACTATGCTTCTGGAAACAGCTTTCTCGATGCTTTCGTCCAGTATCGCAATAACCTCGGCCTACCCTGCTCTGCCATCAACATTGGCGCGGTTGCCGGTATTGTTCTCCTGGCCGACAAGGCTGCGCTTCAGCGCAGCGCAGTGCTGGTCGGTAACAAGACTGTGGATGAGAAAGAGCTGTTGGACGCTATGGCGCTGGCAATGACGGCTTCCATACCCCGAAAGCCACCAAGTGGCAGCTCGGATGGGCAATGCTCGTTCACAGATCCTAATGTATTTGTCCTAGGCATGGCATCCAGAGAGCCCCTAGAGAGTCCCTCCAATCGTACTGTTTGGAAGAAGGACTGTCGTATGGCAATCTACCACAATGGAGACTCAAACTCTGAACAAGCCACGTCTTCCACAGACCCGCTCAAAGTTTACCTAGCACAAGCACAAGCAGACCCATCGATCCTCCGCACGCCAGAAGCAGGGACTTTCTTCGCACGAGAAATTGGTAGTCGACTTTTCGATCTGCTCATTAAAGATGGCAGCGAGTTGGACATCCGCGTTCCGCTCGAGGACCTTGGGCTGGATTCTTTGGTCGCCATTGAGTTGCGTGCTTGGTGTCGGCAGGCGTTTGCTGTGGATGTCTCCGTGTTGGAAATGCTGGGCGTGGAGAACCTGGAAATGCTCGGGGTGTTGGTGGCGAAGAAGCTGGTACAGGCGACTGCCAGTAGGGGTGAGAAGGAGTGATATGTTGAGCTTGAGGACTCAAATCCACACAAGTGTCTGCTAGAACTATGCAAGAAGAGGTCTAAGGCCTCATGCTGGATTGAAGGGTCTCCGGTACGTCGACACGCCTTCAAATGCTTGCTCTTGGGATTTCATGTTGAGACAATACCGAAGGCACGGAACGCTACGGCAGTCAATGGAGAGAAAGTTCGTCGGCAATGCATGAGCTCGCCGTAGGCCAGCTTGTTGGCCTATCTCCGAGTGTGCGTTCTCGTGTCTCTCTATACCGATCAGGGCGCTAGCTTCTTCTTGCGTGCTTAGCAGGATTGTCACGTTAGGCTCAGGGCACTTGGCGAATAAGAAGAGCAGTTCCCTCGCATTAGATTAGGACAATATGGAGTGAGTTTGCAGGACTACATAACTGTGCCAAAGAGCCGGGAAACCCATTGCCAGTCTATTCCATTTCGGTTTCCATCCGAAACTGAGCGCTTGACAAAATGGCGACCCCACAGGTTGCTACCAAAGACGAGACCACCATTGGAGACTCAGAACTGGGATCAGATGCCCCCAAAGACAAAATTCCGCCAAAGTGGCGTAAAGCGGCGCCATGGACTCGAACTCTCTTCTACCGCACAACGCTCTTCCAGATCTTAGTCGTTGGTGTATGTGCCTTCACAGCTCCTGGGATCTGGTCAGCCATGAATGGTCTTGGTGTTGGAGGCTCACAAAGTCCCAACTTGGTCAACGCCGCCAACGCCATTCTCTACGGCTTTATGACAGTGACGTGCTTCCTAGGCCCTTGGCTGACGAACTTTATCGGATTTCGTTGGACTTTAGCAATCGGATCGCTGGGCTATCCTCTCTATGCAGCGGGGCTTTACTGCAACAATCGCTTCGGAACCATATGGTTCGTCTATGTGGGTGCAGTGGCATGCGGTCTGAGTGCTGGGTTCTTCTGGAGCGTCGAAGGTGCTATTGCCACAGGCTATCCAGAGCCACATAAACGGGGTCGATATATCGCCACGTGGTTCACATTCCGGAACTTTGGTAACATCATAGGGGGTGCAATCTCTCTAGGACTGAATGCCAAAGTCGACCACAAGGGAAAGGTCGGATACGTGACGTATCTGGTCTTCATCGCTTTGCAGTGTCTTGGATTCTTCTCCGGTCTTTTCTTGTCAAACCCCGAGAAAGTGGTCCGTGACGATGGGTCTAGAATTGAGGCTCCAAGAGGGATCAACTGGAAAGTGGAAGCGAAAGAGATGGGTCGACTGGCAATAAGCAAATCCATTCTCTTGCTTGTACCCCTTTTCTGGTACTTTGGGTGGATGCAAGGTACGATCTGTAAAGAGTTCCTCACATCTTATATCAAGCTGATCATTCAAAGCCTACCCGGGAACGTTCCTCGCCACGTACTTCACCGTTCGATCACGAGCTCTCGGCAGCTTCATGTCCGCCGTTGTAGGGTCTCTGGCAACCTGGCTCGGCGGTAGCTTGGTCGATCTGCCTTGGGCCAAGAAGAGGCAGACTCGGGCGGTTCTAACATTCCTCCTGATTGCGGCGATAAACAGTGCAACATGGATATGGGCCATGGTCATCCAGAACGAATATCGATTCTCGAAGCCTGTGCTGGATTGGTCTCATCAGAGCTCCTTTGGCCGTGGTTTCGGACTATACATGTTCCAGCGCATCAGCCTGGGAATGGTGGAGAACTACATATACTGGTGCATCAGTAATCTGTCAGACTCTCCAGGAGATCAAATCAGGTACAGCTCCCTATTGCGAGGAATTGAGACAGCGGGAGTTGCTGTTGGCTTTGGCGTTCAGGCTGTGCCAACTGTTCTGATAGCCACAGCAGCGATCAACCTTGCGCTGTGGTTCGTCGCATTGCCATTTAGCTATTTTGCGACTTTGCAAGTGGTGCGCAAATTCAATGAGTTGGATGCGGAGCGGAAGGCCAGCGAGGAGAGTTGAGGAAGGAGAGGCCTCTTCCTTTGTTGAGACAAGTTTTTGATGCAGACAGGCGTAGGACGTTATTTGTATCCACGTCACAAGCCTCTTCAAGATGCACTTAGTACGTTGGAATTCTTTTGCTGAGATCTATCGAGGCCGCAGATACAGGAGTGCCGAGTGTAAAGCCTTGTCGTAGCCGAACGCTAACCCCGGCGTAGCCTGGCTTGGCGAACAATGAAAGCATTGGGCGATGGCACGACATGTAATTGCTGAACAGGCAACGGAACTCGATGGATCTGGAGAGAAGCATCTCATTTGACGTGGAGATGAAGAAAGATCCGATTGAACTCTTGGACTCTGACACAGATGGGGAGCATCGAAGGAGCAGGATCAATCTTTGAAGAATCGCAGCAATGTTAAGCGATCGAGTCATCCCCCGATTTTTAAGTACGACCAAGGCATTCAGACCTCTACTTATACTCTACCAAGCCATCGTAACATGATACCATGTCTCGAAGAGCCCGATTCGTGAATTTGCTTGCCGCCTTCGCTAGCCACTGTGAGCGACGATTGCCATACTGTATTCGTGCTTCCTCGGCCGTAGATAGGAACACGTGTGCGAATGACAGAATTCATTTCTTGTAGGATCTAGCCGCGATCTAGCCCTGCTTCTGCTAGCTCACACGTCTGCTCATGTTGTGCTCCAATAATATTGCGGTCAAAATCTTGAGATCATTCACGCGTTGTCTCTCTATTATCTAGAGAGTATGCTGAGAGGCAGATGTTAAGGCTGCTAATGTAGCCTACGAGCGGTTCGAAGCTCGAATAGCAGACGACCGGTCTAAAGGCAAGCATACGACAAGTAGACATCGTGACAGACGAATAGCAGATTGATGAGATAGTATTTGACATTGTCGACCCGTATCAAGCAGAGCTCTTGTAGGCGCTAAGAGAAAAAGAGCAGTCCAGATACCTTCGGCTGAAGCTGCAGGGAAAAGATACGACATAGTAGCGTGGAGCTTTGTGCCCATATCTCGGAGGAAGGCGGTTGATGCATAGCACGAGTTTCAACGATCGCTGCTTTACTGTTGCCTGATTCTGGACTATTTTAGTTCACCGCTCTCTCTAACCACTGCTGGGCATGTGTGCGCTATACCTTCATTGAACCAACGACTCAACGATGGACCACATGATACCAGACGACAACAAGGCTCCCATGCGCGCCCGAACATACTATGTCATAAGGCACTACCGTGTATTTCTGGGCTCAATCACCGCCATCATGCTCGCCTGTCTCGGTGAGCTTGCTTTGGGGATCTACATTTGCTCGACGTTGGTCCCAAGCGATGCGTACTATACTGCCGGATACATTTCGTCTCCAACTCGAAACAAGGCCAAAGCCAGAGCGTAAGTTCGCACTTGTATATCCAGCGAAGGTAATTCAAGCTGATGCGTCACAATGAACAGTGCTCTAGTCTTCTTCTGGTGTACCATGCCTTTCGTACTTTCGGGGTGGAGCCTCTTTGAGGCGATACTGATGTTCAAGAAGCGTCTGTCCCCGACGTGGATAGCGAGTTCGGCGACTCTGGCTTGTATGCTTTGGATTATTCAGATGTCGCTTGAAGGGGGTTGTGTGTGGACATATCCGGGCGAGAGCATCATGACCTCTGGCGGAGGGATTTGTCCAAACGTATTTGCGCCAGCCCTTGGCTGGAACGATGGATCATTTGATACGTACACGACGGCGTGGTATACGCCCTATTCTGTCATTGCCGTGTTTTGTTTGTGAGTCTGGAGTCGACACCATCCCTCGAATAAGTTTGTTGCTGATGAGTGCTCACAGATACGTTGTGTACTTCTCGGTCGGTTTGAGGGCGGTGGTGGTCGACAAGAGAGACCACAAGCAGGCGAGTGTGCCATTGGTGCCGAAGGACTCGTCGTCGACGAACTCCATTTCGACTTCACTTGTCGCGGAGACACTTGATACAGAGATGTTCTGTGCGAGCACTTCTGACGGCAAGGAACCGCCAAGCTATGTTTCGAGCGATGTTGCTTCGGCCGACTCATACAATGTAAAGAGAGATTAAACACGACCTCTGACGGGTAGCACCGAGGAACGAGGATCGGATGGTGACTATAACGATGAGAGGGTCTTGGAATTGAGATGAGAGGGAGAAATAAATCACTTGGCTCCTGAGAATGCATTAGCCTAGCATAGAATGCGACGTTTAGATGGCGCTTGGTGGATGCAAGATGCTGTAGCCGATATAGAGCATTTTGAATCGACCCTGAGGAAAATAACAAGAACTAATCAAGGTCTCAGACTCATGACGACAGGTGTTCAACCCGTGCTGTCACACTACCGAATACGAATCGATCCGCGGACATTGATCATCGCGTGCAGAATCCTCTCGGCTTCTGTGTCGAAGCCCTACCGGGATTTCTGTGACAGGATGGCAGTCCTACAGCCCCATTAGGCTCTTTTGACGAACTTGGCTTATCTACCAATACTCTCTGCATAAGGTATAAAAAAGCCAGCTGACCAAAGATTTCGAGAACAGCTTGTGCATTTTGTGCCCAACGACACGGACATTCTGTGGGATCTTCGCACTCATTCGGGCAGGGACGACGAAAAACGCGCTTGCTATCGTGTCCCAACTTCGAGTCGCCATACTCGGCGGAGGTCTTGCTGGAGCTATTCTCCTCCGTAGCTTACTGCCCCTGAAGCATCTCAAAGTCGACATCTTCGAATCCCGACCTGCATTCAAGGAAGAGGGTGCAGCAATTGGTATTGCCACAAATGCTCTAAAAGCATTGCAGGACATCGACCCGGAGCTTTTGCAGTGCTTAGATCGTGCCGGAGCGGTCGAAGAAAACGACTTGCGCGCCTTCATATCTTCGGGTGCGGATTCTGGCGAGATATTTCACACGCAATCCAGTCCGCCCGGGGAAATTCTTGTCAAGAGCGTTGCAAGGGCGCCGTTTCTAAGTGAGATCTTGAAGACTGTTCCCGAGTCATGCATGCACACGGCTAAACGCATGATCGAGATCAAGCAGTCTGAGGACGATTCCTATACCATCTATTTCGAAGACGGCACAGAAGAGAAGTTCGATATTGTCTTTGGCACCGATGGAATTCATAGCTCTGTCCGCAAGTATGTGCTTGGAGAGGATGAACCTAGCAGTAAAGCTGTTGGTGCCGGGTGGTGGTTCTACTTTGTGCTTGTCCCGATGGAAGAGGCCAGAGCTATTCTCGGTGATTGGTATCTCGACAAGCCTCGACAGCAGGTGTTTACTGGTCATGGACACTTCACTCTGGTTGGCTGGACCAACGATAAGACCTCCATTTGGGGAGCCTGTGGAGCACGCATGGAAGAAGGGTTTGATAAGACCGCGTGGGAAGTAGAGATGACAGAGGAGAAGTTCAACAAGCATTTTGAGAATGATTCGGAGATGATTCACAACTTGGCTAAGGTGAGCTACGACGCACCCAGGACTCCCTGTTCTGACCCTTCTTTTAGTTGCTCTACAAGAGTGCTCCACCTGGTGTCTCTCCGTTCTGCATGTTCCATCATCCTACGACGTCGACTTATTTCAAAGGCCGTGTTGCAATCGTGGGGGATGCTGCCCACGCTCCGGTATGAAGCTATATCTCATGATTCTCCAGTCTGCTGACGTTTTGCCCCTAATCAGACTCCGTGGCAAGGCTCCGGTGGAGCGCAGTCTGCTGAGGACGCTGTGATACTGTCCGCACTTCTAGCACGAATCAGCAAGCGGGAGGAGATCACTGCAGCACTGAAGGCATACGACCAAATTCGTAGACCACGCTGTCAGTCCATTATTGACTCCAGCTACGAGGTTGGACTACTCGCAACGGGCGTCAAACCAGGTGTGGAGCTCAATGTTGAGAAACTCCGTGCAAAGATGAAGCACAAGTGGGACCATATCCTGCCGTACGATATCACGACTGCAAAACCTTGGGCGTTGGAGGTTATGGCAAGCTTGTTATCACAGCAAGGCTGAAGCTATCGTCGGATGGTGAACGTGGAGTTTGCGGATGTGGATGAGGAGACCCTAGATAAGCAGATGGAAAATGTGATGGAGATGATCAAAGATGAGGATGTGAAGGCTGTGTCGACGTTTTGTACGAGTTGGAGAGTGGTACAGAGGGTACAGTCTTGAGAGAGAGACTACGTCCACAATCGCATCTCTGATGGCTTAAACGGCTTGCGACAAATAGGGATAGATGTTTCTTTGCGTCTGATTCAGGATTCCACCACTACCCACGCTCAGATCTAGCCCATGATACGACGATCGAAGGACTGTCTTGGATAGAGCAGAATGCAGTTCTCTCTCGAAAGTCAACGGTAGTGACCTTTCTCACTATCGCCCCTATAATCGCTTAGACGCCTTCCAAGTAATATTGTGCCTCGCGCACGGTTTCCCTGGAGTCATCTTCTCGACCACTCTCGCAATCTTTTCTCGGACTGCTCGGACGGCTGGCAAGTCTCGGGGATGAATGGTGCATTATGTCCTTTACAGAGGACAGTGAAATGCACCGCTCAGGGGCAATCCTATCGCGGAGTGTTCTGACTGAGTGGTCACAATGCAACAAGTATCGGTCTTCATAGCTTGATTCTTGTCAACAGCAACGTAAACTACTATGAAAGGCACATTACAGGGACAAACTGCAGATCAGTTTGGAACAGCCACAATCAACGCCCACTGCATGTCCTCATCATAGACCCAAATATCTCGCAGCTTCATCCCACAGCTCTCAACTAGAGCACGCCATTGCTTCTCCGTCCGTTCCATGGACGACGCTGTGGACATCATTGCAAAATCATAGTGGAGTAGCTTGTGGTTGGCACCTGTCGGCGGTATCACTATTTCGTCGATCACAACCACCGAGTCAGCCGTCATTGCAGGACGAAGCTGCTGGAGGATCTTAGCCGCGGGCTCGTTCGACCAGTCGTGTAACACATTGCGCATGTAGTATACTTTAGCATGCTTGACAGGTTGAGGCGTGAAGAAATCGTGGGCCATGGGCTCGAGGTCGATGGCTGAGGCTTCCTCTTTGTCGATCATGTCAACCATGACAGTCTGGGACATAGTGGTAAGTGAAAGTCGGAGATATGTGCGTGGAATCCATCTTTCAGCACCTACAATGTCCTGCACTACCATCTTTCCTCTCAACTGCGGGAACGCAGCTCGCAGAGCGAAACACTGATGGCCACTGCCCCCTCCCACGTCTACCATCATAATCCGGTTGGAATTGTGGTCAATGTCTGACATTTCAAAGTCTTTCGTGGACACGGCATCGTTCATCCACGTAGGAAGGTGCTTCCTGTGCTCCGCCATGTACTCGAAGACGGTTGCGGCCCTTTCCGGATTCTGCTGAAGGAGATCCATGATGCCCGCGCCATGTATTTTGGCAAAGAGTGATGTGTTGGGATCGGTAGGATTGCGGTAGCCGGTCTCTGAGAGGTATTTGGGTAGGGTTAGAAGGTTCTTGCTTCCCTCACTGTTTCGTTCAGGGTCAGTGAGTATTAGAAAAGAAGGAAACCATGCCAGGGCATAGTTGATGAGGTGAGCCTCACTGGAAGTCCAAGCCCAACTTAAAAGATTTGGTGGCTGCTGTTGCAGTTAAATTCGAGGCTGCAAATGTCCCTTCCGATACTTCTTTGACAAGGCCAATGGCAGCGACATATCTCAGCAATCTGTCTGCACGACCGACGTGTTATTCAACGTTCAATATCTTCGCGAGGATCAATGTCGGCTTACGCAATAAGGCTGAGTCCGCGCCGCAAGCCTTTGCCAGTTCGCCAACTTCCCAAAATTTGCTTGGTTCTGCGGCAAGGGTTTCGAAAACGTGCAAGTTGGATGCTGATGTTGCTGCTGCATATGCTGCACCCTAGACTCGGCGGGCCGATGATTAGACTCAGGTAATACAATAGTATGGTTCAACCCTCGATCCTGAGCTACTTGCCACGAAGAACAATCGATGCTCAGTATCAATTGGAGCCTCCACAGCAAACATCACCGCTTTGGCTGCGTCATATAGCGCTCGACGCTCGGCGGCATTGCTTGGGGGATTTTCCGCCAGCTTGCGAAGGCTGGCTGCGGTCGTGGCCATGTCGTTCGTCTGATGTCGCTTGTATATTAGCTTTACGTCAATGAACTATTTAGTAGGTGAGCCGACACATAGGTAAAAATCTCAGGAAAGATGGATTAGAGCAGAGGCTTTTCTACTTGTCGTTCATTTTCGGGCCCGTATTGAAAGGATTGAGAGCGCATAATGGTCCCTTTTAGGTATGGCATGTGAGGATGATACTTTGTGATCCTTCGCTTCCTGTCTGATCCTCCTACTGGGATCTGGTAGAAGATGTCGCAGACATATCTGCCCTACAAGAGGTCCCATAAAATTTTTGTTCAGGGGCTCAGAGCCTTCCGTATCCTACTGAGATGATCTACCCTTCTCGTTCCGCTCAAAGTGGAACGTAACGAGCTAATATCTCTCTGCCTTTTCGTTAGAGACAGCGCTGCTAATTACACTCTAAGCTACTTAGAGGCCGTAGGAGTAACAGGGATGTATGTTCAACGTTAAGCAGAACACCGAGGGTATTGGACGTCTCTGAATCCTTGGCCCGCGATCTGCAGTCTCAATTGAAAAACATACAAGAGAACAAAGATCATCCGCTGTAGCTTGCACAAACAAGATTCAAGACAGTGTCCGCAACAAGCAAGCAACCACTAGATATTTGACTGCTTGCTTGAACAATATCCTTGATTTACCAATTAAGCAAGTACGCTGTAGGCCATCAAACATGAAGGAATTTAGCTTATTAGTCAATCAAACATTTAATACAGCACAACGACCTTACTGCCCCCAAATTCCACAAGAATATTTAACCCTAACAACCCTTAAAAGCGTGATATAGAGATGACTAAGCGCAGTATGATATATACATAGCAAGTGATAGTAAGTACGCCAAGAGATTTGCTATCCGAGATATCCGAGATATCCGAGATTAAGCAGTCAATTATCAATCAATCATGCGATAACAACAAGCAGTCATCAATCAATCGTCACCTTACCTATCAATCATATAATTTACATCCATCAAGCTGCTTGCTTGCTTGTTGCGGACACTGATTCAAGATGTTTCGTGTTGATTAGTGCTGCGTCCTGTGCCTGTACGTATCCAGTGAAGTTCACCACTTCCAAGACTCTGCCAGGAGCGCCTTTAAGTTCATGTGAGTACAAGACTCGGAGCCGGTCCTGGCTGATGCCGTATGTTCAGCCTAGTCTGCTCAAAGTATAAGCACCCGTATCGCAGCAACTCCCACCACGTTCCAGAGACATTATCCAATTCAACGTTCTCAGGACGTTCCATCATCATTCCAAGGGTGACGGAAGTGAATAATTGCGCAGCCTTGAAGATCTTCACCATGGCGGAATCGGCGAGGATCGACCAGACCAGATCGTGCGCGGACTTCCAGTCATCTGGACTTTCTAGTCTGGCCTCTTCGTGCCGACGCAGGCACAGAAGCTTGAAGAAGCGCGGACCATCCCAATTCACAATCTCCTCGCGTCGATGCGCTTCAGCTACTCGAGGGAAAAGCAGGGTCTTCTCAGTCCAGTATTCGACTCCGTCAAAGCCGGAATTCAGATCCTTGGTGCACGCCAGCTGAGACCAGCAGAACATTTGCATGCTATAGTCAACTAAATCTGGCATCCTGACTCCATCGGCAAGATCGGCAATGCCAGGAGGAAACTCGATGAACTTGCCCGTGTTAGGGTCAATCAGCGTCGGCGCCAAAAGCGGATGCTGAGAGACCCCAGTACAATTCGTGCGACCCTTCCAAATGTATAAAAACATATCGTTGCTGGTCTGAGGTCAGTCACCGCTCCCAAAACTGTCGCCTCAGCCTCGTACTGCATGACCAGGCTGAGATCAAAAATCAAGACACTTCACTCACAGCCTCTTGATGAACTTGTCACCCTGCCTCCCCGCAAGAAAGAAGTTGACAGGAAGTGTTCCATGAGACAACACAGTCGACACTTCATACGGTGTCGTGGGATCCACGAGTTGATTCCAACAAATCTGGTCGACGGGAAGGATTGGAAGAATTCCTACATCCATATACACGCCTCCATGCTGGTAAATGCATGCCCCTCGTACAAAGTCAGCTGAGTGCTGGCCAACGTATTTGCCGTCCACGGTGCGATCGATGAAACACTGGGGTAGCATCTCGGCGGGAATGAAATTGAGGGCATAGTTTGGCGACTCTGGGCAGTTGTCTAAGATGCGTACAGTCCAGCCGTCGGATTTGTTCAAGCGGACCCATTGTGCGACATTGCGTTGCCAATGACTTGGCATTGATAGAATCCCGGAGTGCCAGAAGCCCCATATATTCTTCTCGGAGTCCACAGGGAAATGACTGTGTAGGGCGTCAATGATTGCGGCGTCCGTCCGTCCGTCCTGATGGATTAGTCGGCGACGAAGCTTAGATTGGAATTCCACAGGAATCTCCAGGTGCTCCATTGTTCGAGAAGAAGTCGAATCTTGAGACAAAGATACCTCGTGTTGCTAAGACAAGTATGTTATGTAGAGTTGAGAAGTGGGAATAAGGAGGAGACGCCGTGCAAATACGTAAGGATGTCCAGCATAAATTCGCTCGTTTGGGTTCGCACACAGCCATCGAAGAAACGGGCAGCTTTGTCCGTTCGTTTAGGAGGGAAAGAAAAGGGTTGAAGCCGTTCCTATTCTAGTCGAAGAACAGAACCGAGGCACTACAACCAATACAAAGCTCATAATCAGTTATTATCAGCCCTAGAAGCAATAGTGGTACAGAAATTACTAGCCCCAAAGCCTGATGCTTTTGCGAAGCTGCGAGCTTTCATGTCGGGGTCATCAACCTCATTGTCCTACCTTGTTCGCAATCGGACACTGTTGCAATCGTTCAGCGTCATCCTGAAGCTACCCTTGGTGTTCCGCTCAAAGTAGAACATTCATCCCCAATACCCCTAGCCAATCTAATTAGCTTAAGTGCAATTGGCAGCGTAGTCGCTGGCGGAGAATGGGAGAGACAGCAGATCCATACATTCCACTTTGACCGGAACAAAGAGGGTACCTCTGCGACGATATTGTGCCTTACGGCCGTGCCTGGAACCGCCCTTTTTTGCCCAAGCATGGGCCATTGGTACCAAGTACCAGCAGGCTATGGGTAGGCATGCATGGAGTGATACTTTTTTCTACTCAAATACTTGGCAAGGCTACGTCAAACGCCGGAAAGGGCATTTACAACATTCCTCCTGTAGCGCTGTGGTAGGCTGTCTATTTCCAATCATCAAATGCTCTCCCTCGAAACGCTCTTCAGATAACATTTAAACGTCGATTGTTATCCATGTGGGCCTAAAGGCAACATAGCACGTGTATCCCCATGCTAGAAGAACTTTGCCGCAACCTTCGACCTGAAATCACGCAGAACCCAAGTCATGTCAGTCGAAGGAATGAAGAAGCCGCCGACGCCAGAACGGTTGAACAGTATATCGTAGATTCTGCTGCTTGCAGCTTCAGCCTTTGCTTCGAGTTCAGAAGAGGAATTCTGCTCCGTCGGTATCGCTGGAAGCAAGATCACGATGGTGTCTGGATCCTGTGGTATTACCTCGATCCGACACTTCCTGTCGTCCGGTGCAACACCGAAATGCTCTTTCAGGCCTTCCACCGGGTCTGCAATGAGTCTCTCACGCAGGCCGGGATCTTTGCGAAGTCGACGGTAGTGGTCCACAAAGATATCTGCCGACTCCGTGCCTACGCTTGCGCTGTTTTGCGGAACGCCTGTCGCATCTGTAGCAGGGTGACCTTGAGGGCCTCCGGAAGAATCCATAGAAATAGATCGCCGCTTTTCCAGAGATCAGTTTGGTTGATTGGTTCGCTCAAGTCGTCGCCCCTTTTGGCTAGAGGTGGAATCATGTAGTAAAGTGTGTCTGGCCGCTGTGTTCGTACCACCACCTTAACGCCCTCGGGGACTGTGACGTTCAGAGAACGTAACACTGAAACGGCGTCTCGCTCCAGCTCCTCTCGAAACGAGGGATCTGTCCAAGCTTTTAGCACGAGCGTGTTCTCAAAGGTTTTAGGCTCTTGTTGCGCCATAGAGCTTCCTCTCGGCGCAGAAGAGACAGTGGCAGTGATCATATATAGGGCATTATCGAAACAGCTGACACATTGATCCAATGTCGTATTACGGGAGTTGCTGACAAATAACCGTGAGATGCACAGAATGTGAGATGTATGTTCAAGCTCCAAGCGTCCATCAGGCTCCATGGAGGCTCCGCGGTGGTCATTGTGTGCCAGCAGTTGAGAACTGGAAGTGCATGTGCTGACTGTCGGTATAGGCAGGAAGCACTAGCCAAGACCGAACTCTGGCTGTGCAAGTTGCTCGTTTTAGATGTGGCTTCCAGAGCACTGCTCAAAGGACATTCAAATGACCAAGCTCGTATGGGCGCACGGCACAATGATATTAAAAAACATAAGCAGAGCAGCATCGTTCGAAATGATTCCAGCAATCGAGGTTATCGTCTCCGTTCCTACTCGAAGCTGTCTTGATACGCGAAGATGTTTTAATGTTCGCCAACGCTATAGGTATGCCTTTTTCCAGCATACCGAACCTTGCCTGGTGATGAATTGACCCCTTTGATCTGTCTTGCTGCCGGCTTGTGCTCAATTTGCGATAGCCAGCATCGCCTAAGGCTGACTCTTGCAACCCTCGTACGCCGGTGTTCCGGTATGCTCATAGAAACATCTCGCGGAACCAACGACATATGAGAGAACCAAGAATCGACATCACTATGGAAAGCCCCCGAAGCACTGGAGCGGCTTTTGCTGTTTCTTAGCGACGTAACTGCTCCACCGTGCTCAGCTCGCGTTTGTGATGTATTGCGTCGCTCCGTTCAATGCGCGAAAAGAAAAACGCGGACACATTCACGATCCGCGGACATTGGGAACGTGTGCTCGTACAAGACTGTGCTTGGTATTCTGCAAGACAGAGAAGATCATATCGAGGACTTCGACGGTCCTCACATAATACTGCTTTTCTGTGGCGAGTTTACGTCGCATTTCATTCACTTCCGATTAACATTCCATTTCAGGGTACTCTCACGTGACCCGATTCCCAACAGGGTAGTCGAAGTCTTGGCGCTTTGAACTTCGCCGAAGTCCGTCTCAAGTCCGCAACCTCAACTCCAAAACCATTGGCACCACAACATGTTCTCGAAACGCTCGCTGTCAGCACTGAGCTCAACGGAGCGTCAGCTCCTCCGAAATCAATGGCTCCGCAGTGGGCAATGTGCGCGGTGTTTTCACGCGTCCGTGAGAAGGGGAGAGGTTGAGTCTAGCAGCAAGAGTAATGCTACTGGACCTTCGAAGAATGGTATGGCCTTCGAAGGACCTTGATACTGTTGTTTGGATCGCTGATATGGTACTTCGCAGCATCCAAACGAGGCGAAACCCGCCAACAGCGCTCCGCTCGAATCTCCAGCGAAATCGCCATGCTTCAGAAAGGACCTCCTCCTTCCACCTCGAGTGCCAGCACCGGCGAGTCGACAGGGCCTGGTAGTGCGACTGGTGCTTTCCATGCGCCGCCAGCGGCTCCTGGTAGTGATGCTGGATTTCTCGAGACACCCGGTGAGATGGGAGGTCCGGAGCAGCGAATGGGCGAGAACATATCTGCGGGAAGAGAAGGGCCGAACGCACAAGGGGCCGGGAGAGCTCTACGGACGGAGCAAGATATGATGGGAGGGCTCGATGCGAACCCCGGACATCATCGGGAATGGGTGAGGAGGTCTGGCAGATCTTCAGAAGAGGAGGAGTTCGAGGATGACGACCTCAGAAACAACGCACTCCAGCCAAAACCCACCCCCATCAAACCCACCATGCACAAGCACCACGACCTCCTCCACGCCGGCGCCGGCGCCTCCACCATCGCCGGCTCCAACTTCGAAGGCGTCATCCACGACCGCATAAAAGCCACGTCCTTCCCTCACCACCCCTCCGCGGAGCCCCATCGATGGCACACAAAGGGCAACGGCATGAAGAAAGACTTCAAAGAGCATATCGTGAATAAGCTGGTCAGAGGACAGTATGATCGCCGGGATCTGCTGGGTGGGGAGAAGTTCGCGAAGCAGCCTGTGCTGAACGATGTTGCCAGGATGGTGCTGTTGAATGGGTCGTATTTGGCGGGTGATGGGAGGAAGTTGTTGGGGAAGGTGAGGAGTTTGCTTCCGAAGCCGGTGGCTGCGGCGCCTAAGACGCAGGGGCAGAAGGGGAAGAGGGCGCAGCTGGTTAAGAAGTGAGATGGAGAGGGAGGGGTGTATAGTATGTGTAGACATAAGAGCTAGGAGAACTAGATGTACAGATCACCGAGACCAGCATCCTCTTTCGTCGTATTCAGCTCGACTTTGCGATATCTCAACGAGCATGGAGGGGTGAACCGCCCACCAAGTCCACTTCCTCCAGCGAGGCATATGCGCAATGCCATGAGAGAGGGAACGAAACGGCCGCGGCAGACGATGCGGTTACAGGACAACGTGTAGGCGAGGAGTGACGGTACGCCTGAGATGGACCATGAGAGAGGACCGCGGCGTATGAGGAGGTGGTCGACACATGCCAGTTCGCCAGACCTGTTTCAATCCTCTCGCCCACAGATATCCAATCTCCTTCCCCTACATCAACCCAACACACCCTTCATACCCCCCTCCTCTCCCTCCCCTTCCCCTCCCCCCTCAATCCTCTCCAACACCATCAAACTACTCCCCAAACTCGGCCGTCTCGAATAAACCAACCACCGTGGCCCCCTCTCCTCCCACCGAAACCTCTTACTGAGTCGACTGAAAAAGGGGAATCTGCTGGGAGTTGATGTCTCAGCTCGGCGATTTCTTCCTCTTGCCTGTCGCGGGTACGGGTGCTGTCGTCTTGCGGGCGCAGGTGGCGAGTCAGAGAGGTTTTGATCGAGGCGAAGATGTTACCCATGTGTGAGGGTGAGTATGTGTGTAGATGCTGGTATGTGCGAGCGTGAGGGATACGAATGTTGCGTTGTAGTATGTGTGAGGGCGTTCTGGGCTTACATGCTGCAGGGAGTGGGATTGTTGGGTGGGATTGTTGGGGAGGACACAAGATGAGGGGGCGGGCGTGTGTGACTGTGACTATGGGGCCAGACTCGTGGTGAGAGGGTCTTGAGGGTGTTGGTGCGACTCGGGTCGCATTTGTTTGGAGATGTTGTGCATATTCAAGTTCCTTTTCAAGCTGCAAGCCTCGCTCTGCGGCAGGAATGTTACACTATGTTCCAATGTCCTAAGATACTGACTGCAGCGTCGAATCGATCCAGCTATCTTTGCAACTGTGTAAAGGTAGAGAATCCTATCCCGTAACGCCGTATCCCACGTCAGTACAGCCCGTTGAAGCTTGGCATCCCCTTTGCGCCGTCAATCGTCAATTCGGAATGAATCGTAAGAGGCATCGTAAGAGGCGCTTATGCCGGTGGTGCACCAGGCGCGGCAGAGGCAAGCCCATTGAGACCAGGAAGCGTGCCACCAAAGCCGCCAGTCGAGCCGAATCCGCCAGCGCCGCGGACGGTGTCCTCGAGCTTGTCGACGACAAGCACTTCTGGGGTGTAGATCTTGAAGAACGTTATTAGCCAACAGGTGCAAGACAAGACGGGTATTCCATATGCTCACCCTCTCCACGATCAGCTGCGCAACCCGCTCGCCCACGGCAACCTTGAAGTCCGCATCACTGAAGTTGAACAGCAGCACCTTCACAGGGCCTCGATAATCGGCATCAATGACACCCGCTCCCGTGTCGATGCTGTGCTTGCTCGCCAGTCCACTCCTCGGTGCGACTCTGCCGTATGTGCCTGCTGGGACGGCAATGCTGATATCGGTGTCCACCAGCACCTTGCCTCTTGCTGGGACCGTGGCCTCCTTCGATGCGTAGAGATCGTAGCCAGCGGCATGTGCGGATCCTCGACTGGGAGGTTTGGCGGTGTCGGAGAGGAGCTTGACTTGAAGAGCTGGTGGTGGGGGCTCGACGGACATGGGTGGAATTGATGGGAAGGGGTCCGGGGCCATTGACAGGAGAGTGGTGTGGTTGGACATTGTGGTGGGTTGAGGAGGTAGAGACGTGTGGTCGGGCGTTGGCGTGGGTTGATCGTCGTTGAGGATCGCTGAGAGAAGGTCAATGTGTGTTTGTGTTTGGGGTGTTGTGTGGACTCTCACAAGCAACGCTGAGATTTGGGGCCGCTTCAGTGTATTTGGTACGTTTGGGTAGAGGCGATGCTGGAAGGCTGGGGGCGTCGTGTTCGGGCGCTGGGGTTTGGTCTTGTTCGGCCATTGCAAAGGCAAGAAGGCGTGGTGGGAGTCGATGTGGGCCGGGAAAGCGCAAGGGTTCACCGAGCTGACGCGACTTGCGGCGCGTCTTAATCGAATCGTCAGCCCAAGTCACGTGACATTTTTACGAAATGAGTTAGCGAGCTGCCTGATTTGCCGCAGCCCAAATGTTGTCCGACCTCTCCTCTTTGCCCGTCGTTGCTCCCTTCCCTTCACGTTCCCACAACTTCACGCAATTGTCGTTGGCTGGTCTACACAGTATTAGGGCTTGATATCATGATGAAAGGAAGGCCGACACCTGACTATAGATATCTGATCAAATCATGAGTCCAAGACAACAAAACAGACGCCCTTTACCCTGATGAATGCAATTCCCGCCCCTTGACGACCCAAGCCGATCCAAGTCTAATCCTAACATCCCTCCTCGATCTCTGGCGGACGCACAATAATATCTCCAGGCCAGACTCGAACATACAACTCACGAGCTCGCATCCACTCCAGCTCATCGTCCCACCGACCGTCGGACCTGCCCACGTTCAGACCACCACAACTCCAGAATGCGAAATAACAGACTTACGAGACCTCGATACACCCCGGAGCAAGCATCCACGCCCTCAGCAAAACGCAGCAGACCACCACATCGTAAGGCTTGCGCGCAGTCTTGCAGCACTGAAACCTGGGAATGCCCCTTGACATTTCGAAGAGTTCGTGTCCGTCGTCTTCGATGCCGTTGATTGCAATACCCTCTTCCACGCTCACGAGCGGTGGAATCAAGTCTTCATGCCGGTCGTTCTCGACGAGATAGTTGCCGCAGAGCTCGATGCCTGCCGTTTCGATCATATGGTGGGTATCCGCGACCAGCTGCACCCAGGCTCTTTGCCATGCGGCTGTGTGGCAGCCGGGAATTTTCCAGTAGTGTGTGTAGCTACGCAGCAGAGTCAGTCTTGGTTTCGATCTTTGAATCCTTTATGCCCATACCCCATTTTGACGAGGTGGATCGTTGACGATGGCGAGCCTGGGTGTCGACGGCTTTTGGATGGTCGCTGGAGATGAAATAGGTCTCGAAAGTGCACCAAGAGCTAGAAGGAGGGCGTTTCCGTTCGACGTCTACAACTGGTGTTGGAGCATTAGCCCAGCGGTTATCTACTGACCAAGTCTTATAGTTGACGATCCCATGCCTGTCAAGGCAACAATGCAGGCAAGCATCATTCCATCTCTCGGGCTACCTGATCGAAGGATGAATATCGTCCATTCCATTCTGAGCTGCAGCCTGGTTGATTGCGCAAGGGATTTTATACCTGATCGAGCCATGGGCTTCGTTCTCAAGAATGTGTATTGCTGCCATGGGACAGCAGGTAAAATAATGCTATGGAGATGTGTTGTTGGCCCAGTGATTCGATTAGCTCAACCTGCCGGCTTGAAGTCTCTATGGGATGTGGGAGATGTCTCCTGGGAGACATCTGTCTCTGTGCCATTCGTTCATTGCGTAGTGGGTGCTGCAAGAGCAAAGCGTGTGGAAAGAGTATCACCGCCACAACTAGCATTTGGCTTTTTCTCAGCCCCTTATTCCACTATGCGTCCTGCTGTAAGTATGCAAATTAACATAGCTATGATGTCTTCGAGAATGGTGGAGAGGTGTATGAAAGAAAACACCAGAAATGAGCAGTCTTGTATTCTTTTCAGACTGCATTCTGTTTTCATCAACCTCTTGAACTTCGTCAAAAATATCCTTCAGCATATAGGCGAACTCATACTATTCGGCCTCGACCTCTCACTCGCAACCACATCACTAAGCGCCGGAGGAAGAACAATCCCAGACCGCTTTCAATGGCCACGAAAGAACGTGCGATATACCCTTGACTTGAGCAGAACATTCTCGATGTTATGCCCGTGACTCTGCTCGTGATTCCTCTTCTGCAAACTCTTGCGGGCTTCTTGGTGAAGTCATCGTGGGATTTTGTGAGCATCGTGAGAAGAGGGAATCGTTTGCATCTCATGGGTTCGTTGTTCGGATGCCAATGGAGCGGTGTGTACATCTTGAGCATATCTACTGGAGGACGTGCGAAGCTGGTCCCAGATGCCGGTCACGAGTGGAGGGAATAAGGGCATGGCGATCGTCAGTTGATTGGAGATGGGGATAAGGCTGTCGTGAAACCTCTTCATATCTAAGTGACGATCAGCCGAGCGTGACTCACGCCCTCTAACATCTCGACAAGCAAGATCCATCTCAGCGACATCTTGGTACCCCGGTCAGATCAGGTCAGGTCAAATCTTGATCCAGACGCCCTCATCTTTGTCCCTTTGTTCACACAGGATACTCCACAGTCCAAAATTCCACTAAATCGCGATACTGCGCATCTCCTTGTAGATCGCGGAAGAACTCCAGCTTGCCATGAGCGCTACCATCATCGGTCGCTTGCGTATTGTTTGCTGGGAAGGTGCCGTCCATCTCATAGGCCTCATCCATTGCTTGTATAGTCCCAGTTTTGTCATTCATCCCAGCTATTGGTGAGCTTGAAGCGAAGTCTGGCGATGCATTGGTGCACGCGTCAGCGATCTCGCGTAGATTCGAAAAGAGGTCAGTCAGCAGGAATGCTGCAGCTTCGCTCATGGGTGGATGGTTGCTGCACTGGCGGAGGAGATCGAATGGAGTTGCTCTTGATGGCTTCTTGTTTGTTGCTTGTGGGGTACTCCAAGCAATCTGATGACTCTTGAGTATATTGGCAAGCCCGTCCAGCTTCGGCAGGGGCAGTATCGGGATTGAAGGTATCTCGGTATGGTTCATCATCTCAGCTTGGAGTCTTGCGTATGCCACCATGCCATCGTTTGACACCTCCTCGCTCGTGCTGTAGCCCGGATAGAGCAAAAACACCATGACAAGATCCTTTCCGCCGGTCAGCGCCGCGAATCGGCGGATGCGCTCGATAGTAGGTGTCAAGTTCGCCTCAGACATGGCTGAAGGCGAGAGGAGTAGGACCCTAAGGACGCGTGTCGCGCGTGAGTTACCAGTGGTGGGATCGACGTGGGAGGTCAGAGAGAGCGCGATGTCGTGCGTCTTCAAATCATTCTCTGAGATGGTGTCAGCATTCGTGGTGATATGGCAAGTGTGTTTCAACTGACCGCGTAGACCAAGCGACGCGGGTGAAGTCAGTGAATTAACGATCGACGCGACCGACTTTCTCCTGCGTAGCGATGTGCAGAACATCATGTCCGACCGGATGTTGATCGATTGTTGCGTGGCTGTGCGGCGTCGTGGATGTTGAAAGTTGGAAGAACGAGGGGGTGTGTGTGTGGTCCAAAGTGGAAGGAGCGATGGGTATCCTCAACACAGATCTTTCCTTCGCGCCTGCAAGAATATTAGCACTGTCGCCGCCCTGATTCAACTCGCCCGAGAATACAATCCAATCGAATCATCTGCGTGCAGAGTTCGCTCAGACCAAAACGTTTCAGTGATGTTAGTTCGAGACACGGCGAATAATGCTCAAGCCAACACAACAAGCCAAAGAACAAAACCATCCGTGACCACGAATCGAACCCGGGACCGCAACCAACCCAAGACCAAAAAAAAATTCCAAAAGAACTAGACTCCATCTTTCAGGATTCTAGAGAAAACCAACTTAATGATTTTACTTTTCCACCGCCGTCCCGTTTGTTCACCGTTCCGTTCGTTTTGTTTTCCGCCGAAATTCGAAATCGATTCGAGACGCTCTCCGACTGCGCCATTCGTGCCTATTCAGAAGATTTATGTTAGCTCCCACCACCGCCTCTCTAATTTTAGGTTAGGTGTGGACTGATGGAGGAAGATTTGAAGGGGGTTATATTACTTCACTTTCTTTGTGTTTTGCTCTCCATGCTTCTTGCGAGTTCGCGCCGAGAGTCGTTGGGGCCGTGGATCGTTCTTGGGGTTCCTGTCGCCGTGCGGGCTTTTTGATGCTGTTCACGCCAACCTCCAGGATGTTGGATATCTTATGGCTTTCCATTTCGTATCAGCGTAAATGTTGCGACGAAGTACTGACTAATTGGAAAAAAGCTGCCGGTGCTCGCCCTTGGGTTGCTTGATCGTCGGCCTAGATGGAGCTTAGGGGAGAGGTTACACTCTTCAAAGTAGTGGGGTATCATTTGGTATGAACAAGTGGAGAGTTATACTATACATCATCTTTCCTTCGTCGACGCCGTCACCGAGTCGACCCGAGTAGGAGGTTTCGCGTCTCCTTTGGTCTTCTCCTGAGACCCCTTCTCCGCCTCTCGAGCCTGCTCTACCATCGCTTCTTTTGCTTTCTTTTCCTTCTCGCTCCCGGCACCCTGCTCCGCAATCGCTTTGGCCTTCCTTATCGGCACGATGGCTTCTTCGTCCTTCGTCTGCTTGCCAATATCATGTTCCTCCTCCATGATGGCCGTATCTTCCGCGTCCCGCCTCCCCCACGTCAATGGATTGTACCAGCTTGCGCTCTGCCTGGCCTTCTTCGCCGCCTTGATTCTCTCACTCAAGTCGTGCAATGTCTCCAAGTCAGGATCCAGCTTCGCTCTCAAACTCTCCACTTCAGTCTCCAGCTGTTCCAACCGCTCCGCAACATCGTTTCGTTGTGACGACTCCTTCTTGCGGCTGCGCCACGTCTCTGCGAGAAGTATCCCCACCGCAACAGCAAAAATGAATGCTTCTGAGAAGAAATTGGCGCCCAATTCTATTGCTCTGGCCTCGGAGAGTGGTCGGATCTTGACTTTCTGCGGCTTCTCTTCCTCTTTCTTTCCGTCCGCCTCGTCCTTTGCTTTCTGCTCATCGTACTTCTTCTGCTCTTCCTCCGTTCTCACTGTCGGTGTTTCCTGCTGTCGCTTCTTCTCGTCCGCAGCCTTCTTCTGCCGATCGTGCATTCGTTGCTGGGCTTCGGGGTCGTGGAGGATGCCTAACCGCATGCGCATGTCGATTCGATGGACACGCTGTGCCTGGGCGACGGCGAAGCGACGGAAGCCATCGTGCTCTTTGGCTTGCCTTTTGATGTAGTTCTGGAATGTGTGTGAGCCGACGTACGTTACATGTGCTGCAGCCAAGAGACCGTACTCCGATGGGTTTGGCAGCCGTTCGGATGACCAGCGAGAGGAGTTTGAAGGTCAAAGACATGCTGGAGTCTGGTCAGGAGCCGTTCTGGGTGCTCCGACCCGTTTGAGAACTCAGTACATTTTAATTGCAGTATTCAATTGAAGACTTTGACGTCTTTCGTCTTCCCATCCGTTAAGCTGAGGTCGAAGAGGTCGGAGATCGGAACTTCGTAGCCCCACTTTGGGCGTTGCTCGTGGCAACCAAACACTAAACAGAACTTCACGTCTGCCGACATCATCCAGCCCGTCCTAAACCCAACGAGTGTTTCGCCGCAGTCTTGAATCGCATGTCCTCGCCACGACGAGTCCGGTGACAATCGAAGACGCCCCGCCGCCATGTCTTCCTCCTCCATCCACGCCGACCCTCCTCCGCCCGTCGTTACCGAAGCCAGCGGCATCAGCTATGTTACCGGCAGTGCTCTGGGCAAAGGCGGGTTCGCCATCTGCCATCGAGCCGAGCGATACGACAGCAACAGACCGACCGGGCAGATTGTCGCCTTGAAGATTGTAAAATCGCAGATGGAGCCCAAGAAGCTCGAGCAGAAGGTGGGCATTCAATTCAAGCCAGCATTGGTTCATGTCAAACTGACCGATCCTAGTTTGTGACCGAGCTTCAAATACACAGCAAACTCACACACCCGAACATTGTTACCTTTTACCGAGCATTCTCCTTCCAGACGAGTACTTATGTCGTCCTCGAACTCTGCTCCAATGGCTCGCTTGCCGACATGCTCAAGAAGAGGAGGTATCTTACTCTGCCAGAGATCCGGAGACTGGTCATCCAAGTATGCGGCGCGGTCAAATACCTCCACCACAGACACATCGTACATCGCGATCTCAAGACGGGCAACCTTTTCCTGGACCACAACATGAACGTGAAGGTGGGCGACTTTGGATTGGCGGCACTGCTGGTAACAGAGCGGGAGATGGAAGTTAGGAGACGGACAACTATGTGTGGAACACCCAACTATCTCGCACCTGAGATCTTGGAAAAGGGTAAGGGTCACGATGAGAAGGTGGATCTCTGGGCTATTGGGGTCATTGCATACACTCTGGCAGTGGGCAAGGCGCCGTTCCATGCGAGCACAAAAGAGGAGATCTACAAGAAATTGCGATCAGGGACATACACATGGCCAGAGCTGAGCGCGACGACGAATCAGAGCGCCGACCTGAGGGATTTGGTATCAAGTCTACTTGTACCGGAAGAGCAACGACCGCTACCAGACATGATTGTCAGCCATCAGTTCTTCAGGGTTGCCTACGTCCCGGAGCGGATACCTGAAACTGCAAAGGAGAAGCCTCCAGTCTGGCCAGATGTGCCGATACCTTCCGCTGAGACGATACGAAAGGGATATAGCGAGACTTGGTACAGCCTCTGCAAGGAATCTGGGGTTGGAGAGTACGAAGAGGGGAAATGTTTCCCTCTCAACAGTGGCCGCAAAGTGCGCAGTATTGTCCATGACATGGCTAAGGAGGCGCAGGCGGGCCGCTCACCAACCATGCCAATTCCTCATGATACGGTCTACATTTCGACAGTCAGTGACTTTGATGGACCTCGAGCGGCCAGTCCACCACTGGAACCGGCACGGACGGAGGCGTCAATGCGTGGTTTGAAAGAGATATCGCACAATGAAGTATCCTCAACGCGCCCCCGTGTTGCAGAGGCCCGGAACGCTGCGAAAGACGCCGAGATGATGCCACCACCGCGAGCGCCTTCGCGTGCTGCGAGGTCAGGGACTGTCCGACGAGCTGCGAGGACAATTAGCGAGGAGACGGCGAATTCAGAATCAGTCAAGGTCGCAAGCGACAACTCGTCCGGTCCTTCGTCTTCTGGAACGCTGAGAGTATCAAGACTCAGACCTGCACCAGTGACGGCTAAGAGTGCGCCAGAAGCAAGCGCGGCTCTCAAAGAGACGAATGGCTCGTCAACCTCAGCATATCGAACGGCGCCTACAAGACAGTACTCGGAGGGTGCAGATTTGGATCTTCAGAAGCCTCAACGAACTGGTACCACCAAGCGGGCGGCTGATGCAAGTCTAGCACGGCGACCACGAGGCGTGAGACCGGTCAAAGAACGTCCAATATCTCCAGTGGATGCCGCACCAGAAGGACCGGCCGTCCCGGCCGCAGCGAAGATAGCCAAAGGTCGCGCTCAGTCGCCGGTTGATGTCCAAGGACCGCTCGCGAGTCTGGACGAACTCAAAGAGGCACTCCCCTTTAAGTATCGGAAGAAGGCACCTGCAGCTGAGGTGATTGAGATACTGTCAGATCAAGAACTTGAACAGGAGAAGGAGTCGAAGCCCTCAGCATCTGGAACGTTGACCCTGTCACGACCACCGCAAATGGCCAGACGTTTGCCACAGCCGCAGAAGAAGATCTCCCCCGATCTTGATCCAGCAATCTCAGAGACTGACCCCAACACTGTTCTTGAGAGACTAGCAGAGTTCAGGGATAACTTGAAGTCTGCACTGTCCAAGCCATCAGCAACGAACAAGATCGTTTCAACGCACCGCGACCAGCAGATCTCCGAGAACCTGCCCTTCGTATCAAGATGGGTCGACTACAGCCGCAAGCATGGTATTGGATACGTTCTCTCGGACGGCACAGTCGGCTGCATTATCAATGCCACGGCGAAGCCTGAACAAGCACCGACTCCCGTCACACACGTCCTTGTACGCAACGGCCAGCGATGGTTACAGAAGGTCGGGCAGAACAAAGACTTCGCCGGCATCGACCAGGTCCCCCTAGAGTTCTTCGAAGACAAAGACGCAGAATGTATCAAGCGGAAAGTGTACAAAGGCCTCGGAAGTGTCAAGGAGGGTCCTTTGTTGGTGGAAGCTCAGAGACGGCGGACGTTGAGTGTGCTGTGGGTGAAGTTTGGACGGTACATGTGCCAGACTCTTGATGGAGAGGAATCTGCGTCTGCGGGCGCCGGATCTCGCGATCCAGAGAACTTCGTGCGGTTCTACCAGCGGATCGGATGTGTGGGTGTGTGGGCTTTCAAGGATGGGTCTTTACAGGTGAGTTTTCAATCTTCTTCTACCATCACCTACCTTACCTTGCTAATATTATTGATTGCTAGATCCACTTCCCCGACCACACCAAACTCGTCCTCTCCCCCACCGGCACGCACATCTCCGCAACCCTCCTCTCCGTCGAAGCCACCACGCACCTCTCCCGCACCGGCGACCTCCTCCCCGCACACGTCGCCTCCCGCCAAGTCTTCGCGGACAGCATCCCCTCGCTCCTCTTCGACGGCGGCCGCGTCCGCCAACGCCTCGTCAAAGCCAACCAACTCGCCCAGAAACTCGAATTCGTCCTCGAGGTTGTCACGCAGTGGGTGGGGAATTCCGGGCTAGGTCGGCTGGATGAGGATGAGGGGGGCGAGAAGTTGTACTGGGAGGGGCTGACGGTGAGGGATCAGAATGTGAGGAAGGTGGAGAGGGTTACGGTGGGGAGGTTTGGTGGGGATGCTTGAAGTTCAAGGACATGGCGATGGTTTTTGCACAGCGATGAATGGGTTTTGTTGGGTTTGAATGAGTGAAACGGCCGCGAGAAAGAAGGAAAAGAAAGAACAGAATTTCGATGTGTTGTTGAGCAAGGCGAGGCGAGGCGTTTCTTGGATGATTAAGCATAGGACTTTTTGAAGTCTTTTGGATACACGCTGGGCATTTGCGAGAGGCGTTTCCTGTTCTCCTGTGGATAGGAAGGAATGGGATCAGGGCAGTTTTAATCGTGTCTCTCGTACCTTTACCAACAAGTCCAAATAGCACATCCTCAAATTCCTTCACTTCCTCGATTCACAACAGGACGAATGGGGAGGTTCTGAGCATTCTTGATCGGATCTGTCGTTTGAATTGGGGGTCTCGCTATGTAGAAGTAGAAGGCGCTTCATGTTCCATCATCATCAATCGCAACTCCTCTCGCTTGCAATGCAGTGCCCCATTCCCTTAGGAACTGGAGACGAGAAATGAACAAAACGCCTCTCGCTGAATCAAAAAGGTCCTTTCCCTTCCTCTCCCTATGCAGTCAGTCGATCGTTCGTCGTAGGCCGTGTGGAAAGTCATTCGTTCATCCATCGATCCATCATTCGTTCGTTCGTTCGTTCGTTCGTCGTCTTGATTCGTCTCCTCATCGTCTCAATATGTGTGGTTTGCTACTTCTCCTCTCAGGAGTGTCCGTGGCGCGTACGTAGACTGGGTGATTGATCCCTCTTCTTCTTCAAAGATCATTATACCCCAAAATCCTCTTCTCCAACTCCTTATCCGCCACCGCCCACGTCCATGCGCGCCCGGCCTCCCCGAAGAACAAACTCTCCGGCGCGGAACTCTTCTCCAGCATCCCGTCCTTCTCCATACTCTTCATCTCATGGCCTGTCGTGTACGTTAAGAAATGCTCAAACTCGGCATCCTCCAGGGCGAGCGCGTTTCCAGAAATCCCATGGCACAGGCAGGGTTCCTTGGTGAGCAGGCCGCGCTCGAGGATGCATTCTCGGCCTTTGGCGATGGCTTTGTCGATTTTTTCGTGGAGATTGGGGAAGTGGGAGCGGATGCTGAGGAGGGATGTCACGACTCCGGGGGCGCCGTGGCAGACTTGGACGAGGCGGTCGCGTTCGGGGGGCACGCTGGAGGGGAAGTTTCCGCTGTCGTATTGGTAGGTGAGGAGGACGGCCAGTTCGGTCTCCATTTTCTCGGCGTATTTCTGGGGGTTGGTGAGGACGACTTGGGTGATGATGCCCATGGCGCCGTGGACCGCGCCGATGTAGGTCTTACCTCGCCATTTCCACGGCCGGGGCGAATCGAGGATCACGTCGATCACGTCGTCCTGGGTATCTGTGATGAGTTGCAGAGTCTTGGGATCGTCCACGAACGACGCCTTGACCAGCCGCAAGAGGTAGAGGTATCCCGCCCGTCCATACAGCATCTCATTCTCCGTCTCAGGCTCAATCGCCTCTGCCGAGTAATCGCACAGGTTCGCCGCCATCTCCGCGTCTTTACTGCTCGCCGCCCCAATCGCCAACAAACTCAGAATGTCGTCCGTAATGCCACACTTGCCGATCGAGGGACCGGGGTAGCTGGCGATGTTGTCTTGTGCTTGCTTGAGGTATGCGGCGGACCACGTGCCCAGGGCGTGGCCTTCGATGACCAGGTTGGGGTACATTTGCTGGAGGACGAGGAAGACGTAGGCGACGCTGACCGGGCCTTTGAAGAGGCCGCCGCCGGGGCGGATCTCATTCGGTGGGTTGTCGTTTACGAGGCGTGTGAGGGAGGCTTCGAGTTGGCGGCGAGGATCTGTGTGTGAAAGTCAGCTTTGGATATGCGTTTCTAGTTGTATGATGTTCTTGTTCATACCTCGCCTCGCCAGCGGCGCATCATTCTTGAAATACCGCGGCGGCATGGTTGCTTGCGTGCGAGGCGGTCAGGCTGTGGTTCAGGTCATTGAAGAGAAGCGACGGTGTGTCGGCCGTCGAGTTGTGGAGTGAAGCTCAGTCGCAGGTGTGTGTGTGGTAGTTGAAGACTCGGAGGATCAGATGTCGTTACGCAGGTTGAAGTGCGGGCTGAACGTCGGGCTTCACATTCTTTGAATAATTGCGGACAAGGCAAGTCGGCAGCTAGCTGGGATGTTCCTGGTGAGCAGAGGTTGGTGCTTCTGAAAAGTGCCCAATCTGACGTAGCTTGCATTCGGAGCCTCAAATCACATGGCTACAACTGTTCGCAGGGAACTCAATCCGTCTACCAATCTTTGAGGAAAGCGTGTGATCGTTCTTCCTACCTGGAGCATCAACAGTGGAATGGTAGTCTTGCTTGAGTCATCTGAAATGGCTTTGTCCAAGTGAATGATTACCAGCATCACGATTATGCTTCTCGACATGTGCAAGCCAGCTCTCGTCTAGGCATGTGATGGTCATACTGTTCCTCTATTATGCAGTGCCACCTCAGCACGTACGCTGTTCCTTTTTCATTGGTCCCATCAACTCCCACTGTACGTTAATGCCTCAGTTCCAACGCCAAAGATGCCAACACAGCTACAGAGGGCAGTCTACCTAATCCTGTCCAACCTCGCTCGGTTGACCGCAATCTGGTCGTCGACTTTGTCCGTCTTGCCAATGATGCGATCGATGTGCTTGTTCTGGCTGTCGATCTCTTCGCCCATGGCCTTACCAAGGTTGTTGAGAGTTCTAGCACCGCGGTGGATGGCGTCCCTATTAGAAGAGTCAGTATAGAACAAAGACGTGTTAGTCATATCACACTCACAAGTTGTCCTCAATCTCATTCTCCATTTCATCATCCTCACTGTCAGCCTCAAACTGATACTTCGACCGATCAGCCAAGTTGCGCTGTGCCGAGGGACGAACGACATTGCCGTTAAGATCCCGCTGCTGGCGTTGCCCTCTCGCAGTTGAGCTGTACGCCTCAGATCGAGTAGCATCTGCCTGTCGACGCTCTGCTTGGTGCTTCTCCAGTGCGATCTGGTTCGCCGCCTCTTCACGCTTCTTGGCCGTGAAGGGGTTCGCAACATGCACAGCGAACATGGACCGGTTGAGGGTCTTGAGCTCACGGGCCTTCTCCTCGGCGAGACGGTTCTGGTTGGATGCCATGTCGAGGTTGCGCTCCGTGTTGTGGATGCGCTCGCCCTGGGCACCGAGACGGGCAAGAGTCTCACGACCAGTCTGCTCGGCCTGCTCTGCAATACGGCGAGCATTACGGGTGGAGGAGACATCTTGCTGCTTGATAAATCGAATCTCGGACTTGGCTGTCTGAACGTCCTCTTCTTCTTGCTCCTCTGCAGTGAGCTCGCGTGGTGGACCAGCTCCATATCCACCTGGCATTTCAGTCGAGTCGTAGCCCCCAGTGTTGCTGTAGCTAGCGTCACCGCCCTGCTGTTGCAGATCCTCTGGAGGCCTGGTGGCAGCTCGATTGGGCGCATCTCCAAACAGCGCATTTCTGCCAGCGTCTGTAGTCGTGGTATCATTGCTGTTGGTTCTGCCGAGTCCACCATATCCGCCAGCACCGTATCTAGATTGTCCAGAGCTGCCAGTCCCGTATGGATCACTTCCATATCCACCAGTCTGTCCATACGAGTTGCCGTTGTTCTGGTATCTGGGTTGGGATCCTCCATATCCATCAGCTGGCACAGGGCTCTTGTCGTAGCGGGTTGGCGCCGGTCCGTTGCCAGCGGCATAGCCGGGTGGTGCCTCCTTCTTGCTCTCATTCAGCGTGAGACTGCCGAATGAGCTTGTGGGCGGTTGTGTGAGGCTGCTCTGACTTCGCATGTACGGGTCATTTTGTGGTGCCTGAGTGGCATATGGGTTGGTGTTCCTCGCGGCGTACGGGTCGCTCGAGGGCGGTGGGACAGCGTATGGGTTGTTGGACGCAGGGGCGGGAGACCCTGATTTGGAGGCCTTGGAGCGACTGCCGAAGAGCGAGGCCTTCTTGGAGTCGAGCTCGCCGTCTTTCTCGCCTTTCTTGAGTCCGAATGGCATGTTGTAGTTGTCGCTGTAGTAAAAGGAAGGTGTTGGAGGAGGTAGGGAGTTGGCAGAAGCAGGAGAGGTGGAGGTGAAACTAAAGTTGGGTGTCGATCAGGGCGCAGCTGAGAGGCACGAGCGCTGCTCACCACAACGTCGCAAGCGTGGAGTGGCTGAGAGATCGCATTGAGTTCAGACAAAGATGCCACACGTGAGCAGTGCGACCCAGGCAGCACAATAACAACCAATGCAGCAATCATTCACTATTCGTTCCATTTGTACACGCCCTCGTACAGTACATACGCCGGCGCAATCCATTCCTGCGCCCTTTGAGGCCGGTAGATCGCTTCCCTCGCCTCCCATTTCCTGCTCCCAGACTGCATAGTCGAGCTGGATATATCCACGCCTCGCGCCGCGCTCTGCAAGACAACACGTTCGCCGACCCAATTCATTCGTATCGTCACAACCCAAATCTCCTCTGAAACTCTGCGAACAGCTTTGGCGTGATCTCGTCACTGCTATTGCCCTGTACCTTCCACAATACACCCCTGCTTTCGTAATGCTCCAACAAGCCACGGCTACTCTCTTCGAATGTCTTCAATCGCGATCTCCAAACTTCTGGCTTGTCGTCGTCGCGTTGGATCAAGGGCTCACCCGTAACATCGTCCTTGCCTTCCACCTTCGGCGCGTGGAAAGTAGTATTATACACTCTTCCACTCGCTGGGTGCACCCATCTGTTGCTCATTCGCTCGGCGATGATCTCGGCGGGGGTATGGACGTGGATCGCCATGTTGACAGGTACCATGCTCTCCAGCTGTGTGGCCTGCACGGCGTTCCGTGGAAACCCATCAAGGATGAAGGACGCATCAGGATGCTCACTATATCGATACTCCATATCCAGCTCTGGCGGTATCGTAACGTAGCCGTCGCGACCCAGGGCATCGTTGTCGGCTCCACCGCTCAACTCGGCTGACGCGGCCATCGAATTCAAGGTGATAGGTTGTATCCCATCGGCGGGGATGAGCCATCCTCGGGTCGTGAGAGCATTGCGAATCAATCGAAGAATCATGCTGTCAGGTACTAGAGCACCGCGCTTCATAAGTGCTTCGGCTTGAATGCCTGTAATGGTCACGCGACATCAGTGTCGATCCTCGAGCAGCATCGCAAAGCCCATAGAACACGAGTCTTGACCTACCGAGGGGAGTCTTGTTCCTAACATTGTCCCTCAACAGATCACCAGAGCTAATGGCTGCCAACTGAGGGAATCGCTGCAGCAGGCGCTCCGTCTGGGTGCCCTTCCCTACGCCCGGAGCGCCGATAAGAATGATACGGGCGGCCTTGCGTAGCTTGGACGTTGCCATTACAATGTGTTTTCAGGTATTCCGCAGTCTCGATGGTGCTATCGACAAGGGGTTTCGGGGGCCGGTGGGAGCGTCAGTGAGGCAGGCGATATTCGGGGGAGGTGGTGAGGACTCGCGAGTCGCTTTCGGAGTGCGATGGTTATCCTCTGCCGTACAGCGCCATAATGGAGTGAGTGAAGGTGGAATGTGTGGGAGAGGGAGGAGATGGTGACTGGGTCGAATGGGTCAGCGCAGGACGGCGAGAGAGACGGTTGTTGTGGAAATCAGAGACAAGCCGGCGGATTATTGATGGTGATGAGCTTGGTCGCATCGGCCGCCCGCCTTCGCCTTCTCCGCACCCGCTCCACGCCTTCCAGCTTCGAGAAGTCGGCCAGCTTAACGCCGACCCTCGGTTGCTCGGTCGGTGAGTTTTACGCCATGCCATGCAACAATTGGCTGTAACTCAGCAGCGTCTACAAGGCCAACACATGTGAATGCCGAAAGCAGACTCGTTGTGTATACTGATGAATAAACATGCTGTCGTGATAGGGATACAGTCAAACCTCCTTATAGCGATACTGCATATAACGATATCCTTGCTATAGCGATACTGCCAGCTGTCACCAACTTTCCTACTGCAAAATATCGTTCTTCCTGCCTATACCTATATAACGATCGTATCTCAGATTTGCTCACTAAACTATCGTTATAGACATGCCTCCGAGGACCGCATTTTCAGAGGCAGAGAAGCTCGCACTGCGCCAGCAGCATCAAGACTGCCCTTTACTCACACAAAAGGAGCTCTGTACTTGGTTTGAGAGCCAGTTCAACAAGCCTATCCGACAAGCAACAGTCTCTGAGATCCTTAGTGCCCGATACCGTCACCTTGAGAGCGATACAGCAGTACAGCCAGCACGAAAGAAGCAACGTAGTATCCACCACGCAGAGCTTGAAGATGCCCTTGCCCAGTGGGTAACACGCCATCAGCACTCACTCGCAATTAACGGCGACCTTTTGAAGTCAAGAGCAAGGTGGTACTGGCATCGGCTGCCTCAATATCAAGGTCTACAAGAGCCAGCCTTCAGTAATGGTTGGCTTGCTGGTTTCAAGAGCAGGCACAATATTAAGGACAGGAGAAGACACGGAGAGGCTGCAGGAGTTGATGAGCAGTCAATGATGGCTGATATTGCGATCCTTCAAGCACGCCTTGCACGATACCCCCTTGAAGATCAGTATAACTGTGATGAGACTGGCTTGTTTTGGAAGATGGTGCCTGATCGTGCGTTATCAACAGTACCAGTACCTGGCCACAAGAAAGAGAAGGTTCGGATAACAGTGCATCACTGTGTCAATGCAACAGGCAGTCATAAGCTTCAGCCATGGATTATTGGCCGCTATCAAAGACCACGTTGTTTTGCTGCTGCTGGAGTGCAGATTGAGAGACTAGACTGCACCTATCGAGCCAACAAGAAGAGCTGGATGACTGGCCCAATCATGCTACAATGGCTTCGCTGGTTTGATAGCCAGATGAGTGGCCGAAGGGTGGTCTTAGTTATGGATAACTTCAGTGCTCACGAGACTGCTGTCAACGAGCTTGATACACTGCCTGCTGAATACGGTCTTCGTAATACTGAGGTTGTCTGGCTTCCACCAAATACAACAAGCAAGTCTCAGCCGCTGGATCAAGGCATTATTGCTACATTCAAGGCCTGTTATCGACGGCACTGGCTCCGTTATATGGCAGATGAGGTTGAAGAAGAGCGAGATCCACTCAAGACAATGAACCTGCTTAAGGCTATCCGCTTCGTAATCAGAGCCTGGCATGAGGTATCAACTCAAACAATCACAAACTGCTGGAATCACTCAGCTATTGCATTACAGGCACAGCCTTATATGCAGCAACAAAGCACATTACCAGCTCAGGCAAGTGAAGCACTTGCTCTACTTGAGCAGCAGTTACAAGGTCTCCAACAACAGCAAGTCATTCGTCAACGAATGAGCATTCAACAGCTTCTCTACGTGCCAGAGGAGGATGTTGTAGATAACCTCGACGACCTTGCTGAGCAGATAGCTCAGCAGTTTGAGCCTATTCCCCCTGAGGAGTCAGATCAAGAGGAGGTTGAACAACTACCACGTATACATGCATCTCAGGCTTTGAAGTTGTTAAGGCAGCTACGGCTCCATGAAGAGCAATCTGATGATTGCAATAGCAGCTGGCTACAGAGCCTTGACAAGTACGAGAAAGTGGTCCAACAAAGAGCCGTAGTTGGCCTTCAACAGCAGGAGATATCATTATATTTTGGAGCAGGCTGAATGCCAAGACTGCTGCACGTGATGTCTCTATATAACGATACCTTGTTATAACGATAGAAATATGATATCACCACGCTACTGTTATAGAGAGGTTTGACTGTAGGGACATGGGTGTCGACCAGATTTAGCTCGCACGTGCCGGGCCAGCCCGCAAAGCTTAACGCCGGTCCCTGATCATCACTTCGGCAGGAACGTTTCTCCCTCAACACCATCCTCCTCACCACAACCGCCATCACCATCATCCATCGCACATCGACGTCGCTGTGTGACTACCACACGGCATTCCTCCGTGCTGCCGGCCAGCATGATGAACTCCCGCTACTCTGCGCAACTTGCGCCTGTATTGCTACGCAGTGGCAACAGAACAGCATTCCAACGAGCTGCCCGATTTCCTCGCCAGTTGCCCGCCATCGCCATCTTGGTCCCACGACAGGCTGTATCGACAGACACTTCTCAGAGAAGCACAGATGGCCAGCCGCCACCCGGGTTCAACCTCGAGCAGGCTAAGAAGCCTCTCCCGAAGGATCAGGAGAAGGACAAAGCCGCCTCATCAGCTTCCGCCGGCGCAGACGCGGTAGTCAAGATACCCACAGCAAAGCCATCGGAAAGCGCACCGACACAGGCAGCGGAGCAGGCGGCGCTCAACGAGCTAGCCGCTCAGAAAGCTGCAGAGGAAAAGGCTGGCCAGAGCAAAGAGGTCGCCAAGAAGGAGGACAAGAAGAAGTTGACCATCTGGCAGAAAGTCAAGCATGAGGCACAACATTACTGGGATGGGACGAAGCTTTTGGCCACGGAAGTGAAAATTTCTTCCAAACTGGCCTTGAAGATGGCGGCGGGATACGAGCTCACCCGCAGAGAACATCGACAACTTACCAGAACTGTGCAAGACATTGGACGACTGATTCCATTCTCGGTGTTCGTCATCGTTCCATTCGCCGAGTTATTGCTTCCCGTGGCGTTGAGACTGTTCCCTAACCTGCTGCCGTCCACATACGAAGGTGCAAAGAGCAAGGAGAATAAAGCCACTCGACTTAGGACGTCGAGGAAAGAGGTCTCCAAGTTCTTGCGACAAACCATGCGGGAGTCTGGTCTCCCCATTTCACAGGCCACAGCGCAAAAGGAGGAGTTCACCGAGTTCTTCCGGAAGTTGCGTGCCACCGGTGAAGAGCCAACTAAGGCGGACGTCATCAAAGTTTGTAAGCTTTTCAAGGATGATTTGACCCTGGACAACCTTTCACGACCACAACTCGTCGGTATTTGCCGGTACATGAATCTCTCCACCTTTGGGACGGATGCCATGCTGCGATACCAGATCCGCCACCGCATGAGACAGATCAAGCGCGATGACCGTGCCATCAGCTACGAAGGTGTCGAGTCGCTGTCCGTTCCAGAACTTCAGACCGCTTGTGCTGCACGTGGTCTGCGAACACACGGCATGAGCCCAGGTCGCCTTCGGGACGACCTCCAACTGTGGCTGGACCTTCGTCTCAAGTACGGCGTCCCTAGCACCTTGCTCGTGTTGAGTAATGCTTTCATGTACGCTCAGGGCAAGGAGACCGAATTCGATAGCCAGCTTTCTGCTCTGCAGGCCGTGCTGTCCAGCATTCCAGAAGAGCTGTTCCATGAAATTGAACTGGAGGTGCACAACGCCGAAGGTGCCACCACCAACAAGCAGAGACTGCAGGTCATCAAGGAACAGCAAGAGCTTATCCAGGAAGAGAACGAGCAAACCGAGCAGCAGAAAGCTGGAGGACGTGAGGCTCAGAACGTTAGTGATAAGGAAGACATTGATGAGAAGGACGAAGAGCAGAGACAGGAGGCCGCACTTTCGCAACAGCAAGCGGCTGATATGCAAGAGGCTGAATCCGATCTCGAGCGACAGCAGGCCAAATTTGAGAGACCCATCAAGGCAGAAGAGGAGCGACAGCTCGAGGCGTCCAGTGCTGGTACAGCGGAAGGTCCGTCTCCAACCAAGGAAAAGGTTGAGACGAAGTAGAGGATCTAGCGGTCTGGGCGGGGCGTTGTTGGATATAGACGCATAGAATGGGTTCGGCGTTATCTCATTTGTGTGGCAAACGGACCTCACCCTCTGAACGGGAACGAGTGCTGGAGGCAATTGTGTTACCATGAGAAAAAGAATACCCCTTCAGCTCTTTGGGAATGGAGGAATGGGGAGATTTCACCATCGCTGCTCATCCAGCGCAAGACAGCGAAGTCACGTATCCAAAGAGCATTTACTCACGCATTAAATCATGGTAATCGTCAACTCGCTGCCTCCTCGGACAGTCCGAGTCATGGTTGCTGTGCTGTCTCGAAGCGAAGAGAATCCCAGCCCGCTAATACATATTGCAAAGCTATTTCTGTCTCCATTCGACCCACACGCTGAGACCATGGCGGACGACAATCCTTCTTATTAGATGCTCGTAGCCAGGCACGAGATCCTTCAGCTGGCGTGGTGTAACCGTGAAAACGATCCATTGCGTGAGGCTGAAGAAGTTCTGGAATGCATGCATGGGTGTAGGCCAGAGAGGATAAGTATCAACGCACGCCCTTCTCTTGCAAATCTCCATTGTACAGAAAACACCGCAACAATGGCTCCCTCATTATCACTCGCAAGTCTTTTGACCACCCTCTCTCTCGCAACCTCAACCCTCGCCCAAAACCCTCCCATCTCCACCTCCCCTACCTTTGTCCTTTATCCCTACATCACCTCCGGCTCCCTCACAGGCCCCTACCCCAACGCCGCCATCGACAAATCCCAACCTCTCCGTCCCACCAGCGGTGTGTATCTATCCCCCATCCCAATTCCAACCCCAAAGCCCTCATCGACTAATAAATGCATTCCTAGGCCGCGCCTCCGGCACCTGGACAACCGACTGCTTCAACCGACTCGTCTTCACCTCCTACATCAGCCCCACGCACTGCTCCGGCGAGCAATGCGGCTACCAGCGCTGGAGTCTCAACGCCACGGACCCCTCGGCCGGCGAGAAAGGCCAGACGCTCGCCGGGTATATCTCTGGCTTGTCGTCAATGCTCATTGTGGACGCGGACGAGTCCGGGAGGAGGGATGTTGGTTGGACGGCGAATGCTTGTGGGAATGAGCCGAGGATGAAGGGGTTCGAGATTTCGGATGAGGGGGAGGAGGGGTGTTGCATTTGAGGTATGGGGAGGGGGATGGGACGTTTTTTACGAGTTGGGTTGAGGGGGATATTTATGGTCCGAGGGTGTTTTATCGGAGGGAGGAGGGGGAGACGCCCGAGGGGTGTGCGGAGGTGTTGTTGGTGCCTAGGTGTGTGAATGAGACGAGTCTTGTGCAGGGGGCGGTGGGGTCGAGGTGTTATTTGGGCGGGTTGCCGGCGTGATGGGGCGGGAGACTGGGTTTGCGCTGAGACGATGGTCTGATGCGGTGGTGGGTATGTACTGGCTAGAATTCTGGACTCGGGAGGCTGTCGCTCTTGTGGTATCAGAAACATACCGTTCAATTCCGCCTTCTTCGCTTCGATCGGACTACCTTCTCTTCAACTTCAATGGCCTTCACTTCATCTTCCTCGTGTTCTCTCTTAATAGCCTTTTCCATTATTTTCTCCCTCTTCACCACCGTCTCGCCATTGTCTTCCACTTTGACTACTTCCTTTTCATCCTTCGCAACAAGCCGCTCACTGAATGCTCTCAAATTCGCCGTGAACAACACCGACTGCGCCCATCCAGCTTCCCTGCCCCACAAGCTTCGGAACTTATTCCCAATCGCATCGTAAGTCTGTTTTGTCAGACTCGAATGCTTCCCTTTGCCAAACTTGTAGTCCCTTTGGGCGATTTGCCAGACGTGGGTATCAACTGGGATTGCTTCGCCCCATCCGAGACCCATCAAGCAAACACAGTCGGCGACTTTGGGGCCTACGCCTTGGAGAGTAAGAAGCTCTTCATGGGCCGAACGATAGCCTTCTCGACCTGCATCGTCCCACTCGCCACCTGGAGACGCTTTCAGACCGAAGGCGGGCGACTCTGGATTGCGGAGCGAGTCGAGCCAGCCAGAGGGTTTTGAGACCACCATACGTGCTGTCTGATGAATGTACTTGGCTCTATACCCAAAGCCCAGATTTCGCAATGTAGCTTCCACGCCGTCCTGAGCAAGAGCATCGGGCTCAGGGAAGTCGTGATAGGGCTCGTCGTCTAGATGGCCCAGCAGTGGCCCATAGTTGATACATAGCTTATGCACCATCTGCGAGATCCTGGAGATGTTGTTGTTACTGCTGCAGATGAATCCAATGAGCGCCTCCCAGGCATCCTGTTTCATGATGCGGATCCCCGTGAATTTAGGTGCTTTCTTGGCGAAGTTGGGATCTGAGGATGACCATTGTCGATAGAGCTCTGTGAGGTTCGGATCCAGTTTGAAGTAGTGCTTGATCAGATCCAGAGTATCATCATCTGCGGATTCTTCTGGCACTGAGGGCGGCTTGGATGAAGGTGGCGTTGGCGGGGCTTGGAGTGATGTCGGAGGTATGGAGCGGTAGTAGAGGTATTCGGGATCTTGATGGAGGGACAGGATGCGGTTATGTAGGGCGATAGACCAGACGCCAGCGTCGTTCTTCCGCCATCTGTATCTTGTTAGTGAGAGTCTAAGGGGTGGTTTCGCTGCTGAGGGTACCTGAAAGATTGCCCGCATCTCAGGGTTGTGTTGATGCAGAGCTCCGTGAGACTGACAGGCAGCTTCTGCCATTCTGCGAGGTTGAGGGCGCCCATCTTGGTGGTGTTCGAAAGGGGTGTAGGGTGCAGAGAGGTTGTCGCGAAATCTAGATTGAAGTCGCGCTTGCGACGCGATCGTGGCGATTTGAGTTTCAGGGTCCCCGAAAGTGAGTGTTGATTGGCTTGTTTTGATCGGCAGCGAGCGGCTGGCTGCATGGGTGGCCGCCCATTCACCTCTTCTCCTCTTTCTCCCCGCAACTCTGCAACCTCTGTCCGATTCCATCGGCACCGGAGGGTACGGCAAGACACCATCTTCAGACATTCTTCAGTTTGGGACTATGACTGTCAAAGTGCTGCAATGACCGAGCGCTCGACTTCTGGCTTCGACTACGATCCATCCCTTGAAGATTTCGCCGTCTCAAAGGAGGCCTACCTCGGCTCTCGTCCAAATGCATCATATGAATTCATAGCGACTGCTGCGATAGTGGTAGATACCAAAAGCTCCGGCGGTCCACGTATCCTGCTCCTTCAGCGTGCAGCGAGCGATTCAAACCCGAACAAATGGGAGCCTCCAGGCGGTGCCTGCGATGACGAGGACGAGAGCATTCTCCATGCTGCCGCTCGAGAGCTCCGAGAAGAAGCTGGCCTTGAAGCAGCGCACATTGATGGCGCGGTGGGAGACCCTCACCTCTTCGTTAGTCGGAGTGGCAAGCGGGTATGCCAATTCAACTTCGCCATACAAGTGCAGGCCGAGAATGGAGGTCCTACTTCGGTGAAGCTGGATCCCCAAGAGCATCAAAACTTCGTGTGGGCTACGGAGGACGAAGTGAAAGCAAAGTTTGCCGGTGGAGTGGATCTGGACTTCACGTCGACCGAGGTTGAACGCACCATACTCTTGGCCTTTGAGTACTTCAGGCGAAAGACGACGCCATGATTCGGCCGCAGAGTGGAAAGACGGACAACACGAGTCTATTCCGACTACATTGGAAGCTCAGGCGGTGCCCAGGGTTGCGAACTTGACAAGAAAGCACTCGAAACCAGGTCTGATCTCAACGCATCGTTCAGAAGATAATCAAGGTTCTCGTACAGCAATCTATCTGATAGTCCTGCTTTTCAACGCCGGTGCGCCCAATCTATAGCTCACTTTTCGCCGTCGATGCCGGATTTGCGACCCTCGCTGTCAGACTTATGGTCCTCACTATCAGACTCGCGACCGTCGACATCATGCTTGGGGTTCTCAACATCAGGGCCCTTTTCGCTCGGGCCTTCCTTCTGTTCCAACCCTTGATCCTTCACCAGTATACAAAGGACGAGGCACAACCCCACTAACGGAGTCAACCAGATGAAAACTGTCCTCAACGCTGAGCTGTAGGCGTCCAGGATCTGATTCCTCTCGTCCGTGGTGTAGGATGCTAGATCCACTCTAGAATAGGTGCTGCTCGCGATGTATGACAGTTCATCCGGTAGAGCTGCTGCCAGGGAGGCTTGCATAACGGCAGCACTGATGGCCAGGCCAACGGCACCACCAAGCGATCGTAGAAAGTTGCGGTTCGAGATGATGACTGCACGCTGAGCCTTTGGTGCATGCGCCTGCAGAGCCACGAGGATAGGCTGGAAGACGTTTCCAACACCAAGGCCAGTCACCAGGTTGATGAAGACAATCGCAACAATAGAAGTGCCACGATTGAACATAATCATCAGGCCAGCGCCGAGAAGCCACATACCAAAGCCGCTCCACAAGACTTCGCCATAGCGGCCCATGCGACTTATGTACTGACCAGAAACGGCACTGATGCTCGCCTGCGCAATGACCAGTGGGACGGTCAGAGCGGCAGACACTAGCGGCGTATATCCGCGGACATTCTCCAGATAGAGCGGAATGTAATAGAGCTCTGAATAGTACGCCATCCCGAACAGGAAATTCTGCGATAGCATAGCTGCTATGGGTATGTTGCTGAACATCGACACTACATAGTGTTAGCTCAGCCTGGGGTGGTGGAGTATGATTGCTTACGAGGTGTCATTGGAAGCCTGGCGACCCAGCGCTCTACCCCAACAAACGCCAAAGCAGCGATACTGCCGATGGTGAGCATTGATATGACCAGTGCCGAGCTCCATTCGAAATAGGATCCACCGCCAGAGATAGGAATCAGGAGAAAGACAACAGCAACGGTCCCGGTTAGGATACCCCACCAGTCAATCAGCTTCACTTTCTCAATGCCACGACCCTCGACAGGCTTGCTAGGTACCAGGAACCACCCAGAGATTGCGCAAAGTGCGCCCATTGGAGCCAGGAGATAAAAGAAGCCCCGCCATGTCGAACCTTGAGCGAAGGCGGCCATCACCAAAGGTCCAAAAGTGTTCCCCAGTCCGATGAAAGCACCAAGTATGCCTTGGTATTTTCCTCGTTGCTTCAAAGTCACAACATCCGAGACAATCATCATCGTCAAGCTGTTGATGCCTCCGTTCGCGATACCTGCCAAGGCTCGGAAGACATAAAGTGACTCTGCATTCGGCGCAATCGAGCACAGAATGTCGGCAATGACCAAAAGGACGATCGCTGACAGGTACACGACCTTCCTGCCGAAAATGTCGGAAAGTCGACCATAGAGGACCTGGAAGACAGTGTTTGCGATCAAAGCCGACGTCCCGGCCCACGAGATTGTGTTGGCCGCGTTGAGTTCTCGAGCGACCGTCGGCAAGGCAACAGCAATTCCATTCTGGTCGGCATAGCAGATGAAAAGCGATAACGATAAAGTCGTGTACAAAATCAACAAACGTCCTTTGGGCAGAATGTTCGTCTGGTCAACGAGTTGACCTTCTGCAGCGGCCTGTCGCGAGGTGGCCATGGTGTGTGAAAGATGAGCGTATGGTGCAACAATCGCAGCAGGAAAGTTCCTCGACGAGAAGTTAAAGAGCTCGGAGAAGAGCCCAGACAGGATATGTGCTCTTTCATCATAAATGCACGTGAAAGACAGAGTGGCATCTGCACACTGCGATCGAGGTGACATCGGGGGCTGATGATGTCCGAAAAAGGTTGAAGGGCAGCCAAGGCTCCGTCTTTCACTCGACAAACCTTAAACAGGCTTGAGTTTGTAGCTTCTCAACCGCCACATCTAAAACTCCTAGATCGACTTGGCTGGCTCGGGCTGAGGGTATTGCGACAGACAGCGTTTTGGCGGGTCCCCAAAGGCTGATGCAATGGTCAGGGTTCAAGGCTCGTCCTCGATAGGGCGAGGGACGGCCATAAGACGATGGCAGAGCCTACAGACTCACGCTCTCTGCTCCACCAAGATACCCAAAGCATTCTGAGTCTGTATCGCGTTTATTCGTTTCGAAAATGTCGGCCTCTATCGTTCAGTCTTTGGCTACCAGAGCCGCGAGCGCAGTCGAGCAGTTCATCGTCTTTCCACCAACAAGTACAATCGCTGCCAGATATGCCCCCGAACCTCTCAGGGCTACCAGCACCCCTGTCGTGCCAGCCGTTCTCATGCGAGCTGGCACTTCTCGAGGCATTTTTCTTCACGCCCACCATCTTCCCAGATCGAAAGCTGCATGGCCTGGGATCATCAGTTCCATCATGGGCTCTCACAACGGAGACCGACGCCAGCTTGATGGAGTAGGCGGTGCTACATCAACAACGTCCAAGGCCGCCATCATCTCGCCTCCATCACGCCCTGATGCTGACGTCGACTATACATTTGCCCAAGTGGGCGTTGGCGAGAACAAAGTCGACATGAGCGGAAGCTGTGGCAATATCTGCAGCGGTGTTGGTCCGTTTGCTCTTGAAGAACGACTCGTCAGGCCAACTGGAAGGAACAACGTAAGTGAGATCTCAACCAACGAGAAAGTCGAAATGCTTAACGATCTCTCAGGCTGTCGTTCGTGTCCACGACACCAACACCGGCGCCATCATCGAGCAGATCCTCGCCGTCGACCAGTACGGTCGATACAAGGCCGATGGTGACCATCGTATCAGCGGTTACTCTGGAACTGGCTCGCCGCTGAAAATGTCATGGCTCAAACCTGCTGGCACTATCGGCCCACGCAAGTTCTGCCCTACTGGTAATGCCACAGATATCATCAAGGTCAAGATCGCCGACACCCCAGAAGTCATCTCAGCACGCGTCAGCCTCATAGATGCTGCGAATCCTTTCGTTTTTGTGGATGCAACATCCTTGCCTGAACACATTCTGGAGTTGGGTCACGCCGATCCTAAGGTACTCGGCATGATGGAGGCAATCCGTTGCCAAGCAGCTGTCCTTATGGGCATCGCAACGTCACCTGAAGAAGCCCACAAGCTTCGTCCAATCCCCAAAATTGCTCTGCTCTACCGTCCCGGACCACATCAACAGCAGGCCGACATTCGCATCGTCCCTTACAGCCTGGGGAAGCCTCACCCAAGCTGTCAGTTGACGGGCACCATCGCACTGAGCGCTGCGCTTTCCCACCCAGGAACAGTCGCGTCGAAATTAGCACAGGAGGCTCGCGGCCTACCTCCCCTCGACGGTATCGAGCTGGGAGGCGTTCACAAGACCATTGCACATCCCAGCGGCTTCAACGAGGCCGAGGTGTACAACATGCTTGGCCAAGACAATTCGGTGGAGCTTGAAAAAGTCAGCATCTTGACTACAGCGCAGCGCCTTTTCAAGGGTGAAGCGTACATCCCAAGGTTAAAGTTGTAGAGCTCAGCCAATTGACTATTGAAAAGCATCAGCGAGTCAGAATATTGCCAAGCGTTCAGTGCGTATAGACTATAGACTAGATTACGAACTATTTCTTCTTGTTTGTTGAAGTGAATTCACCAACTCCGCACTTTGCACTCTCCCAAGACGAAGAACATTGGTATCGACAGACGCTGCGTGACTTAGTCCTGTGTGTTACCATGGAGAAGTGAGGTGATCCGACTGCTACATTGGGAAAGTCCAGGCTCTTCTTGGCCAATGATAGCGCTAAATAGCCTTTCACAAGAAGCTAGACTCAGACCAGCAAATCGGACGAAGGATCTGCTTGGCGTTGAGATAAGAAGTCTTGGAAGTGACGAAGTCTATTCATCCTCAACGAACCTCGGGCGCGCACGACATCAGACGTCTTTCTGCTCATCGACTTCGTTCCCGCTAAGGAAGTCCCCGACCCGGCGACCAAGCCCCGGTGGTGGCTTGGTTTGACTCCGGACGCTTGTACAAAAGCAAGTCGTCGTATAGCTGCACCGTTGGAGCCAATCGCTAGCTTCTTTTTCGACAGAGTTCTGGCAGGGCCGGATTCCGACAACACACAGGACCCATAGCCAAGGCCTTGGTATGTGAAGTCGATGTGCGAACGTTGCCGCAGATAAAGATCAGTTTTCGATATCCTCGTTCCAAAGTTTCTTACATTCTTCGATCGCTGGGAATAATCGATGTATGCGCCCACCTTCAAATTGCCGGCCGCTCGACTTCACCCACGGTTTTACGTCATGGCTGGCCTTGTGGATATGGATGAGGTCCACTCGTTATCTATGACCAAGAAATCCTGCGTCTGTGTATGCAACACATCGGTCGTTGAGTCCAAGAACCAATCTCGCGATCACGATCTCCACAGAGCAACAAAGACAACGAGGGATCGAAACAACTACAGCGCGCATGCGCACATTGATACGAGCCATGACACCACGTATCATCAGCGTTGCTTATGGAGTGCCTGATCTCAAGGCGTCTGATGACGACCAGGCATTGGTAAGCTACCGAGATTCGCCAACAGACTTGGACGGTCTGTCCCCGTCGTTGGTTGAAGCGAGAGAGTAGATTCAATCAGGCTGTTCTCGTCGACCTCGTGGCTACAGACAGGAGACATAACATCATTGTCGGGTCGATCATCTTTACTGAAGCGAACGATTTCGCTTAACGTCTCTTAACAGAGCAATTGCTGTTCACCGGACAGAAAGTTTGGATGGCCTCGTTTGCCCACGTTGCTCGGGGACTGCAAGGGTTTGGTTGACTCTCAACAGCGCAAGTCTGACTTGGCTGAAAACATCCTGCATCAGCATGTGAAAGTCTGATGGTGAGACCATGGTGCAGGAGCCGTCTGAGATCTAAAAGATAAGATTACCGACCGTTTCGCCAATTGTTGGAAGATGCAGCCCTCCGCCGAGCTCTAGCTTTCGTGCGACGGAGTTATAGTTTCGATGGGTTGAGCATATTTGACACTTCGATGATGTTATTTTATACTTTCTGCTAACCCTGCGCCCTGAGTGGGATGCTGGGCGTGGGTAACGGCGGCCGAAAAAATCCAACAATCAGCTGTCATCAGCTCCAACGCAGCTAGATGCGAGAAGCGTACTCAACATTGTCTTCAGATGGTACCGTTCCATCACTAACATTCCCACGATGCAGTTGGTTTCTCTGCTGGAGGGTGGAAAATGCTTCTCGTAATTCGTAAGGCTGTCTGCAGGACGCGGGAGGCACTCCTGCCGCATCCCTTGATCGCCAGCAGGTGCCGGTGGGCACTAAATCAATCGACAGTGCATGCCCGACAACCATACCCGACGGGTGGCTTGCTGGATGACGTTAGGGCGCTTTCAACGAGCTGCCATGACCGTCTGCACACTACCACGTTGCGACGATCCCTAGGTGTTTCTGGCCGAGAGTGGCCATCTGTCGCTTGCTGGCTCGCACTTCCTTGTTGGACGCGAAGAGCATATGCATGGAATTTTGCAAGTCCGAGGGTGACATTGTGCATCTACCCTCACCCATATTCCATTATTTTCATCAATGATCCTTCGCATCGACAGGTCGAGTTGACATTGATTGTGCTATCGATTATTTGCTGTTGAATCGTCTCGGAGGACTTGTTGCAGAAAGCCAATCCATCACAATGTCGAGCAGTCGAACGAATCGTAAAAACCCGGTCTCAGCGGCAACAAATTTGGTTGGTAAGTACTCCTTCATCAATGTAGGAGCAGAGATGTTCTGACAAAATGTATGTACAGCTGGCGGTGGAGCTGGAATGATGGATGCTCTAATATGTTTCCCACTCGACACAATCAAAGTCCGCATGCAACTGGCAAGACGTACCCTCGAAGCAGGCGTGAGGAATAAAGGCTTCGTCGCTACCGCTTATGACATTGCGAAGAGAGAAAACTTCATAGGATTCTACAGAGGATTGGGTGCAGTCACGGCAGGCATAATACCGAAGATTGGTATTCGCTTTGCTAGCTACGACTGGTATAGACAAGCACTCGTTGGGAAGGAGAACATGTCAAACGCTTCCATGAGCGCAACTTTTATCGCTGGCCTGGCTGCTGGAGTTACTGAAGCCGTGGCTGTTGTCACGCCGATGGAGCTGGTCAAGATCCGATTACAGGCACAAAATCATCATACCCCTGGCAATGTTACTCCACCGAAGTACCGCAACGCCGTGCATGCATTCCTCACAATCTTGAAAGAAGAGGGGCCTTCTTCGTTATGGCGAGGTGTATCCTTTACAGCCCTCCGACAAGGAAGCAATACAGCAGCGAATTTCACCGTGTATACTCCTCTCAAGGCTCTGGCAGAACGAAATCGTGTCGATCAGTCTGTACCTCTACCCTCGTATCACATCGCCTTCATCGGGCTCATTGCTGGAGCTGTTGGGCCTCTTTGCAACGCCCCCATCGACACGATCAAGACTCGACTGCAAAGGGCCCCGACAGAAGCCGAGCGTGCTCAGACATCAACGCAGCGTGTGGTGACGATTTGCAGTACCCTATATCGGCAAGGCGGTCTTGGGGCGTTTTGGGCCGGAATCGTTCCTCGAGTAGCCCGCGTTGCACCAGGTCAAGCTGTGACATTCGCTGCGTATGAGTTTCTTAGAGATCAGTTGGAAAAGTTGAATTAGCGTTTGATGATGAATAGACTGTATGAAGTAATGAGATGAGCGCTGCAATTTAGAATGACTTTCATGGTAATGAATATGCTGTCAGGCCTCAAGAACTCATCAGTGCTCACTTCCGATGAGTGACGGCGGCGTATAGACTCGCATCTGGCGCATCCGCACATCTACATTGCCCCCTGTGCCGTAATGGCGATGTTTGGCCAATGTCTGTACATGGTAAACGACAACGCATGAAAAAATCAATGTTGCTTTTCCAATAGTACTTTGTGCCATAGCAAATGCACGTAAACCGAAGAGCTCGACTCTCAGAATTCACTTGCCTTCGCCAGTCACATGCTCGCTGTTAGCGCGGGCTTATTCAGCAAACACAGAATCCGTCGTTACGGGCGCACGAAAAGACCCCGACTTTTCAAAGCAACACCGCTCACGCTCACTGCAGCTACAACACCACCATGGCGGAAGACCCAGGCGCCAGTCCGCCAGTCTCAGACGGCGAACAACGCCACATCTTCCCATTCTTCAAACTCGCACGAGAGCTCCGCGACGCCATCTACGACGAGTGCGTGCAGGAGACGAGAGTCGACGGCCCTGGTTATCAGCCTGAGATACGCGCCGAAGGCATCGTGGTGCCACATCTCTTGCTGGTCAACCACCAGTTCGCCGCCGAGTACGCCTCCCGCGCCCAAAACTCCGGCGTCGTCACCGTCAGTGACCTTTCGTACTCGCTACCTCGGCCGCTCCAACTCCCTGCGTTCCTGTGCAAGCACCCACTTCGTATCGAGGTCAACACCTGGTGTCCTTGGCTTGGGCTGATCGATGGACATTGGGACTGGATCGGCAGCTTTCTGTCTCAAGTCTGTACGCCTCGCGGCTTCTCCGTCCGCGTGATCACCAGAGGCGGCATGAACGTGGGAGAGTTGTTGGCAGAGCTCAATGCGAAGCCTTGGGCATCTATCCCAAACTTCACCGGCTTCCAAGTCTACCAAGATTGGGCCACCGACGGCCCTCTTTCGACGATGTGGCAGCAGTTGTCTCTGATGAAGCACGTTGGAGGATGGTCGAAGAGTTCAGGCAAGATAGAGGACGTCCAAGGGACCGAGAGCGAGGTAAGTACAATCTCGAGCTGCTTCCCTGCTCTTCAAAGTCACATGCTAATGTTGTTAGCTCGAATCCGATGAGGATTCCGCATGAACTCCAAGACGATCGGCTGTCGCAGAACGGCGAACATGGCATATGGATCATGGACGTGAGACCGTACAAAAGGCGAACATGGAAAAGGGGCGAGGGTGACCGAATACCACACTCTGAAAAGGCAAGGAGAACATCAAGATCTGCGTGGCGTACGGCAAGAGAGGAGTTACACAGAGTCGTGCGGCAGCCTAGAGATGCCTACGTATCTTGACCCCTTGCATGGTCTAATTCTTGATGATAAAGGCTTCCAGTGCTTGCACCTCTCCTTCTCAACTAACTCATTATCCTCATCATGCGAGACCCAAGTCGTCCAGCCTGCTACTTCTTCCATCTCCCTCGCGAACTCCGCGACAACATCTATGACATATGCCTCGAGACTCGGTCATTCTGGGTCGTACGGGACAATAAAGCAGAACTCGTCCACATCGCCAACGCAGACCTATTGCTTGTCTCTCGTCAATTCCTCCATGAGTATCTTGCTCGTGAGCACGACCTCGCCGTCGTAAAGCTCACCTTCGTCGACGTAACTCCCGAACAGACCTACGCGAGGCTCTACAGGATGCTATCTCTTGCCAAGCGCATGAGCCGTATCAACGTCGACGTCGTCGTCGTCTGTCCTATCTCATCACCCTACAGAACGATGGAGGTGTGGATCGCGAAGTTCATTCGCGCCTACCGACAACGGGTCACCATAACTGCGAGAGAGTTTCTGCGGTTCGAATATTTGGCCGTTCGTATCCATATGCGAGTGCCGCAAGCGCAGTGTCCGCCAGAACAGTTGGGTCCAGTGCTGGAGAGGGCGCAGTGGACGGCATTCCCTCAGCTTGCAGGTCTGGAAGTCATCTACGGTGCTGGGGACAGTGGGGAGCAACAGGCTACATTGAGCTGGTCGAAGGAGCGTCGTCAGCTGGAGTTTGTGGGCGAGGAGAAGGGATAGAAGTATGAGATCGAGCCCCTGCCATTGTTGCGATGCCTGCTGATATCTCAAAGGTTACTCCTCATTCCAACGTACCGATTGTCATTCTTGGAATCGATTTGCGGAAACAAGGGGTGAATACTGTCGCCTTGCACAATGGATTTGGCCTCGACCTCGAAGCACCTCTTGCTTGTTCATCATCAGCGGCCTGCTACATTAGCACTGGGCTGGTGCTGCTACTCGTCATCGTCCTACATCATTCATATTCAACAAAGAACTTGACTCCCTTCCCCTCCCTCGCATACACCGGGCTGGTGTTTCCTTTCAAACCTCTCCACGAATTCTGCCCAGCGCCCCTTTGATAAAGCACCATGCCACTTCGACTGTCCACATCGAACTCCAGATGGCAGTACGGCGTGAAGTCCTCGCCTGCAATGGCCAAGCCAAGAAGGTCACCAGGAGCAACAGTTGCATTTCCAGTAGCCGTCACAGGAACGCTCGTGGTGTTGAAGACGTAGCTGAGATATGTTGAGTTTACACTCGCAGTGCCGAGGGTCGTCCACTTGTATTCAGGAGCGAGCAGGTCATTATAAGAGGAGAACTTGAAGAACGTGAGAGCAAGAGGCACTGTCTGAACTTTGGCGCCTGCGATGTTGACTGAGACGGTTTTGAGCGTGCCGGCGCGAGATGCTCGCCAGATTTGGAAGAGGTCGAATTGGTCAGAGTCGCAGACGGGCGTATACTGATTCGAGATATCTTGTTAGTTCTGATGTTTTACAGGAAAATACAGATGATTGACCTACAGCAGCGTCAGACGGCGAGCCATCACCAGCAGTCGTAGCAGCTCCACTGGCTACTGCACCTGAGCCACGAGTGAACCCGACTTGGAACTGTGCGTTGTCGGAACAGTCCAGATCCCCAACAGATCCATCTGGCCTAAACCGAAGTGGCTGGAAGATATGTCCGCCAAATCCTGTCCTTGGGCCTCCTGGTACGGAAGTGGAATGCCAAACATAGGTGACTTGTTTGGTGCGTGGGTCTGTAAGAGGTAGCACGCCTTCGACTTGACCGTTGCATGAGTAGCCAGCAATGATCTGTCTGGTCCATGGCCCTTTGATGCTCCTTGATCGGTAAAGGAGACCAATAGACCCGTTGCAATAGCCGCAAGTGTTGCTGGCCGAAACGTAGTACCAGCCGTTTCTGGTGAAGAGATCTGGCGATTCTGCTTCCTGGTCAATCAGATCGTTTGCCGCCGAGCGCACCGGATAGCTGACTCCAGTGGTGTTGGCGAAATCAGTGGTCAACTCAGAGATGTGCAGCGTCTGGAAAATAGGAGGCCAGATACTGCCTGCTCTGGGGTCTCTGAAGTTGAGAGCAGAAAGGACGATACATCCCTTTTTGTTGCTGTCGAATGTCTCGACGGTGAAGTCTGCTCGTTGAAGGCCATTGAATTGAGGATCCATGGCTGCTCGAGTTGAAGAGAAGGTGAATGGTCCAGAGGGCGAGGAAGAGGTCGCAATCACATATCCAGATGAACCAGCATTCGCCCACAGAATGTACTCTGCGTTCTTGCTGTTATACACAATGTGTGGTCTGCCACATCCTCCGAGGTCATCGCAGGGATTCGGCGCAAACGGGTCGAAGAGGAAGCCTTCGTATCGCCAGTGCTGTAAGTCTACGGAAGAGTACGACTTGATTCCAAAAGCAACGCCGGTCGTTGAGAAGCTGTTTCCGTACAAGTAGTAAGAGCCGTTGAAGAAGTTGATTTTGCTTCCATAAGCATCAATTTGATTTCCGTCAACATCGAAGAGGAGACGGCGATCGTTTGTGAAAGTGACTTGACTGCTTCCGCTGGATGCTGGAGTGCCATACTGAGCTTGAGCCAGTGCCGCAGGGCTGAACAGTGCTGCCAAGAGTAGCGAGGAGACGAACATTTTTTATGAACATTGAGATGAGCAGGACATTGGAAACTCAATATTCGTGCTGGAAAATCAATGCTCTTATTAATGCTTCCCTCGCCCCCTTCTGTGTCAGCAGGATTGCACACTCATCAGAGGCGCAACCTTCTTAATTCCTACGAGCGATCTTTCTCGGATGCGAGCGAATAGCCCTAACTGAGTGGCTTGCATTGGCTTCTTGTTCCTGATCAAATATACAGTTTTAGCCGAGAATGCAGCACCTGGGCGAGTGAGGGTCGAGAGATGCAGTCGAGCACAAGACAGTCTGGGGAAGACGTGGAGATTCGCATGAGGTGGCGTCGAACTAGTCGCTCAAGATGCGGGGAAGACAATGGTCCGTGGTGGGCACTGAGAGAGCGGCAGTTTCCCACGGATATTGTAGTTGAAGACGGGAGGTCTACGATGATTTCTCGACTTTCGGTGCCTTGAAGCCAACGAATTCTCCGACCCATTCCGACTTCTGCTTGTCCAGGTCTTCGGCGATTAGATCCGCAACATCTTCGAGCCTCGTGGTATAGCTGGAAATGGCAGGCACGAGGTTGAGGTAGACACCAAGAAAGGGCATATATCGGATCCAGTGATCTTGCCAGGCGGGGGGGTTCCACGATTGAACAAGTAAATTGTGCTTTCTTGGTTCGACCAGGGCTTCGACTTCGCTATGTGCTGGAGACATCATTGCCACGCACAACAAGGACCACTGGACATCCGCTGTCGACAAGTCCTTCACCGCTGCTTCGACACCTCGTTGATGGTCGATCAGCCATGCTGGCATATAGTCCTGGATCTGATATGACGTGCCAGGATAGTTGAGCGAGCTCATGCCTCCGATGATCCACGCGCGGATCGGTCGACCTCTCTCCTTTCCAACTTGGATTGCGGCGCCTGTGACTGAGGCAACTATTTTGCCAAGGTTTTGTTCTTGTCCGCGCGGTTGTCTAGTCCCTGAGGTGTTGACAAGAGCGTCGCAGTCGTTCTGGCGTAAGGCGTCAGCAACTGCGTCCGTGTCGAGAGAATCTCCTTGCATGATGGTGATGCGTTCGATGACTGCTGCTGGAAGAATGTTGCGGAGTTTTGATGGTGATCGAACGTAGGCGATTACTCTGTGGCCGTGGGCAAGCAGAGCCGGTATGACCCTCGAGCCAAGGTTTCCATTGCCGCCGAGCTGAAGGACCTTCATGGTTTAGTGTTGCTGATAATACTTTCGCTGTAGAATTGGCGTGCTGGGCAAGGCTTGAGTCTGATATAGGAAGTTGCTGGTCTGGTGGAGGGAAGCGGCGCTAGTGGCATCGCCGTGTCCGTCCAAGATGACTGATGACTGCGCAATGTCCAAAGCAACTAGAGAGACATTGGACGGCACGAGGCTGCATACTAACAGTGCTCGAAGTCTAGAATGAGAGAGCAGACGTTCATTAGAGGATCCTGAGGATTCTGGCCACGGCATCGCGAGCCGTGTTCAGCTCCGCGTCGGTGCCGTCTTGGTGAGCGAGTTTGACAGAGGCATGCAGGTCCAATAGATCTTTTGCACGCTTCAGATCGACGTCGCCATCATCTTTGCTTGCAGAGGGCCGCAGGGAGTCTCCGCTGACAGAGGATTCCGGTCTGGCAGACACAAGCGCGAGGGCGGCGTTGGGATCCTAAAGCATAGTGAGTCTCGGGTCATCGTTGGCAACATGATACGTACGCAGACTTGGAGAGACGTGAGGTCAGACAGGAACTCGGCTAGCTTCATGTTGGGTGGATGAGTAGGTAAGATCTGTTTGTCTACTACTAGGTTGCTGGAGCATCACTGGTGAGGCTCATCAGGGGTGGAAGATCTCACGAGATGGCGGGGGAGAGATTGAGTTTCGGGCGTAGCCGAGCGCGATTCAGCCGAGCACGCGAGCTTCGAAAGCTTGCGGGCAGCTGCTCCCATAACAACAACATTGGATTCACACGTTCCGCCTGGATTTGCTCGCCAGCCCATTCTTCAACCCCCACTGGCAGCAACAAGCCAACATGTCCGCCGCGCTCAAGACAGGCGCCGACGCGCGGGCCATGCGTACGACCAACTTCCCTCCCGAATTCAAGACAAAGGTTGACATGACCAAGATCAACCTGGATGTCATCAAGAAGTGGGTGTCCGACGAGGTCGCTCGCATCCTCAACAACGATGACGACGTTGTCGCCGAGATGATCACCAACATTCTCAAGGACTCGAAACATGCAAGTACTCTTCCTTTCCCCGACCGTGTGATGCATTTCTGACCTTAGCTACAGCCCGACATCAAGAAACTGCAGACTAACCTCGCCGGCTTTCTCGACAAGGATGCCCCTGCCTTTTGCCTAGCGCTGTGGAAGATGTGCTTGAGCGCCCAAGACGACCCCAGTGGCATCCCGAAAGAGCTGATTGAGGCAAAGAAGATGGAGCTCATGCAAGAGAGGGTACGCATAGTGTTTATTCGGTGGACTTGATACCTGGAAGGCTGATACGTGACACAGATAGCGGAAGACAAGGCGCGCGAGGAAGCCATCAAACGCCAGGCTGCAGATCGTGAGCGCGAGCAGGAGCTGGCACGCACTCGGGATCGCGAGCGAGGCCAGAGAAGCAGAGGAGGTAGAGGCGGCGGCCGTGGTCGTTTCCGTGACCGCTCACCCGACAGGCGTCCCTCTTCTCGAGACTCTCGATCACCACCGCGCCGTCGCGAAGGGCCACGAGCCACGGACAGCTACGTCCCTGGTGGCCGTAACCGTCGAGACGATCCTCCGCGTCGCCGCTCCCATTCCTACGGCCGCTCTCCATACCGTTCTCGCTCCCCACCAAGACCAAGACGTCGCAATTCATCTTCCAGCATCTCTCGGTCGCCACCGCGGCGGAAGAGCATCACAGATGCCAGCGAAGGCAATAGTGACCACGACGATGAGACGACCGGCCCATCAGAACGCAGGGACCAAAACAAATCCAGACGTCGTTCTCCCCACTCTTCTGGCCGCCGACGTGGCCGATATCCTTCGCGGTCACGCTCGCCACGTCGATACCGCCACGACAGCTCACGTTCCCCGCCGCCGAAGCGGAACAGACTCGGATCGGACGATCTGATGTCGCGGACTGATCGCACGAAAGATAATCGACGTCTCAGTCGCGATAGTTCCAGCTACGGCGGCGCAGGAGCTGAAGAAGAGGTGGGTAATGAACCATGACTGATATCCAGACAGACGACCTCCAAAAGTACAAACCAGTCTCCACCATTGCCCTTCGCTCTAGGGTAACGAAAGTGGATAAGCTCTTGTAATAAAGGGTATCAACGACTGTAATGAATCCGTAGTGGAATAACGCGGCAGTTCAATGAATATTTTCAAGTGAGGTTTCTTTGCTCTACATGTACTATCCCCGAAAATGGAAGTCTGACCACGCCATCTTGAGACTCTTGCAAGTAGTGCTGTTGCTGTCAGGCGGGGAGACATAAATACTACGACGGGCAACAAGCTCGCAGTGCAAGCCGCCTTTGGGAGCTTTTCTTGCCCGCCCCGCCGCCTTTGCTCGACCGCCCGATCACCTCATAACGCGATAGGCAGGTCGTATGCACGCCGCCATGATGAATTTGTAAGTCCGAGTCTTGCTTTTCCTTTCTTCTCCCATTCACCTCTTGTCTTCTGCCACAAGATGGAGAAGAGCCTACCGATCGCAGCGGAGTACGCTCCACCACCAAGAGCTCCACGACAGCATCATGGAGCTCGGCGGGCAGTCTTGTTTACTCTCTTGTCTGCTGCCGTCTGCCTGCTGTGGCTCTCCCAGCCATTGTCCAGCGTGATCCCAGACTTTGGCCTCTCCAACGATCGCGCTACCTCCAAAAAGCAATGCCAGCAAGTGCCTGCCCTTTGGCCCGCCGAAGACAACGACCGTATCAAGCAAGCCTTTGACTACCTCTTCACACCAGCCTTCGAGAATGCCTCCATTGCCCGCCTCTCCGGCGCTGTACAGATCCGCACCGAATCCTACGATGACTTGGGAGAAGTGGGAGAAGACCCTCGTTGGGACGCGTTCTATAGCTTTCACGAGTACCTGGAGGCTACATTCCCTCGGATTCACGACAAGTTGAAGGTGGACAAGGTCAATACGCATGGCTTGGTGTACACGTGGGAGGGTTCAGATGATAAGAAGAAGCCTGTGGTTTTGATGGCGCATCAGGACGTTGTGCCTGTAGACCCTGATACTGTCGACTCGTGGACATATCCTCCATACAGCGGGCATTTCGATGGGAAGAATGTTTGGGGAAGAGGTGCATCAGACTGCAAGAACTCGTTGATTGGCTTGTTGGAGACGGTGGAGCTGCTGCTTGATGCTGGTTGGGAGCCGAAGAGGACGATTGTTCTGTCGTTTGGATTTGACGAGGAGAGCTCTGGATACCAAGGCGCTGGACATTTGGCTCCGTTCTTGCTGGAGAGATACGGTAAGAATGGCGTTGCCGCGATCATTGACGAAGGTATGGGATACACCAAGTCCTTTGGACAAGGATACGCTGTGCCTGGCGTAGGTGAGAAGGGCTACACGGATATTTCTGTTGTGGTGAGGACGCCTGGAGGGCATTCATCCATTCCACCGGATCACACCAGCATTGGCATCCTCAGCGAGCTCATCTCCGCTATCGAGGCACACCAGTACCCAACCTACCTTGTGGACGAGAACCCATACCTTGGCTTCCTGCAATGCGGCGCCGAGTACGCACCACAGTTTCCCAAAAAGCTGAAGAAGCTTCTCGGACAGCGCGAAAGTTCCAACAAGAAAAAGCACTGTAAGCATGCAGACCAGTTGGCACAAGAGGCGGCAAAGATCAGCAGGGAGGCCAAGTACCTCATGCAGACTTCTCAAGCGGTTGATATCAGTACGTTCATTGGAATCTGCCGGAATCTACCACATGCTAACCTATGTTCTAGTCGGTGGCGGCACCAAGGTCAATGCCCTCCCAGAAAACGCTGCTGCTACCGTGAACCACCGCATCAACATTGGTGACGATCCAGATGTTGTTGCCAAACACATCAGCGCTGTGGCCAAGCCAATTGCTGAGAAGTACAACCTCACTCTCCACGCCTTCGACGGAGAGAAATCCGGCTACAACGCCATCTCACTTTCTCACAAGAAGAACACCCTCGATGTCGCTCCAGTCACGCCGACAGACATTGACCGTGTGACACCCTTCTCCATCGTCGCCGGTACCATCCGCGCTCTCTACGGTGAGGACACCCTGGTGGCACCGGCTTTGATGAGCGGCAACACGGATACTCGATACTACTGGGACTTGACGAGGAACATCTTCCGTTTTGGACCGGGATACGTCAATGAGGAGGAATACGGCATGGGCAATGTGCACACGGTGAATGAGAAGATCTCTGCCACAAACCACTTCAAGGTCGTCAGGTGGTTCACACTGTGGCTGAGGAACGTCGATGATGCGGATCTCGAGGCGGTGGAGTAGTGGGAATGATTGCGTGTCTAGATGGCGATTGTGCAGGTCGTCACACGATAAGGGCATCTATCATTGGCAAACAATGTATTCACGATATCTAGCATCACATGAAAAGTCGCCTGACCGGAGCACTGCTTTCCCGAGCAATTGAAACGCTTCTTTGGTACTTTTCCCAACCGTCAACCTCAGCTATCTTCACATATAAGCTCCCCGCGATCGGAGCTACCGTATCTAGCTCTACTGATATCTTCCCAAGAACCTGGATACTTCCTTCCTTCCTCACGCGGCACCCACGACTTCATCCACAACCTGCATCTTCCAACAGCGCTACCACACATGTCTCAACACAGGGAGATCTTTCCCATCTTCCACCTCGCCTGCGAACTTCGCGACTTGATCTACTTCCATCTACTCGAACCACGTCACACATGGTCCCTGCCCAATGGCTTCAAAGTCAACGCTACCCACCTCCCTCGACCAGAACTCCTCTTCCTCTCACATCAATTCAGCCAGGAATACCTCTCCATCGCCTCGAAGCTCACAACATTAACAATCCACGACCACTGCCTGGGCGGCTCGGGATACCAGCTCCCTTCCCTCCCTCGCGAAGTCCTGGGGATCGAGAGAGTCAAGTTCAACGTCGCCTGCACAGCTTGGCGAGATGCCGCGGGGGAGGTTGAGTTTCACGATGGTTGGATCAAGGGATTGTTGGGGCAGATGAGGGAGAAGAGTGGTGGCGGGAAAGTGGCGATTCGTATGCATTTTGGGAGTGGGATTTCGGCGGTGGAGTATGAGGCGGCGTTGACGTGGAGTGGGTGTTGGACGACGGAGATGGAGGGATTGGATGTAAGTCATTCTCCTTTACCGCTCGCAGTATCAAGGTTGATGTTTAACTAGGAACTGCTCATCTTCCGCGTCGGAGTTGGGTGTACAGCGTGGGCTTTTAATGCGCCCAAGACGTTGCTTATACGATGGTCGAAGGAGAAGAAGGCGTTCGAGAGGATGGTGGAGGATGTGGATGGTGAACAGGAACGAGGTAATGTACGTGCAGTGGAGGAGAGACTTCTCGCGTGGCAGACGGCGGTAGCTTATTTGTTTTCTTAGGTGTGGTTGAATACGCAGTTGAGGATGCAGTTATTGAGAGGGGCGGCGTTTGGTGGTTGACGACCGTTGATCGCCACGCCGCCGACCTTTGTGTTACATGATTGCAAAGCCCAAAGTGCCTGGATGCGGTGGGAGGACAGCGAAAACTTTCGCCAACCCACATCATATACCCATTGTCTGCCAGTGATCAACCAACTTCTGTCGGAGAGGTATTGCTGAAGTGGAGAGTCACGTTGATCGCAGGAGGGCAAGACCTTCCACTCTGCAAAGCCAAATGCTGCTAGGCAAAGAACTTGTAGAGTAGAGAACACTCAATCATAAACTTACACAACCTCCCAATTCCCACCAACACTCCTAAAGCCCCACAACCCTTCCCCTACTCCCAAACGCCAAAGCCAACCACCCCGCAATCAAGCACAGCCCACCCACAGGCGTGACCGGTCCCAAAGGCTTGAAAGTTTGTCCATCAAGCGTGAGGAGGTAAATCGATCCAGAGAACATGGTGATGCCCGCGGTGAAGAGACTCTTGGCCCAGACGTTCTTGGGCGCGGCTTGTTCGGCGACGAGGAGGGCGACGGAGTGGACGAGCTGAGAGGTTCAACGTCAGTCTTTGGGTAAATGATATGGGTGGAATTATGAAACTGACTTGGTAGTGAGCTGCCGTCTGCCAACTGGCGATCTTTTCGGGTGCGAGACCTCGACTCTTGAGGCCGTGGGCACCGAAGGCTCCGAAGGCGACGGATGAAGCGCCTAGCAGGGTGCCGGTGAGCCAGAAGGGTGATGCCATGTTTGGATAAGTTTGGCAAGTGTTGTTCGAACTGGAGGAAGATTTGAGGTTCGTCTTTGATGAAGTTGGTTGAAGAGAGGTGATTGTTAATGGAGTGAGGTCAGGCAATGGCTGTGGGGATGTCTCGGGATTTGTGAACATCCGATTGACGGAAGACTTCACGTCTCCTTCTTTCGTCAACAACACCAATATCAAAAGAACGATCACCAATTCGATCACAAGGTCTTTGGGAGTCGATCTCACCGTGATGCGCGTATCATGATTCTGACTCACGCTGTACATGCCTACCCGATATCCTCATTCAGGTAATAGCCTCGCCAGACCTCGAGCTCGACATCTGGACGATAAGAGGCAACAACAAGGCTCGCTCATATTGGCATACCTCAGCGAAAACTTTCGCTGATCCACCTTCTAGCAGAAGCTGATGCTATCTGCTGCCTACTTTCATGATCCGTCGAGGCTTCCTTGAATGTAGGCATGAAGCAGCCAGAATTCTTGCCGAGCCAGCCCTGTGTACAACCAGCAACATTGCTACTACTTAATACTTCAACCTTCTATGTTGGCCATGGAGCAGCCAGAATTCTCGCCGAGCCAGCCCCTGTGTGGGACGTTCAGCAATGTTCATTCCATAGTACTTCAACATTCGAAGCATGCAACTACATGGAGAGCTTGGTAGTATCCCCGCGAAATAAGGCACGTCCAGGGTAACGAAGCAAGACCTGCCATGCTGCTCCCGATGGGACTCTTGAGGATGCTCTTCTGAGTGACCCTTCACGAAACTGTCAACACCCAAGCAGGCAATCCTCATCGAGATCATTTTGAGCCTCGAGGCTCGATCAGCAGCGACATGCTCTCTCCGCGTGTCGAGAGGCGTCCGTGCTATCTATCCCTCCGATGCGACCGCTGTAAGACGTCGAGATTTGGGGATTGGTAGGAGTAGACTCCTCCTCGTTCTTTCAACAGTTCAAAAGACATCAGGTCAGCGTATTGATGATCATTGGGGGAAAGACCTCGAGTCCCAATGGCACCATCCCTGAACCGATACATGCGTCCAAGGCAATATGGATGTCAACGTTGCACTTCACGGAGAGACTTCCACGGAGAAAGACGAGAGCATGGATCAAGAATGAGGTCACCGCTTCATTGAAGCTGGAGCATCGTTGACTTTGATTTACTGTTTTGATTCAGGCAGGCTACATGTTTTTGGTAGTGGTGGCTAGCTAATGTTAAAGCACGCTTTCATGGCAATGTGCCAGAGGGAGTATCTCAAATGAACCAGCCTCACTGCTCTCGGAGTCGTCGTGTGATGTGGATAGTGATGAAGACCGCAGTAGTCATGGATGTCTCTCTCTCCATCTAGAACTCCCATTCTTCGTCGACTGACTTGATAGCCCAGTCAAACTTCTCACGGAGAGTCTTGGAGAAGAACCGCTCGATCGGCACGTTGAACTTCTTGGAGAAGACGACGGTCAGGCGAGGATCGATGTAGTTAATCTTGGAAGTACCGAGGGCGACTTCCTTGTTGTTCTCGCGGTCTTCGCTCTGGGTCTTCATCGTGGCGATGCGGGTGTCGAGCTTGTCGAGGTCCTTCTCGTACTTGTCAACAGAAGCACCCTTGCCCTCTGGCTCGACCTTGCCCTTCTTGAACTCCTGCTTGAGCTTCTTCTCGAGCGCATCGGCGACCTCCATGCGCTCTTCGAGCTCCTTCGCCTTCATTGGCTTCTCGCCGTCTGCCTCGAGCTTCTCGTTTTCCTTGTCGAACTTCTTCTGAATCTTCGTGCGTTGCTCCTCGACCAAGGCATCGTGATGCCTCTGCTGCCACTCCTTATCGATTCCCTTGGGGAGATCGAAGAATCCTTCAGGCTTCTTCTTCTTGAGCTTCGGCTCGAGCGCGAGCATCATCTGCTTCACGCGGTACTGCTGGTATCGCAGACCGTTGATCTTCTCCTCCATCTTCTCCATCGTCTGAGCGTGCGTGGCAGCGACTGTGCGCTTGTGGTTACACAGGATGGCCACCTTGCGGTTGGCGTCGTTGTACGACTTGACCTTGTCAGCAATGCTGAGTGTGTGATCGTCAAACATCCCCTTGAGGAGTTGTGACATGGTGTAGGAGGCGTTGTAGGTACGGAACACCTTGGCAGTGAGTCCTGGCATGTAGTTCGACAAATGCTTGTTGAGGCCAGAGGTGGTCAGACGATCGAAGATCTCGTCTCCCTCCCGCTTTGGGGACCGCTTGAAGATCTTGAGATTCTTGAAGACCTGTGGGTCGACTTCGACTTCATCGCAGAAGCGGATGGAGTCCTTGCCGAGGAAGTCGAACAAGACTTTGTTTGGTGGGCTGAGGGTGACGTTCTCGAACTTGAGCGAGCAGCAACCGACCGTGTCGGCCTCGTCGTCTCCTTTCTCGTTGCCAGCACGAAGGGCGAAGCGATCGATGAGGTAGACAGCCGTGGCTCGTTGACGCTCGGCCATGACTTCGGACTTGAGCTCCTTCTCGTAGTCCTTTCGGATCCGGTCGATGTGCTTCTTGAGCTCACGGGCTTTCTCAAACTTCTTGTAGTCGCTCTGGCCCTTGATGTCGGAATTGGCTGCCAGCATGACGTACTTGTAGGCGCTGTTGATGTTCTCCTGCCACATAGCCAGCCAAGTACCCTCCTGGTCGTGCTTAACTTCCTTCCACTTGTGGCCCTCCGGCGGCTTCGGGACCATGGCCTCCTTGCCGATGTTGATGGTGACCTGCTCAGGCATCACTCTCTTCTTCCACTTTCCCGTCTTCGGATGCTCGCCACGACCGCGGAAAAGACCTGGAGGTTCAACACGGAAGTTTCCAACCTTCTGCTTGCGGCCATCCCACATGCAGAACATGTACGGAGCTTCTTTCTCGTCCTTCTCGGCCTTCAAATTCTTCTTCTCGGCAGCTGGGAGTGCCTTCTTTGCCTGACGCTCTGCATCCACGTAGTTGAAGATGGGCTTGAAGTCGCATTTGTCGAACTTTGCGATCTTGACACGATTGCCGTCGTTGTCCTTAGCATGACCGGTCTTGTCAAGCATCTCCTTGAAATCGGCAAAGAAGTTCTTCTGGAATGTTGGATTCTCGACGTTGTGTGCTGAGTTGAGCATGGCGCCAAATGCGTGGGCGATTTCCTCGGCTTCGGGGTGCATTGAAACTGGCGTTCCATCGTAGAGCAGCTTGACGTGCTTGGGGAGAGGCTCATACTCGGGAGGAAAGACCACGCCGTTGTGTTCGAGTGTGGTCCACTTGATGGTGCCGTCACCCTTGCTTGGATCTTCCCACCAGCGGTCTATGTCACTCATTAGTACATGCCTCATCTCTCATCATCAGCGCAACTTACACTCTTCCTCGCCGTCTTCGCCCTCATCTTCAGGCGACTCCTCCTTCACCTTCGCCTTGCCCTTCTTCGCTGGAGCCTCTTCCTTGACTGCCGTCTTCTTTCCGGTAGCCTTCTTCTTCACGATAGGGTGGTCATCTGAATCAGACTCCTCTTTCTTCACTTTCTTCACACCATTCGCCTGCTTCTTTGGTGCGGCCTTGCGCTTCACAAGTGGCTTATCGTCTTCGTCATCTGACTCGACCTTCTTCGCCTTCTTCTTCGCATCTGCCGCCTCACCCTTTCGGATAGCTTTGGCCTCTTTCTCGGCGCGTTTCTCGATGATCGCCTTCTCCTTCTGAAGCTTCTTCGCAATGGGCTCGTCGCCTGACTCTTCGCCGATCTGTGCAGCCGAGGCTTGAGGCGGCTTCTGAGTCTTCTTGCGAAGTGGCTCGTCGTCGGAATCGTCGGCAGCGATGGTCTTTCGCTTCTTCAGAGGCTGGTCATCCTCATCTGAATCGCTCTCGTCCTTGTAGCTGGCACCGTTGGCGAGTGAGGCTTTCCGCTTGCCCGTGGTGGTGCCATTGGTGGTTGGCTTGTCGACGTCCATCTTATCCCCGACCGGGCCATTGGACAGACTGATGCCAGGCATGACTGAGCCGTTGGTGGTGCCGTTTTGTTTGTCCATGGCTTTGTCGTCGGATTTGGAGATGATTGCTTTTGACTTGGCTGAAGAAGTGTCAGTGATGAGAGCACGTGAGGTGTTGTTGAAAGAGGAAAGGAAGCTGGAAGAAAGCAAGTCTTGAGTAACTCGGCGAGCACGTGAAGACGCGGAGAGTGAGGGAATGTGAGTTGAAGATCAGGTGAGAGGCAAGGAGGCGCAAATTTGACCAAGTCAGCGGCGGGCGGGGATTCGACTTAGCCAAAATCGGCGGCCTCGAGCTGCGAAGGGGATGCGCCAATGATGATAGACATACCCACGAGCGGCTTGTCGTCCTCAGAATCGGACATGATGATGGTTATTGGCCACGGCTTGCGTGGGAGTGATGGGAAGGGTGCAGCGAGGTGCGGTCGCGTGTGGTGTGGTGTCGGGGACTCGACGCGTGCCTTGGACGAGCTGGAAATGGAGCGGCGGGCGTGGAGATGGAGCTGAGAGTTGATGGAAGCTGCGAGCCTTTGACGGAGGCGGGTGAGTGGGAGAATGGTGGGTGGGCGGAGCTGTAGAGACCGTCGTCGGATGCGGAATGGCGGAGGAGGTGTTGAAAGAGAGGAGGAGAAGAGAAAGAAGGCGGCCGAAGGAAGAACAATTGCAGTCCCTCTCCAATTGTCTTTCAGGAGCCTATTGACCGTCGCCGCCACCAACATCCCCAAAAGTCACGGTACGCCTGCGCCAGCGTCATGTTTGCCCGCGCCGTCTCGTGCCTGTGACGTGGCAATAAGCGACAATAGTGTTTCAACTGGTATCGTAAGTGAATGTTGAAGGAGGCAGGAGCAGTATCCTCCTCCCATCCGCATCGTCGCTTGGGTGCAAACGCGCGACATGCTCGTCGTCATCTGCGGCCAGCCATGGCCAGAAGTCCTGACATGGGCGTTTGCTTTTGGCCAGCAGGATCAATGCCGACCACGACCTCACCCGAAAGCTTGACGCTGCCGCCCTCGACGACACCCTTCCACCACCACCCACCCCTCGACATCGCGCCCCATCGAGCAGGATGCTGTCCCGAGCTGCTCGTCCCGCCTTCAGGGCTGCCGCCCAGCAATCTCTGCGGTTCGTCAACCCCTCCCTGCGCGTCCGGCGCCCTCCCGGAGCACAGTGCAGAAGAAACCCCCCGTGTACTAACATTGCCATTGCGCTCCCAGGCCCGCCGCTGTCACCGCCCCTGCTGTCCAGAATGCCAACTTCGCCACCCTCCGTGAGATCGAAGGTCGTCTCAAGTCCATCAAGAACATCGAGAAGATCACCAAGACCATGAAAATCGTTGCTTCGACCAAGCTCACCAAGGCCCAGCGCGCGATGGAGGAATCGCGAGCATACGGCACCACCAACAACCAGGTCTTTGAGGAGGCGGAAACCAAGGCTGTGGAGGGTGAGAACAAGAAGACGCTGTTGATCGTCTGCAGTTCGGACAAGGGCCTCTGTGGTGGTATCCACTCAGGTCTCACCCGTGCTGTCCGCCGCACCATCGCTGAGAAGCCTGCCGACTACGACTTTGTTGTCTTGGGCGAGAAGTGCAAGGCCCAGCTGAGCAGAAGCAATGCCAAGGAGATGGTTCTGTCTTTCGCTGGTGTAGGCAAGGACGTCCCAACCTTCGCCGATGCCCAGGCCATTGCCGACCAGATCACCCTCCTCCCCGCCGACTACGGCAGCATCAAGATCATGTACAACAAGTTCCTCAACGCCCAGAGCTACGAGCCAACCACCATCGAGGCCTACTCTGAGGATGCCATCAAAGAGTCACGTGAGTACAGGCATTGCCATGAGGATGTGGAAGACAATTCGCTAACTTCATCAAATAGCAAACTTCGCTGCTTTCGAGATCGATGACGAGGTCCTCTCCAACATGCGCGAATTCGCTCTGGCCAACTCTATCTACTGGGCGCTCGCCGAAGGCCACGCCTGCGAAATCTCCGCCCGCCGCAACGCCATGGACAACGCTTCCAAGAACGCCGGCGACATGATCGACAAGTTCCAGATTCTCTACAACCGAACTCGACAGGCTGTCATCACTGGAGAGCTGGTCGAGATTATCACTGGTGCCGCCGCGTCCGAGGCTTAGATGGAGATTTGATCCTGGAAAAGGATTTGTACTTTGTACATATAGCGCAGGCAGAAGAGCCCAAATAAGAGTTTCCTTTGTGCAGTGACATGTTCGGAAATCTTCGTTTTGGATGTATTTGACGGGAACGTCTCCAACCCCGAAACCCCTTGACTTGCCATCGACGCCATCCTGGCCCTTGTTACAGCAAGCGTGTACAGCAACCTAACGAATCGTTAAACCTGCGCCGAGCCTTTTGGTGTAGCTGTTGGTCAGATGCTGACAGATACATCAAGCGAAGAGTCGACAGCGATCAAAAAGTTTTCGAAAGCGAATGATCTAGAATCGAGCTCATCACCATGTCCACGTTCAGCTTCAGCTTCAGTTTGTGTCAGGATAGACATTGGTGACATCAAACGTACGTACTGTGTGCAGAAAAGGGCCTGCTCCTATGGGATTGGAGGTTTCTCGGGTGCTCAATAGATCGACTGCCTGTCCCCATGATTTCTTCCCCGGCCATGGTCATCGGAATAGAATCAGCATGTCTGTGGCGCGTGGAGCGGTTGGGGATCGTGGGCACTTCTCGCGCTGAAGGCGCATGAAGGGCGGAGGTGAGGTCCTCTTAGTCGGAGGGCAAATGTGGTGTATCCCCGAGATTTTGGCTGCGACCACGCCGTTGACAGTGTATTCGGCCTGCTTGAGAGGCAGGGAGATCTGGGGATAGCTGGATGTGATGGAACTTCACCTGGAGCTGATTTCGATGTGATGATGGGGAATTGCGCGGCGGGCCCCTGAGATTGCTGGAAGGTGAGGTAATTGCTGTTGTGTGCTGGTAGTATTACATGATCTTTGTAGGTGAGCTAGAAGTACATTGTGCCCATGGCAACCAATACAAGTACACCCTCGCTATGTGAAAAAAAATGCCCGCTCGCTAAAATGAAGATCCCAATGTGAAGTTATGATACAAATCTCATCATCCCCGATTATCTTCCCCCGTCTATGTTACAGTAGTTGTATCAGGTAGCATGATCGGTCGTCAATCTCCGGGGATATCTCAGACTTTCAGTTTGCGAAGGGCCTTCACCAGGCTCTCCACGAAGGGCTTGCGCTCTGTACACTCACGTTAGCTTTGCGGTCAGGTACAGGCGCTCTGGAGAGGGGACTATTACCTTTCAGCCTGATTTCGCCCAAATCAGCCTTCTCCAGGGGCGTTCGCGTCGCCATCGACTCAAGCATCATCTCCCAGTCCATGTCCTCGGGTGAGTGATACGTCTTCAAGTACTCGAACACGCGGTCTCCGGTGATTTTGGGTTGCTTGCACCGGAATGAGAGGCTGTAGGGCGCGAAGACGTTGTCGATGATGAGGTTGGATGAATGGTCGAACAACTGTACGTGGAATTTGCCGGTGAGCGGGTCGAGATCGATGTTCGTCTTCTTGCTGTCAAGGAGTTGGAGTGATCGGTTCTCGCAGAGGTTCCTCATCAACACAAAGTACTCGCCGCGGCGAGGCGAGCGCAGCGTTATCAGCACGCCCTGTCTGAGGCTCTTTGGAAAGAGCTCGAAGCCTTGTGTGGAGGGAGCAGTTGGTGTATTTGGTCGACTGTCGATGACGTGTGCGGCATGCCACAGGAAAAGACGCTGGCGAATGCGAGGGGATTCGCAGGCAACGTAGAGCCAGGTCTTGGATATGTGCATGGCGATGATCAGGTCGGAGATCGGAAGGTTCAGGAGAATCTGACAGAACACACGTCAGCTACTGCAGTACATCGAAGAGTTCCGGTAGACTTACAGCCTCGAGAATGAAGTTGGGCTTGTTGAAGATCCTTCGCCATGATTGGTATTTGGTGCCGTAATGATGTCGTCGAGCCAGTGCTGGTCGGTGAGCTTGCATGCTTTGGTAGTGAGAAGTCGTGGAGCTGTGACTTGGAGTGGTGACTGGGGTCGTGTCCATGACTGGCTGCTTGCTCGAGCTGCAAGGCGGTGAAGGTGGCATCTCGATCAGCTTTGCTTGGTGTGTGCTGATATGCCGTGTGCTCAAGTATAGAGTGTTCAAGTCTAGGTGTAGTGGTAGTAAGAGGAGTCGCTCAGCAGACCGACTGCCTTGTGCAACAGGAAGATATAGGGATGGCGATATCTCATCGTCCAATGGAGTGCTCTATATAGCCCACACGTTTGATAAGCACGTGGCAGTCGGGTGTAAGTGAGGCAGGAACAGGAGCGGTGTATCACTTTCTTATAAGTCGTTCTTTCCACGTGCAAAAGTTTGTGCGGACTTGGCTCGTGCCTTCTGTCGCGTGCGTGAAGACATTGAGAACCATGGAAATAGTAGAGAATCGAACATCTCAAGAGCCAACCAGAAGTGAATGATTTGAAGTAGAAATACCTATGATGGTCCATTTCGAAGCCGGGTTCAAAGGGAAGTCTTTGAAATGCGCATACTAAAGAGAAACGGGGATGTTTCTTGAGGGAGCTAGATTCAGTCAATGAAAACGGATGGTTGCAGTCTCTCCTCGATGATTCTTGGTGACTTCACGAGGGGAGGAAGACATGGCAATAGGGAGGCGAAGTGGGAAAGGCGAGAGCCAAGCTTTGTTGTCTTGGCATTCACCCACCGGCCCGGCGGGTTTTACCCAGCCCTCGACACACATTTGGCGGGAGCTGCCGAGCATCCTTCTTCCAAAACCCACGCACCCCTGGTAGGCTCGAATCACCATCACCCATCTCATCTCAGGCGTCCCGACGCATGCATGTCAATCAGGCAGGAGCCGTGCGGACGACCAGATATGCAGCGCCAGCGACGAGGATGCCGATCCACCTCGCACGATGCCAGCTTTGTCGTCCTTCGCGCTCTCGCATCTCAGCTGTGCTTACGTGGAGGCCGCCTTGTCTGTCTTATAAGTCAAGATGATTGCCGCTACAATTGCATTGCCAGGACCCAAACGGCCTGTGGAAGTATCAAAGTTCGAAGAGTAGAGGGCCAATATGTCTGGACAGTCTGAACGGGTGATCTTTTACGATCTGCCTTCAAAGGGTGAACCCCACTGCTTCAGCCCAAATGCGTGGAAGAGTATGGCCGGCGAACATAGACACGCTTTACCCGGCACTGATATCGCTTAGCTCGAGCTGCCCTCAACTTCAAGGGCTTGAATTACTCAACGGACTGGACCGACTTCTGCGACCTGCACGAGAAGCTCATTTCGTTTGGTCTCGCCCCAAACGACCCCGACGAGTGCATCTTCCGGTACTCGAGCCCCACGATTCAACTTCCAGATGGCTCGTATGTCATGGAATCTCGTCACATAGCCGATGCTCTGGAGAAACTGCAGCCCGAGCCTTCTCTTCGCCTGGACACTGGCTATCCGGAGCGTGCTCAGGGAATAGTTGACCTGCTGCTTCGTACAGTGGTGGTTCCGTTCATGTATCGAATCCCGGACTGGTTGTTACGGCCAGAAGGCGCCAAGTGGTACCATCAAGAGCGTCAGAAGCTCTTCGGCGGTATGACTCTCTACGACTTTGCCGAGCACGAGGAATTCTCTGGCGAGAGAGCATGGCAGAAGGCGGAACCAGCCATGAACGACCTCAGAAACCTTCTTGCTGAGAATCAAACGGGACCATTCGTGATGGGAAGTCAAGTCAGCTATGCGGACTTCATCATCGTAAGCTACTTCAAATTCCTGACCAAGATCGATAAAGATGGAGATGCTTACGGAAGGATGGTGGGCTTTGATCCAAGTTTTGAAGCGCTCTTCAAGGCTTGCGAAAAGTGGTACGCGAGAGACGAACATTAGTGGTAAGAATATATCTGGTGAGCACGCCATTCAGGAATCATTCGCCTCGTATTGACGTGATAAATAGTAACAGGCCCAACGCATTCTCAATCTCGGGTCTTCATAGGGGCATGCAAGGTGCAGTCTGTGAAATCTGCATACGTGAGTGAAATAATACGAGCATAGCATCGGCACAACAGTGTCGGGTGTCCTCTTTGGTGCGTCACTTTGAGCCGACACCACACACCCCTCCACTGTGCCACATGCTTTGCTTGGTTCGTTGTTGGAAATTCTCCGTACCTGCCTCTTCTGTAGCAGAAAGACCGCTACCGTTACATTCTCCCCAAGCACAGAATCCGCTAACCCAGATAACGCCACTTTTGTCAAATCAGCTGCCAGTGGTGAGGACTAACTTTTCGTGGCCTCGGATTCCCACATGGCCGCTCGTATAAACATGTTCGATATTTGAACCGTGGTGGCGCCAGACAAGCATTGAGACAAGCTTGACAAGCTCGACTTTGACATGGCCGACACTGCACCATCATCCGACCCAGCGCGGCTGCGATCGCGCGCAACCCTTGCCAGCGAGAATGAAAAGCCAGCTTCGTCGATCACTCCAGAGGTCCACACCACAGGTGTCGAGGTGTACCCAGAAACGTCGAGCGATGTACCGAAAGACAAGCTGGTCAACGAAGAAGTCGTCGAGACTGATGCCGACCTTGAAAACCCGCAAGATCCGCAGTTGAAGGGCATTCCTCCGCAGGTCTTGAGAGTCGTCAGCCTGCACGATGATCCCACCGAGCTTTGCCTGACGTTCCGGTATTGGGTCCTTGCTACCATCTTTGTCGCTCCTGGTGCCTTTCTTTCTCAGATGAACAGCTTTCGCACCACCTACGCACCCTACTCGGTCTTTTTCGTTCAGATTGCCAGCAACTATGTCGGAATATGGCTGGCCAAAGTTTTGCCCAAGAAGCCCATTACCGTTCCAGGAACCAGGTGGAAGTTTAGTATGAACCCGGGTCCATGGACTACGAAAGAGCATGTACTAGTCACCATCACGACGACTTCTGGGGCCATCGGTAACTTGGGAGTAACGCCGCTTGCGCTGGCAGAGCTGTACTACAACAAGCGGGTAAATGCGGGCGCTGCAATCTTCTTTATGCTTGCAATTGTCTGGACGGGATACAGTTTTGCGGCCATTGGACGGCAGATCTTGATGTACGAACCTGCGTATCCGTGGTTTCAATCGTGAGTATCCCGACCCCCTGGGGCTTTGGTGTGTCGCTAATACAGTCCAGACTCTGCCAGAGTGCGCTCTTCGAAACACAGAAGAAGCAGCGTCAGGCACCTACTAAGACTGCACGCAAGCAGATGTGGGTGTTTTGGGGCGTCCTTTTCGGAGTGACGCTTTGGCAGTTCTTGCCTGAATTCGTCATGCCATTCTTTGGCTCTTTGGCGTTCCTCTGCTGGGTCGCGCCTCACAACAAGGCCGCCAACTTCATTGGATCCGGGCTTGGTGGAATGGGCTTCCTCAATCTTACCTTTGACTGGGCCAACATCTCCAACTACAACGCCGGAGTCAATCTATTCCTCAGTCCTTGGTGGACACAGGTCGTGCTCTTCATGTCATACGTACTGTGCTGCTGGGTGCTGATGCCGGCCGCTCAATTTGGCAAGCTTGGATCTTACCACTATGGATTGCAGACGAACAGACCGCTGAGAGAGAACGGTACTCTTTACCCCGTGGCAGACCTTGTCACGCCGGACAATACCCTCAATCAAACCGCATACGACTTGAACGGGCCGATCTACCAGGGAACGCAGCAACTGTGGTCAATGTTCTTCGACTACGCTTCGTATACGTCGGCTTATGCGTGGATCGCATGCTTCGGCTACAAGCAGATTCGTTCTGCATTCACCAAGTTTAGGGCAAGGCAGAAGAACCCGGGCGAGGGCATCAACCATCAGTACGCCGACCGCTTGAACATCTTGATGAGAAGCTACAAGGAGGTTCCGCTGTGGTGGTATACTGTCTTGTTTCTTTGCTCCTTCGTTGCGCTCATCACGTGCATAGCCACTGGCAACCTCTTCATTCCAGTCTGGACTTACTTCGTTGCGGTGGCTACCGGTGCGCTCACCATCATTCCCATGGGATGGCTGTTTGCCGTGTCGAACTATCAGCTGCCTATTGGGACTTTCAACGAACTTCTATACGGGACGATGTTGCAGGCAGTGTCCGGGAATCGCAACCCAGCCGGTGCATCCATTTACAGTTCTATCGCCGGCGATGCCTGGTATAGAGCACAGTACATGATGCAGGACCAGAAGATTGGCCACTATATGCATGTTCCTCCTCGGGCGGTGTTTGTGAGCCAGATCTTTGGCACAATCATTGGAGTGCCAATCAACTACGGAACCATGAGATGGATCTTGGACTCGAAGCGCGAGTACCTGAATGGTACTTTGACTGACCCAGCCCATATCTGGACGGGCCAGACTGTCGCGTCGGCCTTGAGTACTGGTGTCCAGTACGTTCTCGTCGGACCATCTCGACTGTTCAGAGAGAAAATCTTCGCACCTCTCCCATACGCTTTCCTCGTCGGCGCTGGTGTTCCTGTGGTTATCTACACCCTCCATCGCCTCTTTCCGCGCGCCAAATTCAATCTCTGGAACTCGACGATCTTCTTCTCGGGTGCCTCGACCTTCTACGGCAACATCTCCACAGGCTACTTCTCCCGTTTCCTCGGCGGGTTCGTTGTCATGTTCTGGGCCTACAGGTATCGATATGAGCTATGGAGTCGGTACAACTACATCTTGGCCGCCGCCTTTGATGCTGGATTCAACCTGAACATGCTTCTGATCTTCTTGTGCTTTGGGGCGGCGAAGGTCATCACAATGCCGAACTGGTGGGGGAATAATGCTGATAGCGTGGAGAGGTGTTTTGCGCTGCCGGACGATGGACCCGTCTCGAGTGGTGACAGCTGAGGTGGCAATATGGTCGCCATATGAGTACTGCATAGCTTTAATGGGACGTTGTTGCGAATAGTATGGTGACATGGCTCGGGATGTGGGCGGCCTTGCCAAGGCTGGCTACTTTTCCATCGCGTGAATCCTCCGTCTCAGCTTCCACCTCCAAGACGAAGCATGCTGTGTACCACTTGCACGTCGATCTTTGAGGATGGATCGTTCCATGCGTGGACTGGGAGCGTGCAGCTCGTCTACTTGCACGATGAATGGAGGGTGCTGACGACAGCTTGGAAGGCCCACCACGAGTCTCTCGCTGCACTTCGCCAAGCCGCGTCTGATGGTTGCTACGTCTGCTCTCGAGTATCCAACCAGACCAAGGATGCCGACGGTCCTACATCCTACCAGATCAATGTGAGAACTGGCCTTCCTCTCCACCCGCACGACTTGGACGATGGCCTGGTCTCTGTCAAAGGCGCATTCGGGCTGAGCGTTCGAATTGCGCCATCCAGTGCTGAAGGTCGTAGTGGCTTTACCGTGATCGACTTCGATCTTGATGAATTTGAGAACGATCACTATGCTTTGGACCTCAGCCTGCGGTCTTTGGACTGCCGTTCAACCGGGAATTCCACTTGCCTTGAACTTGGACAGCATTGGCTTCGTCAGTGCCTCAACGCTCACCAGCTTTGTAGTCAAAGCCGCGATCCAACCTGGTACCCCTCGCGACTTTTGCGTGTCGACCCCGATGGAGGTATTGTTCGACTCATAGAGACCGCATCTAATCGACCGAATGCGCCTTATGCTACTCTCAGCCACTGCTGGGGTGTACATCCCATCGACGTCCTCACTCCTGACAACATTGCAGATATGCGGAATTTCGGCAGACGGGTCGAAGACTTTCCAGCGTCATTTCGGGACTTCATCCAAACCATCTTGTTCTTTGGTCTGTCGTATGTCTGGATCGACAGCTTTTGTATCCTCCAAGGAAGCTCGCCTGCGAGTGTGCAAGACTGGGAACGGGAGTCTCTGCTGATGGAACAAGTTTATGCGAACAGCCTGTTGAATGTGGCTTCCAGCTCCTCCCAAGATTCGCGTGGTGGGTGTTTTCAAGAACGAACGCCATTTACTGGACTATCTCATCGGCTCGACTGGATCCCTTTGACTGACAAAAGTCAACAGTCAAGCCTTTCTGGACCCAAATCCAACCTTGAGATGATGGAGTGGGTGTTTGACTCACGATCGGGCATGGAAAAGCCACTGCCGCTACAGGCAGCGTTGTCGACGTTGCACGACAGGCGCACATTCGCTCTCTCGGAGTATGGTAGCAGCTCCAGCGTTCTCGATCGATTCGGTAGCCACCACCTCTTCACACGAGCGTGGGTCGCCCAGGAACAGCTACTTCCAAGTCGAATGCTCCATTTTGGCCGGGAGCAGCTCTGGTGGCAATGCCATGAGGCAGCATTACTCTCAGAAACATTCCCATGCCAACGACCGGCACGACGCATAGCAGATGGGAGAAATCCCGCAACCGCGCTTCGGCCTGGTGTACTCGACGCCCCCGAAACTGACCCATATCGGCTGTGGTCGCGTGTTGTAAGTGCCTATACCCGCAGAGCTTTGACCAAACCGAATCAAGACAAATTGCGAGCCATCCAGGGAATAGCAGATCGCATTATGAAGCATGGAGCCGACGAATACATTCATGGCATCTTCTCGAGACACCTACCCAGAGCGCTTTGCTGGGCTCGAATGGAAGGAGGTGCCCACCGTGCGGACCCTCCACGAGCACCTAGCTGGAGCTGGGCTTCGATCGATGGCCAAGTTTCGTTGATGTTGGGCTATGACCCCAAAGTCTCTACCCAATTGGACCCTTTACCTCAAGCCCTTCTTGCGACAGTCTTGGTGGGTGCATCAGCAGAATTGAATGGCGAGTGGGAATACCTGGTCTGCATTGGCAAATTGCTTCCGATGGCACGAGCGGATGGACAAAATCTTGGGTCCGACTCAAGACTGTGCACATTCAAGGTTGGCAATGCTTTGATCAAGTTCGAGCTTGACAATGCGCCCAAGGCTGGGTCGGATCTCGAGCGTGATCTGTACTTTTTACCAATCTACGAGAGAGGCAGCCCTTCTGAGCCGGTTGGTATTGCTTTGGCTTGCAAAGACGATGGCTCCTTCTCGCGCATTGGTGTCACCAAAAGGTATAAGCCTTCTGCTGAGCCGGATGCCTTGATGGAGGCGTGTCGAAAGGCCAAGACAAAGTTGTTCCTTTTCGGTTGATGTCTGGTCTTTGTAGCCGGCGTCGAATTGGAGCCGATTTACATGGGGGCGGGGATATCTCTTATGAGAAAAAAGGGAGTGATATACAAGATACATACCGCACTCGCGATATGCGGCTAGAGTGCCAATACTTGGATGTTCCATGTTTCACGCGAGTTGATCCGCTGCATGCCGGACACGGGATCAAGCTCCCTCCGAGATTGTATTGTGGTTCGACTTGTGCAGTCACCGCACTGCACAAACCACCATACAGCGCAGAGAAACAGGGAAGGTGGTGGTACAGGAGTGGCATTGTGTCACCCACTCCCGCACGTGGTGCGCTGTCGACCCGGAACCAATCTCGCCAAGTCCAACCTGTACCACCCCCCACGAGCTTTGATGTCTCGACAATGGGAGCTCGGCGCGGCGGATAATAGTCAACGACCGCCACCATCTGCCGCCACGAACAGGATATCTGGTCTAACCAGCCATGCGGCTGCTGAAAACTGGACCATTCGTCTCGGGACAACCTTCTACGCTGGAGCTTCACGAGTTTCGCGGTCAAAAGGAACGCTACGCAATCTTGTCGCATACCTGGAGTGCTACAGCTCACGACGAAATCCTGTTCACCGACTTACTCGCTCATTGTGATCCTCAGGTTAGAAAGTATGAAGCACGCATCGCTGTCAATCTCAACGTCGAGCAGTCAATCACGGAGAAGCCTGGCTGGGCGAAGCTTGCATTTGCACTCGAGCAAGCTGATGAGGATGGCAAGGAATGGCTTTGGGTCGACACCGTTTGTATAGACCGCAGCAGCAGCGCGGAGTTGAATGAAGCCATCAACTCGGCATACGAATGGTGTCAGGAGTCCGCCATCTGCTATGCCTTTCTGGAGGACGTTCCTCTTGAGGAGTGGCACGAGATGAAGTATGGCAAGTCCAGGACTCTAACAAGTCGCTGGTTCAATCGTGGCTGGACGCTCACTGAACTTCTCGCGCCCGGCCACGTCGTATTTTACTCTATGGAATGGATCCGACTTGGGGACAAGCACGAGCTATCTGGATTGCTATCCACCGCTACCGCTATTGATGTTCCCATCATCGAAGACAACAACCTGGTGGAAGTGCAATCGGTCGCCAAGCGTATGTCCTGGGCTGCGAAGCGAGAGACGGCATTGCCAGAAGACCGTGCCTACTCAATCATGGGTTTGATGGGCGTCAATATGTCGGTATTGTATGGAGAAGGCGAAAAGAAAGCGTTCCTCCGACTGCAACAAGAGATTATCAAATGCTATGACGATCCGTCAATCTTTGCGTGGAGTGACGCAGAGGTCGGCGACGGTCCTCACGGATTACTTGCTGACAGCCCAAGAGCGTTTGCGGCATCGTCCCAGTATTTCAAAGATCCGTACGAGGAACAGCAGCCTTTTGACATGACCAATCGAGGACTTGGGATTTCATTGCATCTTATGCCTGATGGTCGAGGCGACCACTTTGTTGCAGCTCTGCAATGTCCGGATCCAAAGGCCAACAGCCAATTTCTGGCCATCTACCTTCGAAAGCTTCCAACTGGCGACCGTCAGTATGTACGCATACGATGTGATGAGCTCGGGTCTGTGGAGTTCAGGGGCAAACTTGAACAGATTTTTGTCCGCCAATCGATCCCTCCACTGGGGGTCTATCCATCGGCAATCTCGCTACACCAGAATGGCGTTTTACATCCACCCCGGCAGAAGGAGGCGTCTTACTCGATGCGAGTGTTCCATATCAATAGATTCAGAGCATGGGGAGGATTCGAAGTGCTGGATGTCCAGTTTCAGCCGCCCAAGTTTTCAAACAAAGACGCCAAAGGTGTTCTCAAAGAACTCAAGCATCCTGCGAACGTGCCCGAACAGTTGCCAGTCACTTTCAGGATGACAAAAGAAGGACCCCGACTATCAGCAGCGATTCTGGTCGGGACAGAAGACGTAAATTCCCCTCGAGTGGCCATCCTGCTTGGAACTGGTTCGGACCGTGAGCCTGGGTTCGACATCGTTGAGTGTCAAAGCCTCGAAGCTCTCAAGTCATGCTCCAAAGCCTTTGATACGATCGACTTCGGAAGCATGGCCTTTGGTAAACACTATCGTGTGATGGCCAGAGCGGAGACTTTGGTGAAAGCAGACGTCAAGGTGTTTCTTGTTGAGATTGGGGTGGGCGGTTTGGAGAAGGCTGTGAAGCATGAGTCTCCGACTTCTTTGCAGAGAACAGACAGCTCGAGGACGAACGGGAGTCGGATGAGTTGGATCGTGCAGAAGGTTGTGCGGAGGCACAGCAGGGTGTCCTCGTTGGATGCTGGTGTGAACGGTGAACGTGGCAGTACGAGTTCACGATCTGCGGATGGGGCAGCTGGTTGATTGTGCTTATGATATTTGAGCCGGACTAATTCTATTACAGACGTTCTTGCAATCCATGAGATGGCCTTTTGATTGGAAAGGACGACCCACTTTCCATCTGCCGAATCGCTTACAATTCTCATCTCAGGAGGCCAGTAGCCTTACGGCCGACTGGGCCTAACTATATCGACATGAGGTCTAATATGTGACGACATGCCAATCCCAAACACATCCGGATTGCCAAACCCGTCAAACTTTAATGCCTGTATAGTTGCTGACCAAGCTGGGAATGGACTCACCGTAACCGGTACCAAACGGAGGGATTCCGTCGATGGGACTAGGTTCTTACTTCAATGTCAAATTTGACCTCACTTCTGCTTGCTTTGACTTGCTTTCGACATTCGAGGGCACACACAATGACGACCAACATGGAGCCATCCACGCCGCAAACGTCTCTCGATATTTTGGCTCCACCTACGACTGGCGATGATGTCGCCCAGGCCTCCTCATATGACTCGACACTAGCTCAAGAGCTTATGGATCTGAGCCACATCTGCATCCAGGACATCAATCACCGGACTGTGTACGCAGAAGCGGACGTCCCGCCTTTCATTGCGCCAGACTTCAAAGCCGTCAACTCGGGTCATCCAGACAGTACGTCTTACCACGAGTATCTCGATCTGCATCGCGAGTTTGCCGAGATTCATCCAGAGTATCAAGTCAGAGTGATCAACACGTCAATTGATATGGATGAGAGGAGTGGCCATGCTAGTGTGTTCATGCTAATCGAGATCCTTGGTCGGCCTGCGGATACACGGCGAGGCGCGGTCGTTCTGTGGAAGTGGAGGAAGAGGTTTGGTCGGTGGTTGTTGTTCAAGCAGGCGGGTATCAGGGGGATGTGTGGTGTTCTGGAAGATGGTTATATTCAGGGCAAACCTGTCACTCGGGAGCCGGACACAGAGCAGGTCCACATGTGATGTGTCTTCTTCACAGGCACGGACTCGGCTCAAACCTGACGACGTCCACCGGCTCTCCAAATCTTACAGTAAACTCGGCCCGGGACTCACCCTTGCTGGTCAATTGGATAGGGCTAGGACCGGGCTCTTTCTTCATGCCGTGGACAACAAGAGGCAATGAACATGGGCATGGGGCAAGTTCATAAGCTGGACATTGACGACTTGTCATTATCTGCTCTTCAGCTACTCCCACGCTACCAAGGCCTCATCCGAACGAGAAACAACATCACTAAGCAAAATCATTCCGAGTACCAATCACCGTATTGACCAGAGCATCACCAGAAGCCCAGGCAGCTGCTTCAACGTTGTTGGGATAGCCATAGATCCTCAAGGAGAGTGCACCCCAAACATTGAAGTTGGGATCCCAGAAAGCGCTGCCGGATTGACCACCAGCTACATCGCTGTCACTGTACTACATGGTTGTCAGCGCATGTTTCTAAGAGATCTGCCTGGAAAATGCCTCACAAATGGACCAGTGCTGTCACAGGTGAACTGAGCGTGTGGCCCTGGGTTGGGAATGCCGTTTCCATCCCTGGAGAAAGAGACAAGTCAGCGATGTGGGTCCTCGAGATATGGTCGACTACTCACTGCCGATATGGCCGAGCGCCGTTATCACGGTCACCTGGATAACCCATTGTCTCGAAGTAGCCTTCCTTGTTATAATGGTTCGTGTCAGGCACAACGGCTCCAAAGTAACCCAGGTTATCGCCCAGGCGCTGGTCGATGATCATGATGGCAAAGTCGCATTTCGTCACGCAGTCACCATCACCGCAGCCTTCGGTAGTCACGGCCGTGGTGACTTGAGCGCTTCCAACTGGACCGGGACCATTGTCAAAGCCGGGCGAGAATGTTACGGACGAACCATCCGTCGGCACGCAGTGATGGGCGGTAAGAACGTGGCGAGGCCCGATCAACGAGCCCGAGCAAAAGACTCCGCTGGACCACTGGATTTTGCCCACGATCCGCCATGGATAGTCTGACTGATCTGTGAATTCGTATCGGTCATCAGGTCCATTTGTCCGCCTCTGGTGTGCTGTGCCTCTTGAAGAAGGAGCTGTGAGGTTATGGCTAGGATTGATCAACGTATGGAGGGTCTGTGCGTGTTGGGTCACTATTTGAGGGGCGACGTCGTTGGCAGAAGAGACGTGGACGTAATCGGGATCGAAGCCCAGTAGGTTGGTGGTTGACGGATTGGTTCGTTGCTCGACAGGAATGCTGTATGCGACAGATATAAGCATGGCGGCTGCCATTGCTGCGGAAGATAGATGAGGCATGATGGTCCTGTCGACTGATCTTGTCAAGTTGGAGTAGCTGGAAATGCTGGCTTTGATACTGACCGAGACAACGAAGACACAGCAACTAATATATACAATGACAGATCTCCCACCCTCTGCTAGCCCTCTCGACAAAACATTCATGTACTTTGATCAGGCGGACAGTACAGTGCAGCGCCGAGACCCAATCTTTCCGCTCTCACCACCATATGTCCGTTAGGCTGAAGTCAAGTTAGAAGATCCCGCCTTCCTCCACCCTCCTCAACACCCACCTATACCTCTTTCCAGCCCAGTGCCGTCGTTATGAGCCAGTCGGACACCGTAAGGAATTGAGAGGTTCCGTTTCCGCGCATGTTTAAGGACTAGTAGATGTTCTTCATACTGCATGCATATGCCAGTTGAAGGGCGGGTTGTGCATGGCGTTGATGTGTTGCAATATGTGGTGACATTCCTCTTCCTCAAAAGTAGACTGCTGGCAAGCTCAGCCTGGCCTTTTCGCTGCTTAGGCTGGCGAGGGCTCAGATCGGCACAGTATTAATGCACGAGGTCGTCAAACAAGGTTGGAGATATTGTCAGTCTAGAAGCGTTTTGGAATGGCTGTCGGAAAGCTCATCCAAAGTAGAAGGTGTTATGTCTCGAAGCAACCATGGTTAACACTCTGATCTGCGTTGTGTTTCTTGGCAGGCGGCAAGCTGCACCAAGCTTTGATGTTGGTAGGTCAACGCTTCACAAGCGAGTTCTCAGTCATCTCCATACATACTCCCGGACTTTGACAAGTAGAAGCGTCTTCGGAAGCGGGCTGGAAGTGCTCCAACCTTCGTCTAAATTGGGTTGTCTCGCCTACACCGGTGGGATCATACGTGAGGGTCCTGGCAGGAAAGCAGTTCGAGTTGGTGATCGGCCACGTACAGTTCCTCGGCCACCTGACTGCATGTGGTTCATGCAGAACTAAACCAGCTCCATGTGGGAGGATCAAGTTGGGGGCCATTGATGTTGCCTGAGGCACATTCACATGAGTGCCAAGCCGCAAGTGAATGTTGGGCTGGCGTGACCTTCAAGTGCCAGGCTCGTCGAATGTCCACCTTCCGCGACTGCTTCTCCTGCAGCATACCAACTTGATTGCTGAACATCGCTCAGACTCGAGTAACTTGGGCCGAGGTACTTCAGCTCCGATCAAGCTGGAGCTGCAGGCTTTGTTGCATGCAGTTGATCGACCACTGCGACTGATTGTGCTTAAATCTTTCATGATTAGACTCCATACCAAGGTGAGAAGAGTCCTGTTTTTGTGTATCGTGCGATGTCAAGAGAAGACCAGTGTAGATGAAAAACACATTCGACCAAAGTCCATGACCTCGCCTTGCCGACCCAGACGCCAGGCATCGAGAGGCAACAGCATCGAATGGAGTATCACAGTCGGTTATTTGACCTCGATGAACTTCGGTCGGTATCGTGACTTGGACGATTCCTGGCCATGTTGTAGACTGTACTCTCTGAATGATGCAACAATGGGGTCATGGCTGATCAATGTTGTTTCAGGTCAGTATGGCAACCGTTTGCCAAGGGGGCAAAATTGGCGTGCAGAAGGTATGTGCCACATGAGCGAGGAGATCGTAGCAGAGAACCACTGCAGTAAAGCTTGTTTCGAGGAGGAGCCGAACAAGATGTATTCGTCGACCGAGCGACTCCGACGGACCTCTCGCATTGTCCACTCTCTCCATGGTATCTACATCACCAACTTCAGGTTCTTACCCTACGCAAACGTGATTTTTCGGTGAGACCTGGACTTTGGTATGATGGTAGGACCGGTAAGAACTTTAGGCTGATCTTGTCCGCTTCTTGCAGGATCCCACTAGGCGATGAAGTAGGCGTATAGAGATCCATTGCTTTAACGGTGGGTTGCTCGATCGATTTCCTGGCTGGGGACATATCACCAGTTCACTGGCATGAGCAGGATCAACGTGTGGTATGTTGTAAGGTGTGTTGGTGTCTATGAGGCCGCCTGAATTTGGAAGGTGTGTTCAACCTCTTGCTGTGGTCCCAAGGCGAGATATAAAGGAGCCTGGAAGAGGCATCGTTCAGCTCGCAGCCAAGTACATCAAAGAAACAGCACACACCACTACAAGATGAAATTCTCCATCACCGGCCTCTCCATCACTCTCTGCGCGGCATTGGTCGGCGCATCACCTATGCCGAGCGACGAAGTAGACGGAGCAGACACTGTGGATGAAAACATCCATATCGAGATGCGGGTGTACTCGTTCGGAGGGTGTCTACGTGAGAACACGCAGGGGACGGGGGTCCGAGATGGGGCGCGATGGGCCGTCTCGGAGCAGGCCTGCCAGAGCGTGACCAACGCTGGATCGGTGTGGCCGACCATCATCGTCCCACCGGACACATGCCCATGCTTCCCAATTGCGTGGTCCGGGACGAATTGTCACGGCGAGAAGTGGGTTTTGGACGAGGGCATGTGCAACAGTCGGCTGTTTGGCTCCTTGTCCGTCGAATGCTTCCCGGCGGAAGGGCCGTGTCCACCACCGCTTCCTTGGCCACCAAAACTGAATTAGGGGGGAACGAGCATGAACAGATGTTGGAGGTGGAGGAAGGGGAGTAGTGAATGGTGGTGAGCAGTGAATGGTGGTGAGCTTTGATTAGAATTTGATGACAGCAGCCAATCAAAAGCTAAGCGGCATGCGAAGCACTTCAGATTTGCAGCCTGTGCAGCCATAGTCAGTCTTTCTCTCCCGCACATTCCACCATGTAGTTTCCCAGCAGCGGTAAGCCAACCAACACACCCCCATGGCGGCGCAGAGCAACAGCTTCTACGACCTCAACGTCCCGTGGCAGCCCACCGACGACGTCTCGCGCACCCTCGCCTTTGCGCAGGAGCTGGGCTACAGTGTCGTCGCTCTGAACCACACCATCTATGGCAAGCTGCCTGCCGATCTGGTATGGCTTGCAACATCGATTGATCTGATTTCAAAGGCTGATTTCTGAATAGAAGAGTCCCATCCCGAACCCCCTCCCCGCCAAAGACACCCCCAGCAAGCTCACCGTCCTCCGTCGCGTCACCCTCGTCCTCACCGAAACGCATCAGAACGCTCGACTGGCTGCCCTCGCCAAGGAGTACGATCTGCTCGCCCTACGACCCGTCGATGAACGCACCTTTCAGCTGGCCTGCGGTTCGCTAGACTGCGACATCATCTCGCTTGACCTGACCCAGCGACTCTCTTTCTTCTTTAAGTACAAGACCCTGAGCGAAGCCATCAAATCGGGGAAGCGCTTTGAGTTGAGCTATTCTCAAGGCTTGCTTGGCGATGCCACCGCTCGCCGCAATCTCATCAGCAATGCCACCCAGCTTATAAGAGCGAGTAGAGCGAGGGGTTTGATCATAACCTCTGAATCCAAAGCCGGTGCAGTGGGGCTGCGAGGGCCATGGGATGCCATCAATCTGGCTGCTGTGTGGGGATTGGGTCAGGAACGCGGGCACGAGGGTATGAGCAAGGAGGCGAGAGGCGTGGTGGTCAGGGCCAAGTTGAAGAGGACGAGCTATCGCGGTGTTGTTGATGTGGTATACGGTGGCGGGGATTGAGGATCATATCGGATGCAGTGCGCGTCGCGGATCATTTGCCCCACCGTGAGGGCGACTTCCAGGCGTGTGTTCCAACGATTGCAACCTCGAAACCAATCTCAGCGCCTACGCTTGGAAACTGCCGCCCTTCAAGGGAGTGGTATCTGTCTTCAGGCAGTGCTCGAGTCACAGAGTGTTGCTCCTTGCCAAATCTGCGAAGTTCTTACGATGAAGGAAGCAGACTCGTGCCACAGGTGTTAAGCACCGAGAAGCCGGTCTACATCCATCATGAACGGGTTTGGTGATGGTGGTGAGACATATTTGACATTGCGTGAACAATGCAAGTCTCGCCAGGGGAGGAACAACAGAACATGTCGGTTAAGTCCATGCACAACAAAAGCTTCTACCGACTCATCGCGTTCCTCTTCAATCCCTTCGTACCCTCGTCGCCCCGCTCGGAGTGGAACGCTGGGCAAGGTCATCCCTCATGTTCGCGCTCATAGTCCGCAATGCTTAGACAGCTCAAGAATACTGCGGGCAGACGTTCCACCACGCCTGCGTCATTAAGCAACAAATTTTCCAACTTCAAAAGCCGACGTCTCCACAGAGCTCCCCGTGGTGAATCCTGGTGCCCCTCACCCGACGTTTTACCCTCGTCTCGAGGACACGAAGCACTTCGACTTCACCTCTTCGGCTTCTTCGACGTTCTTATTCGTGAAGCGCCGGCTTCTAGTCCGAAACCTGTGGGCCTCTGATGGAGACGATGATGGCATATGGATCGCAAACGACAAGACGCCGTGCGAGTACAAATGGGAAGAAGTATGTCTCGGCTTCAATATCTGTTGCTACCGCCGTTGCTGCTCTTCGTATCGTTCTGGATCTGCAGGATGAAATTTCTTAACGCAGCAGCTCTCTTGCCTGCTCTGCCTGTCTTTGCCTCTCCGGCTGGCATATGGAAGCACCACGGAAATGTCTGCGTGGTGAAAGCCTCTGGCACGAATGATTCCGCCCCGGCTATTGTCGAAGCTTTCCAGCGGTGTGGTCATAATTCGGCCGACGATCGCGGCAGGATCATCTTCACCAATGAGACATATCATGTCAAGTCTGTCATGAATACGACCGGCTTGTCCAATGTCGATATTGAGCTTCACGGAACGCTGCTCTGGGACACAAACATTCCTTACTGGTTAAACCACAGCCTACCGGTTGGATATCAGAATCAGTCTTCAGCTTGGCTGTTTGGCGGTGATGGAATCAGGTGGGATGGGTTTGGAGTGGGTACCTTGGATGGAAATGGGCAAGTTTGGTATGTTCTCGTCTCTTCACCTCGATGAGATGAGAGGTCTGATTTCATCAGGTACGACTTCATCAACGGTACGAACAATTACCCAGGCCGTCCTCACCAGATCACGATAACCGGAACCAAGGACAGCATCTTCGATTCCACCCGCTTTGTCCAAAGCCAGATGTGGACAATGACCATCATCCATTCCCAGAATATCCTTCTCGAAGACATCTACGTAAACTCAACCGACACGAAACAGCAAGTCGGCTTTGAATTTTCCTCTCTCAACACGGATGGGGCAGACACAGTATATGCTGACAACATTACTTTCCGCGGCTGGACCGTCGACAATGGAGACGATTCGATCAGTACGAAGGCCAACAGCACTAATATTCTCATCGAGGACTGCGATTTCTATACTGGACTGGGCGTCGCAATCGGCAGCATCGGACAGTACGATGGTGCCTATGAAATCGTGGAGAATGTCACCGCTCGCAACATCACAATCAACGATATGCGCTATGGCGCCTACTTCAAGACCTGGACTGGCGTCAGTAGTGGCTATCCACCAAATGGCGGCGGGGGCGGTCTTGGCTATGCAGCGAATGTGACATTGGAGGATTTTGTGCTGAAGAATGCGAGTGGCATCCTTGCGGTGACGCAATGTACGAGCTACAATTCTGCCAGTGGCAACTGCGATACATCGGAGTTCAACATTCGGGACTTGACGCTCAGAAACTGGACTGGCACGACTACTAGTGGAGTGATGGCCGATGTGCAGTGCAGTGCCGCGAGTCCCTGCACCGGCATCGTGATTGATGAGATGGACGGGATCGTTACTACGACCAACAGTACTGTTCCGGATATCTACCTCTGCGATTCAGTCGTGGATCCAAATGGATTCAATTGCACTGGGAAGCCATGGGAGGAGAATCCGCGGAGATGATGCATGCCGATCTAGAACTCAGAAGAATCTCGTTGATCGCAGTCGGGTGGAAATCGCGGGCATTTTGCTTCGAGTAGACAAGAAGACCTAGAACAGTTTGAATAGTGAATGGAACCCGAGCGTATCTGGCATTTGAGTATGTGAGATCGTCTCACCCGACTTGCACCAAGTCCCGCTCCTTCCCCGTTTGTGTGGGAATTTCGGCGCTAGCGGGCTTGGCAAGCGACGCCGGACACAACATTGGGCGCGTCGCGACATTCAACCTCCCTTAGACAAACGAAAACGATAGTGAGTTGAATATGCGATCGGTAGAGATATGTTGGCTGACATGCATCTAGCAAAATGGCACCAAGCGATTTCTTGAATTACTTGAGGGCCAACCCGACCCCGGCAGCAATGCCACCCAACGATGAGGCTCAGCGACGCAGCGAAGAGCTGGTCGCCCTCAGAGGTGTCCTCGGAGACACCAAGGCGTGTCAAATCGCCCATGAAGAGGCAGAGCAAGAAGACCTCGCGGACCTCGAAGCTGCTCGCCACGACCATGAGCAACGTCGTGGATATCTCCTTCACGACGTTGGCTCAACCGCGGCTCGACAGGGCATACGAAAGTCCGTCAGCAACATTCGGCGAAGCCGCAAGGAGAACTTCCGCCGAGGTACGCAGCTGCTCGCCTCTCAGGACGACGACATGGCCGACGATGCGACGCCAAAAGCCCTTCCGCCTGCGGCCCTCCCAAAGGCCAAATCCAAGACTCCCGTTCTCAAGAGCATGGACAAGAGCAAGGGAGAGCATCGTGCTCCGGCGCCAACGGCTCCTTGGGCAGGTTTCAACCAGAAATCTGCTATCCAGGAGGCGAACGCCAAAGCAGCGAAGAAGGCAAACGGCCCCGCACCGTCGCCAGCCACCACCACCACCACCAAAGCACCAGAGCCCTCAGAGTTTGGGGGGAACCCTGAAGTTACAGCAGGCTGCCAGGCCTTTTGGACCGGGCAGGCCTGCAACGGCGATTGCAACCAGAGCCATGACTTTCCTTTCCAGGTTAGGTATCTCTGGGAGCTTAATCGCCAGAACTTCCCCTCCGGCTCGCTCCAGGAGAAAGCGTCCGTTCTAGTCATGAACGGCACCCATCGCTGGCCAGCAAGTGTGCTCGCCGACATGGCGAGACCGCCTCTGCGCCGCCAAAATCGCGGTGAGCCATGCAAGTTCTTCTGGAGTAGAGGCTCGTGCAAAAACGGTCGAAACTGCGCACACGGCCACGTTACCTTCGAGGAGGAGTCTTACAAAGACCTCGCTCTGCTCTATTCTCAAGGTAACCTCAGCCGTTTGGCTGAAAAGACTCTGGAGGATCGTTGCAAGCTTGAGGGATGGACGGATAATCTAAAGGCGCTCCGTAACAGCAAGGACGTTCGCCTACGGATGTCCAGGCAGCCGTCGCCGCCCCCTCCTCTCTCAGCCAAGCAACAGCGCGCCAACGCGATGCTGCAGAATCAGCTGGACCTCAATCGGCGTGCCAAGGCACGTGGATGTCCCCAGTAGAGGCACTGTTTCTGCGATCCTCCTCTGTCGTGCTATCGACCCGGTGGTATGGCCGCCAACTACACCCTCGACCAACATGGTCATCACTTTCAGACTCGCTGTTCACATACAGCTTCAACTTTCAGACTCGCTATTCACATACAGCTTCAACTTTCAGACTCGCTGTTCGCATACAGCTTCAACTTTCGGACTCGCTGTTCACATACAGCTCCATATTCCAGATGCCGGCCAAGCCACACAGCGCACTTCGACATCATCTCGTCCAGGCCGTCCAGGCCGTCCAGGTCGCCCAGGCTTGGGACACCTCCAAGTCAACCAACAACGGCCATGGCCAACAGGCCCCAGCAGCGGACTTACTGCTCGAATGCAGCTTCATTTTGCCTGTCGGGACTGGACTCGGCGGCTCCATTTGGGCTGATTCAACCTTTATCGCGCTCATCACCGAGTACTGCCCGCCATCCTGCTGCGGAGAGTTCAACCACAAGCATCAAAGCTCCCATGCTCTCCCACGTCGACGACGGCATTGGAGTCGAGGCCCAAGCATCAGTACATGCCAATCCTGCAGAGATCAACAGCAATATGAACAAAGACATGACATACACCGTCGATTTCACCGGGATGTCGTGGTCCAGGAACCGAGCGGACTGGAAACAATTGCTGCAATGGAAAGCATCGACGACCAGTACGGGCTGTTCTATTGAGCCTCTCACGCCCACAATTCTAAATACACGACGCACTCTTGCATTGTCACGGACTTCCTGCATGACTTCCTGCAACCCAGGCAAGGCCTTATACCCGCACAGCAAGACGAGACATCATCAACGAAAGCCCAGACACCATCGCCAGCCTCGAGACTTCGGCATTACCCAGCGGCCCAGACAGTCTCTCGGCAGATTCGCGAATCATCCTGCAAACTACGTACAGCCTGTCAAGCACAGACGAGTCACTTCCTCCATCTGACACCCCACAACTATCCAAACCGCACTTTGGGATATCAAAGCCCTCTCAGACGTTTGCTGAGATGGAGACGCGTTCATCAAAGCCGAAGCACCAAGCAATATATTGTCACCATGGAAGTCATCACCGTTGCTTGACAGCCTCTGCCACACAGACTCAACGTCCGCAGACTAGATATCCACATCAACGAACACGCCGTCGACCAATGCCACAGAAGGACCATTGATTCATTTGTCCCAGTTGTTGGCCTTTTTCTACGCCATCTGCATCGGCACAAGTCAATGCTCACACAACGTCACCCACTCGTGGCTTCTGCAACGGAGGACCACTACTGCCGGTTCAGTCACAACGTTGGCAATATCTAAGGCATCATTCCAAAGCTCGATCTGATTCTGGGGATGCATTGAAGCTCCAATCGATCCGCCCTGTCCCTGAAATCGATCATGAAATCGACTCCATGGGCTCTGTTCGCGAAAGGCAAGCATCTGGGTCGCCATATACCCCGAGCGGTGCGAGGCCCAAACACCACACGAGCTTCAACTCGCCCTCCCACTCGTCGAATCTTCCGGGTCTTCCAGAGCCTGCAAGAATGCAACCGTTCACTGGCAAATCACACGCGCACCAGGATTATTGGTACTTGGGAGAAGCCGTAATCAGGGGTTCGCAAGCAACAACGAAGAGGGTGGGATCCACTGCCATTCACTTGCAGTTCGACGGATTCTCAGACCGTGTGCATTGAATCAATATTCCACGCCAATGGCCAGAAACCGACACTCTAGCCTGCTATGTCGACATGGGCTGATGCAGATGCTCCCGAATATCCGCTATTCAACCGAGGAACCCGTCCAGTTGTCGCGTGGCGTTCTGCTCGATGTTCATCCTATACCACCGAGAAGACAGCCCAACCAGACAACATCACTGGCTTCAGCAATATTGGGACGTCGACAATATGACCTGTCAATAACCACACCAAGAACGGTCGTTGTGGTGCAGCTGCTGAGTGCGATCCGCCTTGAATACGACTGCCATGCCACTATCGAACGGCAGCGACTCCGCTCGTGCACAACATATTTATGCGCCTAAACTTCGATCGAACCATTCCCAAACAAGCATTCAGGATTCTCAGGTACACATGCGCTGCATCGGCCGATGTCTATTCGGACTGGACGGCCACCAGACCCAAGCACATCATCAAGAAACCTCTCGACATTGGTGCATTCGAAACCACGGCCGCCGCAACTCCGACCGCTACATACCTCACTGGACTACATCCTCTACAGCTTCAGGCGCCAGGAATCAATTTCTGTCAATACTTCACGACGCAGTCCGATTCGTGGCAAAAACGAGCCAACAACATCACATGGCGCGAAGTCTGAATACTGAACATGGCTGGTCTTGCGAGACCTTCAGGTTCTCAATGACCAAACGCCCATACACCGAGCCAACGACTAACGGGTCGATGAACTGCATCCCACTTTCACGTTGAACTACTCTGCCCCACAAGGCGCCCACCTTGGCGGGGGAAACAAAGGCCTGGCTCGCTGCACGACGAGCTGTCCAAAGCTCTTTCAGGCACAAGCAGGACGTCAAGCCGCCATGTCGTTCGCGCTTCATCGCGCGCTTCGCTCTGGCGAGTCGGTACGTATATGGATCTTATCGGACGCCAACACAGAAGTGTGAACCGATCTCTCATCATACCACGACATTCATCAGAGCCCTCACCAAGACAACACTGAATCCGGCAACGGACGACACGCAATACATATCGCCTACCTCGCGAAAGGAAAGCCTCATTAGCGCTAGAGAGAGCGTGCCACGGCGTCTGTCTGCAACACCCTTGACGCTCTCGCGGGCATTTGGCCCGAGAGGAACATCATGTGGATGACCGGGTCCTCAACTCTCCCAAACAGGCCAGCATCCAAGCTGTTCGACAGTCGAGGGCTGGACGGAATGGACTTTACCGCTGGCTATCGGCATTCACCCCTGCACGCGGCGTCATCATCAATCGACCAGTCGAACAAAATTTGTATGCTTGGCGAGCAAAGATCAATTTAATCCACTCACATCTACCGAAACAACGGCATTCACGAGCAGACGAGAAACTCAACTCGCACGAAACAAGGCTCGACCGGTACCAACCACAACAAGTCTGACCAGACTGTCTTCTGCCAAATCACAAAACCTCCGTTTTTGCCATGACTGCGAGCGACTACATGACCAGGCCTGGCGAGGAGACATCTTCTCGATTGAGAAGAGGGAGCATGACCTGGCTGGGAGCGGAGGAATTGGTCGCAGTGAGATCTACGACATCTACTCCGAACCAGACTGAAAGCAATCCTTGCTTCCTGCACATGGCAGGCTGTTCGATCAACACAGGATCGCCACTTCCGGTTCCCTCGAATTTTCTATCGGAGGAACTCACGTCTCCTCCTCAAATCAACAGTGGCTGCCGTTGGCTGTCTTAAGTGGCAGATGTATCCTCCGTCCCCATCGAACAAAGAAGAACACCAGATTTTGGGCAGCAAGCTGGTAAACAAAGACCACTGAAGGCGCCGCTCCCGTTTCAATCGCGTTACGAGCGCTCATGCCGTTGCTTCCAGATCCGGCGATGCACTTGACAAAGACGCCCGACGTCAACACATGCTCCATCCGAAACGCCTGAGTCGGAAACGACGACGCTCACCCCAAGCAGTCGTGAGAAACCGCCCCGTATCCACGACACTTTACCAACCGCTGGATTTCCACTTCACCATTCCACTTGCACCCGATTTCCCAGTCAAGGGTAGCATTCGAACACCACCGACGCATGGAACCTCATCCGTCACAGCTACGGTCTATGCAAAGCGGATTCTGCTGCAGCATGGCTTGGTCTAGGTCCGTTTCCTTCAATCATCGGACCTCAACACTTCCACAAACGAGTTGACGGATAGACGAACTCGAGACACGATGCCAAATCAAGCTAACACCGCTCCCGTACACCCCCAGACGCCTCCTCAGACTCAGCCATACGGCATTCCTGATCAATCTCACGAGCGGCCGGTCTCTGACGCTATCAATATCTTTGCTCAACAACTCCGTCACACGTACGAACCCCAAGGGGTGCTGGGGAAGCGCGACCTGAAACGTGCGTTCTGTGAAAGACCCCAAAGCCAAGACCTCATCGGCCATCTTTCCACCAGCTGTCTCGAATGCCTACCACGAGGCCAGTCTTCCGCAGTCACACAAGGAGCCAACGAAAGTCGAACTTCACCCTGCAGAGTTGCTCTGCTTCAGCTCTACCCCTTGAGGAATTCGTCTCCGCTTTGACCAAAGACTTTCACTTCGTCCAATCGACCACAAAACACGCCATGGATCCCCAAACAGCGCATTGTTGTCTCTATGATACCATGTTTCTCTGAGCGGTCTTTGGCATTCAGCGGGCGTCAAGAATGGATGTCCTAGGGCACCGAGACAGGCCAACATCGTCATCAGCAAAGAGCGGGGTTTCACGGCCGTATCACCTTTGGGAGTGTGATGATCGCAACGCAAGTGCGATTGATCAAGAAGAGGGAGAATCTAGCCTCCTGCTGGTTATCATCCAAACGTGCCACGCCACGTCTCAGCAAACACCAACCGAGCCTTCAGCCACAACTCCTCGCCACTACCTAGGTGCCTGGCCGAACACCAGAAACACGGTCGTACACGCGAGCATGGCGGTCCGGGTGCGAGCAGTGACGACGACAATTTAAGACTATTATCAACGTTCATTGTCGAGATTGGCTCTGCAGGACCTTGGGCTGTCGAATCAGCCTCGATCGCGAGACTGCCAGCATCTTCGCCGTATTGGCCTGCAGCAGTATGCACCCCATCCGAGGCCGCCCGCCTTCAAATGCCCACCATGGCAGGCCTACAACCTGAGATTGAGGACGACTTTCTGCAAAAGCTCGGCGAGAAGAGCACCTACAGGCAGTCCACAGCTGCGGACAGCAGTACAAGGTGCACAAGCTCGTCCTGGGCTTGCATTCGAACTGCTTCCTCCGCGGAGACCACCGGCACGCAGTTCGCGGACTTCACGATTGTCAATTGTGGACAGGAGTACAAGGTGCACAGGCTGGTGCTGGGCGTGCATTCGACCTACGTGAACCGGCTGTCGAAAAGCTGTTTTGTTGTTACTGTCCTGCACATCGCGAGTGGCGTCGGGCATTCTAATGTCAGGGCAATATGAAGCTAGCCAGAACCGCATCGTGCCTGAGGAGAACCCCAAGGCAGGAAGCACTTCATTCCGAAGGAGAAAGGATGATTACAGCACGGGGCACGAGTCGAGTCCATCACCGTAACAACCGACCGGATCGCACACGTCAGGACGAGCAATCAAAGTCCGTGCAAAGCAACAGCAACCCGACCCAAAAAGCTGGCGCCTTCACGTTGAAATATATTGTGAAGGTATCGGAAGAAAGAGATTGGTACAAGGGGCTGTTGCAATGGGCTTGGAAGGATTGAAAGTGTGGCAGGCGGTTGGGCCGAAAGAGGGTTGTAATCACACGAGCTGGAGGTGGAGATCTACGCGCGGCATGAGATATCCAAGAGAATGGAAGGGTGGCAGGGCACGGCAACAAACAACTCTCAAACGATTACGGCAAACGCAGGCGGATCTTGACAAGAGGCACGGGCAGCACTGAAACCTATCGGGCGGTTGTGGAAAAGATGGATCTTGCAGAATGAACGACGTGCAAGGAGCATGATACTGTGTCTGCAGGGGACAGAGGAGCACGAACAGGATGAATGGAGCGTTGCTGCTGGACAAAGAAGGACATCGCTTTCGATTCTGAGAGCGCCACGGAGTCATGACCAAACGCCATCTTACGCGGATCGAGACGATGGAAGAAGAAGTGGGAGGGGAAACATGAGAGAGAGGGGGAGGTGAGAAGGATGGGAAGAAGAAGGCGAAGACGGGCAAGGATACAGAGCAGGAGAGGAATGAGAGAAAGAAGAGCAACACCTTGCCAACGTACGGTGCGCCACCATCTCAATCAAGCTACGAGTGGCGAGATCACGCTCGGATCTCACGGACAGTGTCAAGTAGGAGGTATCGACGAGCGACATGCACCGACACCACTCCTCAACGTCGCACGCCCAACGAGAAGATCTGCAAAGGAAGCATCGTCAGCTTTTCGCACCCACGGCGCACGATCAAGGAGCTTGCTGGTGTTTCCATATTGCTGGAAGGCTCGAGCGCAGCGAATCCACAACCATGTTCCAAGCAATGTAGGATGAGCGCAGGCATTACGACGGTCCACGGGTACCTCGAATCACCTGTAGCACGACCGTTACTTGCCGCACTCCTTCTCTTGGGGCAACAATCCACCGGCACTGGGCCCGGGAAATCTCAGAATCGGCGGCAAGACATGCCGTCATGCGAGCATTCAGCGGTATGCGGTGCTTCGTCCAGCTTTTGGCTTCGTTCAAATCAGATGGTATGTATGGTCAACTGTTCACTTGACCCCAGCGCCATCACTAACACGGATTCAGATATCGCGATAATGGGTGGACACGGCGAAGGCGCTTTTCGTGTGGGTATGGGAACGACTGCTCGTCCATTTGGAAAGGCTGACAGTCGTCCGAGGCAGCCATTCCGGAAGAGTCTCCCAACGTCTCAAGAATACTCTGTACCATCGCAGCAACTCACTATGTTTGATGCGAAGGTTCCCGGTAGGTGAGCGACAATTTCTGCCGTTTTCGAGAACTGACAATGAAAATCAGAACAGGCTACCACCTCAGGATTCTGTCGCTTGGTCGCCCTCTCTTCCCGCATCACGTCCCACTGGATCGAGCGTCCGCCATCTTCGTCGCATCGGATCGAGCGCCGCATCTCAACATATGTTGCAAGCAAGAAGTGCACAACGACGCCACGCCTAAATGAGGAGGAGCGCTGGGATGTACAGCTGTCGAGAGCGGGAGGGTCGAAGAAAGAGGGGATTTGGATAATACTGAGATTCAGCCCCAAGTGACTGGGTATATCTGAGAAGACATCTTGGACATTGAGAACTTTTTGGTGCTGTGAAAAGGATCTAGAGCACAAAGACAGTGGTCCTGACAATGGAACGAGAGTTTCACCACATCATGTCGACTCAAATACATCGTACTTTCGATGCCTCTTCCTCACTCCCGATACGCTAACACGCTGCCAAAATGTTCATGTTATCTGGTTTGCCAAAGGGAAGGCGGTTGATTGCGCCAGTCACCCTCGTGCGAATGAGCGACATAACACTTTGATCATCTGTTGCCCCGAATAGGACAAGTAAGTCAACCTCGCAACATTTTCCAGTGATACTGTGCACCTTCCAGATGATAGCCTTGATTCCTAGTCGCAACATCGGATCTGTTCTCTTCGGAAGTGCTGGAAGGGGAAGGTTCAATGGTCGACCCCCTCATTGATCCGAATTCACTCAACTTGACGCTAAAATTCTCGCACCTTCCTCCCTTGACAGCTTCGGCTGTTGCCGGCTTGGCGCCCGAGGCGCGCGACAAACATTTCGCGCGTCGCTTGACTTCACGACCTTCTTCAACAAAACATCAAATCGATTGTACGACGCCCCCAGAGATTCGTGAGCAGTCGCACAGCGTTGCTGACTAGAGATATAGTGAAAATGAATTCCCAACTTGGAAAACGACGTCGCGACGAGCGCGACAACGGCGGCGAAGACCGCAAACCAAAGATGCAGAAGAACGGTGAGTTAAAACATCGCGAGTGTACGGATGAGCAGTCGCTGATGATATCCTAGGCCGGTTCGACGTCCGCGGCAATTGCCTCCACTGCCACCGGCCAGGGCACAAGTGGAGCTTCTGCTGGCAAGAGTGCGAGTGGTGCCACAGCACCCAGCATTCGGCCAACAATGGCGTACGCCCAGCGGTCCCAGTGGGCAATGCCGGACACTGCGTGCCGCTTTTGCGGCAGTATCCCAACTTTTACGAAGAACATGGTCGGTACGTCAGCACACAGACGTTCCAGCATCTCCAGGAGGGGAATGCAGCCATGCTTGTAAGAGATGCGCAGGACCGGGCATACGCGGACGCGGCCGTACCCTACAGGGCCCTGCAGGAGGAGAACGCCCAGCTGCGAGAGCAAGTCGGCCTGCAGCAGGAAACAATCGACGGGCTCGCTGCAGTCACGGGAGTGCAGGATAGGAGGATCGCGCATGGGCGCGTGATCGCCAACGAGCTCCGAGGCTCGTTGGTCACTGCTGATGAGCAAGATGAGCGCACCCACAACTGGTCGTACAACGACGGCCAGCGGGACATGGCCGAGTTTATTGAACAGGAGAACGACGACTTCTTTGCGTCGACGTCTCGCCAAGACTCGCCTGTCCGGGACCGCTCGCCTCCTCTGCGCATCACCGCGCCACACAACAACGGCATCAACACCCGCCGGGATGGCCTGTCTGACGATGCCCGCAACGCCAACTTTGCGGAGTCGCGTCGCGCAGGTCCGTCTGTTGGTGACGAAGGCTACGAATTTCGTGGCGTAGCCTCTCGTCGTGGTGCCAATGCGCGTGGTGGACAAACTCGCGGTGGTGACCGTGGCCACACAACCCGTGGTCGTGGTGGAGTCTCTCGCCGTGGAGCTCCTCGCGGCGGGAAGCAACCTCGTGGTGGCTCTCGCGGCGGCAACAACCATCGTGGGGGTCGCAATCGTCGCTGATTGAGACCTGTCCATCACCATCCCTGCCTCCGGTCTCTCCTCCCGGCCAACATTTTCAGACTTTGCGATTCATCGCATATTTTACTTTTCAGACTTCCTGTTTATACAGGACAAACTTTCAGACTCAGCTCGTAGAAGCTGCCGGACCAGAATCGACATGGACAAGCAACGAGGCGCCCTACTCGACCAGATGTCGTGATCTGGGGTGGAAGACATTCAGCAGGACACTCAGCCTCGCGTCATGGACTGTCATTGCCGACTGGGTCACGCGACTCAAGGAGTAGCAAGGCGCGATATTTGGATGCTTTCGCTCGAGGACAACGCAGCGCACTCGACTCTTCAACTCTATTCCACGATGAGCCGTTTTGTTCTCCATGCCAACCTCATGAACGTCGACACGCATCAAGACGCCAACCAAATCCCAAGGTCCAAAAACGCGCTTTGCACTTGCATCGCGGATCGAACGAGACAACGAGGCTTGGTCCAGACGGACCAATCCTTCGAGCTTGAAGACCAGCACATCTTGAAGCAAGTGCTCCGTCAGCCACCACCGCCACGTCGAATGACAATCTACCATACTTTCGGCTTGTCATGTGGAAACGCACAAGAAGTTCCAGAGACCTCACTGATGCACGCCCGATCTCGATCCTGCAATGCAACTCCGGTTCCAAATACCCTTACTGGTTTGCCCGACAACCTTACCAAACCTCATTCATCTTCACCAGTTGTAGCGCTCTCAATGGGGAATGCTCAGCATTGCTCCGCTCAGAAACGCACATACCAATGCCAACGGCAGAGTGACAACAGTCGGCCAGTGGCTTTGTAAAGACGACAATGCCAAGCTCTCGGCTGGGTGGTGAGATCTCATCTCCTTGCCTCCAACGCTCTATACCTTGCGCGAAGCTGTGATCTGCTGGAAAGCCTTCCCTGATCATGCTCTCATGCCTTTCGTAGCCGATGGCTTTGAGAACCCTAAGTCCCTTGGTCCTTTGACAACATCATACGGTCCTCCACACACAACGACCAAGACAGAGCTTCGACCACACGGCATTCTTCCAGCACAGCACTTACAAGGGGCGCATTCATATTCATCGACTCCATGGCTGGCTCAAGGGGCGACACTTACGACGCGCTCAAAAACGGGCGGACGCGCTGGCAGATATATTGCCTCAACCATGACTCGACAACTGTCCTGACAAATCGCGCGACCTTACTCTGAGACCTTGACGACCGTCTTCGTTCTCGACCACGGCATTTTCAATCACATTCGTCATTGCGAGGGTTCTTACATCCAGCACACTTGGCATCCCACGTCGACTGCGACTCATACAACTCTCTGTTGGACGACTGGCATCCTGCTTGCCAAGGTCATCATACGCTCTGGCCTCGACAACATCATCGTGCTCCTCGTTACGAGTAGGTGGTATCCCAAGACGACCCAGCAAGACACAGCAGGTCCAGGTGTCGATAGAACCCGCCTCGCTCACTCTCGGCATGGCCTTTCATCAGTCCCCTTCAGCATTGGACCGCCGTTGGGATGATCCTAGACGATCACCCTGCCCGAGGCTCGACATCTGCTTCATGAACAAGCTCACGATCGAGACATGCATTTCATTAATCTCCCAATTCGGTCTTCACGAACCTAGCTTGGGGTCAACCTCGCGCCTCATACTTCATTCAAGCGGTCTCAATCACGCGGTCAGCATCACCATTTTGGTCTGCTGGGAACATCACGCACGGGCCTCTGACACTTGCCCTGAAGATCCACTTCGCGCCACGTCAATATCGTCTATCTTCATCATCTTCACAGCACCCTAGATTTTCAATTCGCCTCGCTGTACACGATCCATCTTCAAGAAAGAGACGGAACTGGCATAAGTCAACACACGCTGGGAGCATCACCTCGAGGGAACCCAGTTGGACATGTCGGCGAGGACTCAGTCCAATATGTCCGTATTCTTCTGCCGAAGAAAGAAGATGGCATACGATCTTCATACAATTGAAGCCGTCCGATCACAAACATCTCAATTCGGCTTTGCTGAACAACACCGGCCAGAGCACAGACATCACCGTCCCGCCAGCACGCACCAAGACTCTGGATGTCGTGCTTCTTCCACGTCAAGCCCTTCTACGGCACCACGCCTTTCCATTGGACTTGAAGCGTCTCAACGGACTGGTCTTTGTGATTTGGCCACAAAGACACTTCCTCACCTCTGATCTGTATCCTTCCGATCTCAACCTCGATTGCTGGCTCGACGAAACGCATCATTTGATGGCGGCGTGGGCGTTGCCCCTTTGTCTATGATCCTTTAGACCGCAACACCAATCAAGCCACTATTCGCTGCAATGAAGAGAACCGACAGTTTGTTCAACGCAGTCTGGGTTCTGTACACTCTGAGGAGCTCGATGTTCGACAAGCAGACATCTTCGGATTGGACAGTCTACAGCTGGCGTATTCCGATGTTAGCTACGCAACCCAGCAACTCCAGAGCTGACACCAAGAGCCCAATTCCCGCCGAACAATGAAGAGTGCCAGGCCGAACTGGTACACACAACGGATACAACTGAAAGCAGCCTACCCTTTGTTCGATCCGACCAGAATGCCGACACTTTACACCCTCCAACATACCTACCGAAAAAGCTGCGGAGAGGCTGTTACCTCCTCTTCGCTATGCAGTGCGATGCCAGGATTTGAAGTTGCGGCACCATGAGGTTGACCTCGACGCCGGCTGGTGAGAAGTTCTTGCAGGATGCCACTGAGTCCCGACGCCATCTCGCATCTACTTCTTCAGCATCTGCCAATGGCTTTCGTATGGAACTGTCACAGCGGATGGACCCGAGCCGGAATCGGAGCGACGATGCCTGAACGCGCAATGAGAGTCTTTCCACTTTATCCCTCGGCGATTTCGAGACCCACCGAGATCTGCGACCAAAACCCGAGCGCAGCTGCTTGCAGCCTTTGCCATGGTCTGGATACTTGATGCTCAAGTGGGAACATTCAAAGTGTTCTGGAGGAAAGGCTACATGGCCACGCATCGCATATCTTAATGCATAAGACGCATCGTCCGCGCTGCAAGACCAGAAGGAAGATTTCAGACATCGCCACAACCCTACACAATCCGGATGTATACTCCCTGCGACAAAACTGGATGCTTCCTGAAAGAAGCAGCCACCCCATTCTCCTTGGTCAAGTCAACTACACCGGTTGGTGGCGCGAGTTCCGCCTCGACGCCGCCGCCGAAGGCTACCTTGACCTATACACTGGCAAAGAAAACCTTCTCCCAGTTCCCACTCGCCCAAAGAAACCAGATACAACTCGAGCACACAAAAAGAAAACCACTCCTTGGGAAGCTCTCAGAAAAATCAACCCCGATCATTCCAAGGAACACATCTTCGGCAGCCGAGTCTATGTCTCTATTCCACCAGAATATCGCCGAAAGACCCTCCTCCAGGCTCGAGCTTAGCTCGGTCATTTCGTTGGATGGGAGTCCGAAGCGGTAATGAAAGTTTGGGAACAATCAACGACGAAAAGTCTTCAGGGTCTCCAAAGCCCGCGTTGATGAAGGCGAAGGCCTCGACGATCCTTACACCGGCGACACGATTCATGATCGACTCGACCAGCATCTCTTGTGGATACTTTCTCTGAAGACTGAGCTGGATCCTTCCCCAAGACGATCAAGAAACCTCACCCGTCGATGATCAGCATCTCTACGACAAAACGCATCTTGTCGAGGACCAATTAGCCAGCCATTGCGCCGACGTGACATGGCCAGATCGTTGGCGCTACTATTCGGCAACAGCAGCTTGTCCACTGTCTATCGCACCGAGGGGCACTCAACCCTGGACTGAGCTTTGCTAAGACAAGACGCGATTCTGGTTCATGCGGTTGCAAGGGTAACAGGATACCACGTCTCTGTGATTCGCCGCACACTTCTCCAAGACCTGACGGCCTCATACGACAGGAAGCACACAGCGTCCCAGCTTCGACTATCCCAGCAAGACAAGAAGAGATGCTTGTGGTTTCGAAGACGCTGGATCATTATGCTCGGCACGTCATACCATGGCCGATTCTCTCGACCTAAGTATGCGAAATTTCATTTTGCGGCTGGTGTATCTCCCCTTCGCGCCAGTGGCGTGGAGGTAGGTAACGTAGACGCACCAGGAGCTCCGGCAACGCGCATCAGATACACGGCGATGAGAGGCAGTCACCCAAGCGAAGACCTCGTCACCATGCTACCTGCTCAGGAACAACACATCGCCACCGTTCATCTTCCAAGCTCTTGGGTAGACTTGAACAGAGTGCAGCCCTGCAATCTCATTGCACACCAGAAAACCATTCTTGGTCTGACGATTGTCACAACGGTCCGTACTTAGAGCTATTCGATGCATCGACGCGAGGCTCCAGCGGCAGCCGTGACGCCCCCAAGGGAAAAGAAAGATCTTGGAAAACAAGACCATGCCGTTGCATCTATCCGCCGCAATGACATTACCACCGTCTCTATGGTAACACAAGCCGGTCTTTCCATTGCCCGCAGCTTCTTGCGTTGATGCTCTCAAGTACAATCCTTCGCTGCCTCGGAGTCAGTCGGAGAAGGTCGAAGTTCGGGAGACGAAGTTGGAAGGTGTGAAGCATGTCGGGCAGTACATTCAAGTTTGCGGCATCCTGCACACATGATTGATACCGCGTCACCTCTTTGTTCGAACGAGAGAGTCGGCGAGGCGCCTTCCGGCAGAGTCGAACACCAGACCAGGCAAGTATCCCTCAGATCACCATATCCTTGATCTGCTTCACTTTGCTAATCCTGACAGTTGGAGCGGACTGCTCATTTTACGTTTGCCCAGGATCAACGGTTCGTTCTCCCAGAAATGCACGTGTTGCCCTCTTCCCCAATAGCGCAAGACCACTGACACGCACTTCACTCCCAGCAAGAACTACACCCTCCAGAACATCGACGAGAACAGCAATGGAAGATGCGGAGTTCAAGTGGGTCTATGGCACCCAAGCACCCGAGCCGTGAACATACTTGCGGATGGTTGGCTGGCGCTGGCAGGACGTCAAAATTGGGATTAGTGCAAAGAAGATCAGCAAAGGGGGGATAAGGGCAAAAAGAGCATGGAAGCAAGAGCAAGTTACAAAGACATGATATTTGAGTGAATGGAATCATCACTGGACAAGATGGAACGTGGGAAATCTGGGCGGGGAGGATGGTTGGTGCTGAGGCAGTGAAGACTTCAAAGGCGATGTCGTCTTGAGAAGCTGGTTCCGATATCGGAGGTGCAAAGTTGAAGTCAGAGCCGACCTCACCTGGTGCGGGTGTTTGTTTGGGAAGGAGCTGTTGGGAGCGGGCGAAGGCCCACGAGGACGAGTGGTGAAAGCGAGAGCACCGCGTTTACACATCAATATGTTTGCCTACTGTGGCTTTGCTGAAGTTCCTTTTGATTTGATTGCTCGGTGCTGTGGTTTTGCGTGAAACTGCATCTTCATAGCCCAAGGCCCGCAGCTGCTGCTACCCCTGAAAGACGTCGAGCTTTTCGCGACGAACGCAATGTCATGGAAAGTTTGACGACTCTCTCTTAGAACGAACAGCACTATGCGCATGGATAATGCAAGAGGGATGGAGGATCAAAGCAAGTAAGAAATGATTCCAAAGTTCTGTGACCGTGCCTGTAAGTATTGCCCCTGACGGGTGCCGGCTGCGAGAAAGGAGGGCAGGGGTAAAGTATTCACAGGAATATTGCGAGCTCCATGGAGACGATAGATGCTATCGAGCACTATAAACAATTCGTCGCCTTGACGTGCTCGGTGCCAGTATTGCCCTTCATCCCCAGACGCCGTGAGAAGCGCTAGTCTGCGCTAGCAAACCCACTAACCCTGAATAGCAAGAGCATCAACGAAATATTGAGGGCGCGTCCAGGCGATGGCGTGCCACCGACAACATCAACAACAACCGCGAAAATGCAAGAATTAATCGCCGAACGTGATGCGCAAAGGCGCAAGCGTCAAGAGCAAGCGCAAGCATCAATGGCCGAACGTGACGCGCGAATACGCGAGCGTCAAAAGCAGGCGAAAGCATCAATCGCCGAGCGTGACGCGCGAATACGCGAGCGTGAAGAGGCACGGGGCGTGCAGAGCGCGCATGTCGACGAGACCGAAGCTCTCCACCAAAGAGTCGTGTCCAAATGGACTACCCTGGGTGTGAGGAGCGCTCCGTCGCAAGACCTCCCGAGTGGAATGGTCGAAGAAGGAGGAGACGAAGAGGAAGGAGGTACCGCTGTAAGTGAATCCAGTACAACCCCTTTGTCAGACACTGACAATACAAGGGCGAAATGGAGTTTCAGATGGAGCGGCCAGGCACCCCGTTGGAACGTGACACGGCTTCTCTTCCCGAACAATCACCAACCCGGGACGAAGACATGGCTGACGAGCCTGGTCCCGCGCAATCTAGTGGAGGCACCCCCAAACGGCCGGGTGACGCGCTGAAGGAGACGTCCTCGAAGAAGAAGAAGAAACCGAGCCAACGTAGCCTGGCCAAGGCCGCCTACGAAGCGACCGATCCCGAGAAGTTCACCATACGTTACTTCGACAATAACGGCAACCAGGTCACGTTGTCTACGGACTCTAGCTTGGAAGGTCGCGTGCTCCGTTTCTGGAACGAAACAAGGGGTGTGGCAAGCGGACAGGGCTCATACTGTACACGGCTCAACGGATATGCGAGCAACAAGCCAGTTGGATACTGCATGGGCTGCAGAGTCATTTCATCTGCCAGGTGCCAGCACAAGCAGGGCCAAGGTGAAAATGAAGCATGCAACGCTTGCGTAACCCGCGCACGACCATGCATAAACTTTCACGATGAGGTCCTGCTTGTGTACCCCCAGTCCACGAGCCAGCCCAGCCAGCGGTATGCCTACTTTTAGTTGGCACTCACTTTCTAACCCTCCAGGGTATTCAGCTTTTCGGACTTACCACACCTTGCGTGAGGTATCATATTTCAGACTTACCACACCTTGCGTGAGGTATTATATTTCAGACTTACCACACCTTGTGTGAGGTATATATTTCAGACTTGAGATTCAACCTTTTGGACTCAACAGTGGCGTGCCGGGAAAGGTCGCTTTCGGCAAGCCTCATCGACGACTCGAGACCACATGCAGCTTGCGTGCTCCAAGTTCCGACATCAGCCGCCACGAGAAGCCATGGTTCGTCAGCACGAAGAACGGGAAGACTTGGGACACACAGCCTCGACTGCTTGTTTTCGGCATTTCCAAGGATCCTCGCGAGCGCGACAGCAGCGCCTCCACCGTCCGCACCCTCAATCAAAGCCGTCCTCAGACAATCCATCCAACACTTCGCCAGACCTTGCGGGTGGCACGAGTCTCATTCGCCTGGCATGTGAGCAACTCAATCGCAGCGGAGGTCGACGGCAAACAGAGCTCCTTTCTACGGCGCCAATGATTTGCGTTTCAGCAACGACTCTGTCAAGTCACATGTGTTTGACACTTGGTCAAGCCCCCCATCCCTCCTCAGGGCCGCTCTTTAGACCCTGATCATCGGGACCAAGGCTTTCGATATCACCGAGATGGATCTCGCCGTCAAACAAGGTCTATGAAGAGAAGCGTGATGGCACAGGCGAAGCCCGACGAAGACTGCTATCGCGCATGTTGGCAGAGACCGAGCAGAGACGATGATCCACGCCATGAGACTTCCCTTCCGTGTCTTTCATGCATCAGGCAGAACCCAACAACGGCGAGCACAGCCCCGAATACCCAGCGCATGTGCTGCAGGGCCTGTTTCTCCTGGCTACGGCTCAGATGCGGGTCACGACTTTCAACAACTACGCGTAATAACACATGCTGCTTCAGGCCAACTTTGGTCAACAAGCACAAGCACCAAACCACTGATTGTGCGTCTTCAAACGCGCGGCTTCAGGATGCGTCTCCTGAAATACACTGTCGCTCGGTCTCTGCGCGAGGATGGCGTGAGATTCAGAGAAACTTCCGCAACGTTTGTTCGCTCTTTCCCCCATATCCCAGCAATAGCGACAACATACGCAGCTGTTGCCGTCGACACACGATGAAGCTGCGTTCCTCACAGGAGCGTGCGGCTGCCTACCCCTTGGTGGTTGCCTCTGCACGCCATTTCCAATTGGACAACGCCTGTTCTCGCTTCTCTTCAACCTATCTACGGTATACACTGTGTCTGCTGGTCCGCCTCTTCGATATGACGCCGAATTCACAACTCGATACCAGGAAGCCGAGACGTTTCGATTTGCTTGCAGTACCTCGCCCTTTCACGCCTGAAGGTCTTCCCAATGCGCTGAAATACCAAGAATTCCTTGGGCATCATGGCCTCGAACTCAAGCTGCTTCAAGGCTTCCTCAATCCCGCGACCGGACAACGCCTCCGTCTCGCTATCCACAGACCCCCGAGCCTGCTCGACTCTCCTTTCGCTCGCGTTCTGTCTTATATCACTAGTCCGGAGAGACTCCCACCACTCTCCTTCGCTCTCCCTCGCTCTCGGTGCCAGACTGGAGTGCACTTCTACCGTTACGAGTCGATCGCGACTTGGGCAAGCTCCCGACTCAACTCCATATCCCATGATTGCCTTCGACTCCAGCGATACATATGCCACGGTCACGGATGCTGCTGTGGAGTTGTATGAGTCGTCACGAATTGCAGCCCTTGAGCAAGAGGTGGCAGTTCAGGCCACGAGATGGCACAATGCGTCGGATCCCTGGTTTGATCAACTACAGTAAGACTGCACAAGACCCAAGCGCCGCGCGGAAGACAATCGCACACGCACATTAGACGCCATTGTACAAGCGTGGTGAATCTACCAGCACTACGTTGGCGTTCCAGCTACCTTTCACGCACCCAGGGCGGGACGACGGTACAATATCTTCCACAAACACAGCAGACCAGACAAGGCCTTCACACTACCTGGACAAGGAGGGTATGCAGGACGTTCAGAGGCATGGCCAACGTCCCTGAACCTTTTAGCAACGTCAGTGAAGAAGTTTCACGATTCGCGAAGCTGTTTCCTCCTACTCCTCACTTCCAAGACTCGATGGCATGGGGAGACATATTCACCCACAGTGCTCTTCCACGCATATCTGGACTTCGTTTCGCGCTTCTTCAGGGTCAGGATGATTGCATTCAGCCACTACCACGGCACCGGTGCATATTGCAAAGACGCATTCGCGGCACTGAGCACCGCGTCTACTCCGGCACATCTGGCCAGATCTTTCTATGCACGACGAAAATGGACGAGACCCAGACTTTCAAGAAACAGTCGGTCTCTCGGCCTCCCCCATCAACGCAGCGAGGCACAACGGTGCTGTCGACAACGTCCGACCTCGTAGGAGCTTGTGAGGATATCTCCGTCGTCCAGTCACTCAGACATCATATCCTACATGAAGCTACGCAGATATTGGAAGAACCAACCACGTTGCTACACCCTCTGCCTCCATGCTGGTGAGCGTATTGCTTCCCTTCGGATACATCACTTCGTTTTCTTCTGCGCAAGTGCACTGGACCGCAATCCATCGATTGGCCGGCCTCATCAGAGAAGTAACAGTCTATTCAACATCTGACTGATACCATCACCTCCGTCCTTCTCACCAGAGAAGCAACAGTCTATTCAACATCGGACTGATACCATCACCTCCGTCCTCGTCCAGACGACTCAATCAACATGACTGCGCCGTTGCAGGAGACCGCGATCAATGGACTGGCCGACCTCACCAGATAGCAACAGTCTGTTCATCATCGGATTGATGCCATCACCTCCGTCCTGCTCACCAGAGAGCAACAGTCTATTCAACATCTGACTGATGTCATCACCTCCGTCCTCGCTCAGACACTCAATCAGAGCGGAAACTGCGCAAGATTCGGAAGACCAGACAACCATTTCCACGCAGTTCCATCATTCCAGTGAGTCACTGCCGGGCGCTCCACAGTCTCTTGACCATATACATGGAAGAGGGACAGATGACCTGGACATCACCTCACCTGAACATCGTGTTCACCATGAAGTGGTGCAAGTACCAAAGGGAAAGTCCAATCTCTCTGCCTTCTCCCACTGTACGAGCAACACACAACAAGGCGATGTACAGGAGCGATGCCATGGCCACATATCACATGATGGAGATCAAATCATCTATCTGCGAGATTGCCTGACAGTTCACAAGACTTGCGGACATACCATTGCAGATTCGAGCTCGAATCAATCGGAGAAGCAACAGTCTATTCAACACCGGACTGATGCCATCATCTGCACGGACCAGACGGTCAATCAGGAGGCAACGGCGAGTCTGCTCCACTTTCACAGCATGACAATGCTCCAATTCTATGCTCATTCCAATTTCGGATTCAGCCCTGGAGTCGCTCAGAATCCCCATCCAACAGGAGGCTGCGCAGCTATCAGGAGAAACGGCGAACCTCGCCCTCTTCGTTGGGCCAGAAAGATACCATGGAGCAATCCACAGCTCCAACATCGCACTCTTCTGACACACAACAAGTTCAACCTTGCCTACAGTGCAACAAAACTCGAAGAGTTACAGATACTCCTTGCCTGCAAGCTACTCACTCAACTCCTGCCACATATCAACATGTCTTTCAAAAAGAGACCAGCTTTCCCCGTCCGGTTCTACAACAAGCCGCTTGAAGCTGGCGACTCGATCGAACTCGACGTTAGGGTCCCCCTTGTCGTCGACATCACTCACGCGAAGTCGTTCTCAAGGCACGGGGCTAGTTCAAGGTACTTCAAGCCTCACCAGCTCAGATGTATTCCAATACTGACACATAGGCAGCACCAGCAACTCAGCCGTCTCACCCCTGCTGCTGCCGGGCACAGAGAGTCTACAGGACTTTCAGGGACGTGGGTCAATCCCAAAACAAATCAACAAACCATGGCCTGTCCATCTGGCATGGAGAGTCTGCAAGACTTTCAGAGATGTCAGCCAAGACACAGGTCAACTCCACAAAGCTATGGCCTGTCAATCTTGACTGCGTCCGATCAGGGACAAGAGACAACATCAACATGGCCCACATGCGACCTGATGGGACAACCACATCCAAACCTTCAGTCTTTGAGATTGCTCGAGCGCAGAGAGTCTGCAGGACTTTCAGAGATGTCATCATATTCTCGAACGAGATTCGCTAGGCTTGGGCCGGCCAATCTTGGCTCCCTACAATTGACAACAAGGGAGAAGATTCCTATTCAGTGTCACTGCCGACCAAGATGTACCTCGATTTCGACCCTGGTCTGGCGTCTCAGCCAGATGTACGGTTCTTCAGGACGGAAATCATTCTCGACGCCATGACGCCCGAAATATCTCCACGGTCTGAGATTGATGCATGGCGAAGCACCCCGTCAGCTGAGTCTTGGCGCATGATACCACCACGTCCGCCAGGTGGTGCGGTTGACGTGTGTCTGAACTCGCTTTCAGAGATGTGATCTTCTGAAGAAGCTCGTTCTCATTCTCAGAGGTGCCGTCCCTGGCCTTGGCTGTATTCGATCGGTACTTCTCGACATATCAGTCAAGCTGTGGCAGTCACCCTCGCAGCCAGATGTACGGTTCTTCAGAGCAGAGAGCAGTATTCGCTGCAGATGGACCGACAACAACGACTTTGACAAGACCGACGCATGGCAGAGGAGCAGTTCGGCTGAGCTGTGGGCGGATGCTACTACTACCACGACCTGGTGTTGCAGTTGACGTATGTCTGAACTCGAAGTACAATGGATGGTCCACGATGAAACAATTCTTGTCCACGCACGAAACATGAGGCTTCGAACAGACCTGTGCAAGACTACAAAGGAATGGTCCACAAAGAAGAGTCATGGGTCCAGTTCCCGCTGTCAATCGACCAAGCCACGCCCCCAAAGGCTTGTTCCGGCTATCTGTGCACCACGATGCTCTGGAGACGAGAAGATAGGATCCAAAGGCTGGCATCTTCCAGTTCTGATGATGGAGTTCACGCAAAGGGCTCTGAAACTGGCAAAGAGCAACCATGAGAATATCCGCCAATCCCAATCAACCTGCCTTCGCTGCCATGCCTAGGAGGCTTACCCAATGATCCTTCGCCCCGTCGTGGTCCTCAGCCAGAGTTTCCTCCGCATGGCCATTCGGTTCCGACGGCTTCGTCAGCCAAAATTCCTTCTGCGATTGAGCAGACTTCCACAAGGTCTGAAGAAGTCCGAACTTATACTCAGTTGACCTGGCCGATGATGATTCGCCTCAGTCGTCGTCCTCAGCCAGAGTCTCCTCTGCATTCGGCCACCCACTTCCGACGGGCTTCGTCCGCCAAGATGTCTTCTGCGATTGCGCAGACTTCCACAAGGTCCGAAGAAGTCCGAACTTATACCCTAAAGCAAGAGATCCACATTGACGTCATTCGGGCCCAAAACACCACGCGCCTGTAACCCGCTGCGAGAGCCTTGTGCCAAGATTCACATGCGCTAGTGTGTGGCAAAGGACCCGTCGAATGAAACGTTGCCGCCACAGGGCAGAGCCACAGTAACACCATCTTCGTTAGCCATCTGGCTGTTTCGTATGTCTTGGAATTGGTATGGAAGTATCAAGATATATGAATGACGGGGCATGAAAGACGACGCCAAGATTCACATGCGCTAGTGGTGTTCGCATGCATTCCAGGGTGACAGAACGGAAATAAGACGGGGTCAGACGGCAGTACTCCAAATCAGTACAGGAGGTGAATGGCGAAAACGCGATGAGGCGATGCTGGAAGGGCAGATGGGAAGTGAGATGATATTGGGAGTTCATTCGCACGACGGGGATTGAGGTTCAGCTGGAGGAAGATGGGGTACATGGGGCAATCTCGAAGCTCGGTCTGGGAAGATTCGCTCAATGCAAGATGAAATATATGAAATATCTCTGGACCAACGAACTCGTCTGAGATTTTGAGCAAGCATCGCGTTGCTTGGAATGATGCCTCTTGCTCGAGAATGAAACGCAACTCCGTCCCAATGTCAATGTGAATCGTTCTATGGCAGGGGCCCTGTTATCTCAACCCCACATCCCCAGACACGAAGTCTTGAGAAGCAGGCAGAACAGTTTCCTGGTCGCATAGACAGTGTTGGTTCTGGAGAGAAGACTGTAGAATGTAGCAGTGGCGTAGCTGCGATGAGACTCTCACTCTGTTCTTCGAGTGTCAAGTGATTGGGAAGAGGCAATCCGGAAGTTCCTTATCAACATCACGGCTACCATGCCTCACCATCTTCTCGAGGTGGTCACGCAGGGGAATCTGCAGTTGGAAAAGAGACGGCCAGAGGTTGAGGAATGCATGCAGTACTTGAAGAACAGGCCCAATCGTCAACCGGGCATTTACATGCTCGAGCTCGTCCACGAGACCACGAAAGAGGCGCCCTCAATCCGCATACTTGAGCGGATTCTCCAGATCGCAACAGACTACGTCGAGCTGCGCGACCACGATGCCGCCCGGCGTATCGACGAGTACATGAAGATCAAGGAGCCTACGGCCGAGACAACTCGAAATGTCTACCGTGGTCGTCGAGCGTACATGGAAAGGCCGGAGGCTCAAGTCCCCAACTTCTATCAACTCAAGGATCACTTCAACGACCAGCTTAAGAATACCATGGAGAGCCCATAGGGAGGTATACCTTAGGGGCTGTGGTGAGCAACGTGGGTCAGGTAAAGCGAGGCCCAGATGCAACGGGCGAGATATATGTCGCATTTCTCCCAGCGCAGTGCTCCCAACCAAGAGCTTGAAGTGTGTATTGATAGCACAGACACTCTTGATTATGTGGAGATTCAGACTGGCTCAAGCTCAGCCAATCCCCGAAGGGCTTTGGCTGCCTGCGATAGTGAAGCACTCAGCTCCAGCTCCAGCTCCAGCTCCAGATTGAGATTCACACATTTGCCGTACCTCTCAACGCCTGGCCTGTCGATACATCTGATTGCATGTACTATTGGTCAACACCCATATCCATGAAGCGGGCTTGGTACTGTGCGAGATCAAGAAGGCATCAGGCTCAGAAATCCACAATTCTTCGATCGTAAGAGACGATGTCCCCTGTAAAATAACGTTGTTGGCCGGAATCCACGTAGCTCACGGTACCACAACTGTGATTGGACCAGTAGAATCCCCAGGGCGAAGGGAAGAACCAGCGCATGCTGGCTGTCTATGATGGCTTGGATGATCTGCGATTCGTTGGGAAGGCTGCTGTTATCCTGGGTCGGTCTAGATTTCTGTCGCTAAAGCTCCTGCAACACTGGTGCTTCAATCTCGACTGAATGCCCGCTATCGTCGCATGGTCAGGCTGGCAACACAAGACGTCACTGAGATGTCCATCATAGCGGTAGTTGGCGTGCTTACGGACTCCAAGGCTGCACCGAGCTGCACCATCATTGGAAATCCACATGCTCTTTCTGATGGCCGTCAATGTCCACATAAGCTTGATGGATTACCTAGAAACATTGTCACTGATGTAGACATCCTCAACATCCCCCGGCAGCCATCCAACGTCCCTGTCCCATGGAAACATCAAAAAGGCCAAGAACCGACAGTGAAAAACAATCTTAAAGCCTTGGAGAGCATCGCCGAGACTTTTGAGGTCCGCTGCAAGGCAGTGGCTGTATATCTGGATCAGAAACGCGGAGATGATGACCGAAACCAGCATTTTCTGGTTCGATATAAGGCATAACAGAGCGTGAGAAGGCCGAGAATGTTCCCTTACTTTCATAAAATGTATTGGAGACCCTTGGGATGTGTCCGTGCTCGGTGTGATTGCGTAAAGGCTCGCCCGGCGGACCAGCTTTTGCCCTCGAACGTTGCCTTGCCACTCCACCATGATAGATGGCACATTTGAGGATGCGAAATGATTGAAATAACACATCTCACTAATCTCCACTGGTCAATTACACCTCATATGCTTTCAGTGAGGCTCTGAGTGGACAGCGGATGGAGTCAAGTCTGTCCCTCTCACGCACTGAACTTGTCAATATGGGCAAACTCAAGCCTTCAAGGAGCCTTAAAGAACATATACGAAGTATTTTGCCTCCCAAATCATGGCGGTACAGGCGCAAGGGTGTCATTGTGCTTACCTCGGGCAAGCATGTCCAGGGCTCTGTCATACACTACCCAGACGTCATACTTGACCAACACATTGAAGGGAAACATTTAACTCCACTATTAACATCATCCTATTGTTAATTTTCGTACTATACCAATATGTGGTGAAGCAGTGGTGTTCGAATCTGTGGGGTGTTTCCAGCTGCTGAGAGCCGCCTGCCTTCCAAGTACTGCGGTAATATCTCCATCCATACAACCGTGAAAGACCTGATATCTTGGATATCGACTTTTACATACCTGTTCAAGAAGCTATCGTCGCCTCATGTTATATGGAATCCATCGAGTCGACTCTTGGCACATGTGATGCCTTTTCACCAGCTGAAGCCCACATACCTCCACCAGCCTCGAGAACACCACAGTCCCCACCAAAGATCAGATGCAAAACTGCAACTCCTCGGCAATTGCTATTGTGCTGTCATGAGTTCACCTTGTGAGTTTGGTGGCAGCTGCGGCATGTAGTGTTGAGTTCTACAGGAAAGTTCGACGATTCGGGTGCGACTGATTGTCAGGTCCGTCCCTGCCCATCGTCAATGTCTCGGCACATGCGCAAGGGACGATCCTGCAATTTCATATGGAGCACGGTAACTACCTTCTTGGACACTCCTATCAATCTCCAACAATTGAGACAGGTGAGAGTTGGGATCTTCTCCATGTGCGAGGCTTTGTCTGTCTCAGGCCTGTATCACCCGCAGCTGGCTCTACGGTTAATGTCTCGTCACATCAGCAATGGATAGATATGAAATTTCAGAGGTAATCTCATATACTCATTTGGAGATGATCCGCACCAAAATCTGGGTATATTTGACAGATAGAGGTGGTGTTCTGCTGATGGAGTCTCCTCTAGCCCAGCTTTCACAGGTCGGCGTCGGCGACGGTGAACAGCTTCATCTCTACGACAAGGCAACCAACGCAAACTGTATGGTAGTCCTTCAAACTCCTGTAGGGGGCTTATAAGTATGTCTAATGTCCGGCCTTCAGGTCTCACGTTGTATTGAGCATGTAGAAGTCGATCTTGGCGATGCTCGATTTTGGTGAGGATGCACCAAGCCGGCAGCGTCGTCACGGCGATGGCTTCTACATGTCGCAGCATCGAACGGACAGAAATGGGCTTTTTTCCCAAAAAACCTTCTCATATCCCATGATCCAGCCGAAGTCGATTTAAAGTTTTCTGTATGTATAGAGTTTGTCGGATCGCCGATGAGAGTTGAACTCAAAGTGCAATCACGTGATAAAGATTTCTCGGCTTTGTTCCGCTTCGACTTCAGCTCCAGCTCCAGCTCCAGCAGCCATCTGCTCTGGAACTCGAAAATGTACCTCAATACTAAACATCGAATTCGAACCTCTCCGAGGCGGTCAAAATCTGACAGACATCGTGGAAGCATGTTCGAATCCTTGGATGCCTTGGTTTCTAGCCAATACTGCCATAAAGATGAAAACGACCGCAGTGCACCGGACCAGTCTTCAACAAGCCTCTTTCTGGTTCCTCTTACATCGCCCGAGGCTTCTTTTGTGTCGAAATCTGACCGGTCGAGGACCTGAGAGTCACTTTTCTGGTGCAAGTGGTCTTGGAGCCAAGTTGACAGTTACAGCTGGATCTCAAGTTATCCTTCCTCGATGCGACATGGCCAGGACGAATAGAGCACTGCAACCGCAACTTCGAACACGAGCCATCATGCTCATACTCACGAAGCCAAGCGGGCCCATCCTTCCGGTTGACAGGCATCGAGAAGATGGGATTGGTCTGAGGAAGTCTGATCTATGCCTCTAGTGTCAGTTCGACAGTCCTCGAACCCTCACAAGCGATGTGCTGGCGGCTTTTGCGACAACTCTCACATCGAGCGACCCTGCCTTCGACTCACTCCTCGAGTGTTAAAAGGAATGCACAGGCTGTTCTTGCGACACATACCCCATCGCTCGCATCGACGCCTCGCAGCACTATCACCCTCAACCGTACTTCAATGTGACAACTGCCCACTCCTTTCAATTCACCCCACGTCAGAATGCCTCCAAGACCGACGATGCGTCGCTGAGACTGCTCCCCTCTTCGTTGAGCGTCTTTGAGGGGATGCCAGTTGTGCATCCACTGTCCACCGCAGTTGAGTGGCGATTGAATCTGCGACTGTATTGGAGTCGTTGAAGACTTCAATGGTGCTGATGCTTGTTGTACTTCTGGTGGAAGTAAGTGGGCTGATCTCGCTCCACGCTGGAATGACGGCGCACTTGGTGATGGAACGGCAGCTCCTGAAATGAGACCCTCATCTTTGGATGTGCGAGATCGACGACGAATGGATTGAATGCTGGTACTCTCATCTTAAGCCATACGAAATCATGCTGGACGAGACCTCGTAGTGCTATTCTCTCCACCCACCCATTGGTGTTGACCTACCGCACCACCGCCTACACCACCAGCTTCACAAGCGACTTGACGAGCCGCATCAATTGCTCCAGCTGCTCAGGCTCCTCTCCAGACTCACTGCCAGCATGCCCTCTGCCGCCGAAGACACCTCCAAAGGTCAACAACTTGCTGCTGCAGACACCACAAGATCTTCCAACACCCCAGACGCTACCAAAAGGCTCACATACATGTACAACCGCCGCTCCCGTACTACGCCTGGCCGTGGATACAACAACACTGCAGCTTCGTCACCTTCAAAGTCATCTTCTCTGTCGATCCTAGGGGTGAACAATCCGCGAAAGTGCCCTCCATTGCCTCGGGTACCTTCTTCAAGACCCACTGGCCTCAAAACCCAAACGTCCTCGTCCACTTCAAAGGTGATGATTCTGCTGTCCAGGGTATCTGTACTCCCTGGCGGTGAGAAGGTAGTGGAGTGCTCCATCGCGAAGACCTTCTTGCAAGGAATGCGACTATGATACGCACCTTCACTTCTTTCGTGGATCGCGCTCTTCTGCCTGATCATGTTCGCTGCTTCTTCACGTTCGATGGAATCATTCGGTGGAGAATGGGATGCCTCGCTGGTGAACCACCCATGACTGTCTTCCACTGACTTGGGAGCCTTTTCACTACTGGACCGCATCCCCCATGGCCAACGACTCCTTCATTCCGCCTTTCCGTATGGTCTGGACGAACGCAACCCTAAATTCTGTGCTAACGACTCTCAATGGGCTCAGTCGAGCGACTGTAATGTCCTGGAATTGACCTGTCCCAGCTCAATGGCTGTCCTTTACGTCTGGGACACGGTCCTATGCAAAGATCGAGACCGAAGAACGACACTTTCCCGATATGAACGTCAGAGGACAACAGAATTTGCAAAACCGTCAACATGTCGTTCTGTTACTACGACATATGACGCAAGCAGGTATGGAGCAGATCACCGCTTCGCAGACATCCAACGAGTCTGTCAGAAAGAGGATGAAGATCTCACTGGCGAACATTCCCTGCATGTACAAGACTATCAAGACTTGACCGACAACGGCATGCTTGACCGGGATCTTGAGCTTCGCACGATACCCCGATCTTCCACTTGGGATGCCTTGCAAGGCGGCTTTCGAGGCCTACTCATGAGTCCAGCTGGCGACGTCATGGGTTTGATGTGTAAAGTTGAGGCAAGCCTCCAAGAGGTTCGGAATTGCATGCAACCCAACGCTGATCTTGAGCGCCGTATCACTCCACAAATCTGCCATTGACGTTGCAGAGAAGGCCTCGACGCTGCAGTGACGATTCTGGTACTACATCAGACACATAGAAGCGAGGGGCATTTCGTTCTGGCCGGCGAGGCACGACCATAGAGCTGGAACACAAATATCGGAAGAGGAACTCAAGATTTACATTACGATCAAACGGGGATGAAAGTCGTTTGGAGTCCTAGACATCAACAAAGAGAGCCTCGGCTAGATTGAAAATGATTCGCGAAGATTGAAATGCGTACACATGTCTGTCGATGAGCAGAGGAGAAGGATTTGCAAGAGACATCTCAAGTTGGGCAAGTCTGAGTGGATAAGAAGAGGGGAGGAGTAGCGAGGGGGAGGAGAGGAAAGCGGGGAGCAGGACTTGAAGAAACAGGTTGAGAGTACGAACGATTGGACCAAGGCACAAGGGAAAGGAAGGTTGTTGAAAAGGATGGCTGTTGAAAAGGATGGCTGTTGGAGAGGAAGGCTGTTGGAAAGGAAGGTTTGGTAGAAGACAACTTGATAGATCAGGGATAGAGAAGGGCATGAGCGACGAGCAAATGTTGCAATGTGCGCGAGACGAGTGCATATGAGCTGTTCATGAGAGACAAAGACTTCCCTAAATGGTCCATTCAATGACATCAGATCTTGTTTATATAAACTCATCGCTCGTACCACCTGCTTCCACCCAAGTCCGTAACGTTGATCTCACAAACGAGCCCCCATGCTGCTCTCAGCGCCCAACGAGCAATGTCAGAATCGCCACAGAATGTCAGAATGCTCCAACGCCTTGCACTCCCCAGACTTGAACAACTCCTTGCCGCCAGTGTCTGTACTTCAGACTGTACAATAGAAGCATGTTTAACTTACTCGAAGTATTCGTCCCACCATGCCCTCCATGCTTTTGCTGTCGACCCGTTGCAGATTATGGACGTAAATATCCACGGCTGTTTATAAGTCCTCCTCGTATTAAGGTGCCAGTAGGCTGACCACGCCGCCGCGCACGCCAACCTCCTCTCTGACTTGGCGGCTGATGAACCTCTACCATGCTCGTAAAGAGGTCCGCACCGAGATTAGGAACTCTCTCGATAAGGTCCCGAAGGCTCTAATCACAGAGATCTCTATCGATCTATTCGGCTCTCTCACGCCAGGCTTCGACGATGCACGATCGGAGGCCCGTCTCTCCTGGCGCAGTGTGCTCATACACGAACGGCACAACCTTCAGAAACAGATGTAGCGTTTCGAGGTTCGCAGTGCAGTAGAACGCTTCGTCGCGGAACTTCTCCTTTGAGGTTTGGGATGTCGTACTTGTCGGCGAGCGTGTACACGAAGGCATGCCGATCCCCGCAATCTGCCTTTTAGCAGCTGCTTTTCCCAACAAGATGCAGATACTGAACCATTCCACAAGCAGTGTCCGTTGGATTCGTCGCCTTTGCGTGTATGATCTTGAACATTTGGGTTTGGTCGGCCTGTCGCACTGACATCATCATGCTCATCTGCATTGCCATCGGTCGGCACTCGCGTGGTATTTGGCACCGGTACAACCTCTACTGGAGAAGTAGCCTGTCGTCGTCGCGATCGAGAGTGCTCCTGAGTGTTTCTTGCGTCTCGATCCTCCTGAGATTCTTCATTGTGCTCATCGTCTTTAGTAGATGGTGTCGCCGAATCAAAGGATTCATATGACGAATGTGGAGATAGTATCTCGCACACGATTCGCAAAGATCCTGTCCATGGGCTCCTTCTGCCAACTGGGAGGGGGTGACACCTCTCTTCTGCTCGTTCCAGTACCCGAAGATGGCAGTCGCAATTGTTTGCTCCTCGTCGCTGCGGGTGTGGCTTGAGACTCGCTCTGCCAATATATGAGACGTATCCTTGCTTAACTTGGCTTGTCGAGGAGTAAGGAAGATTCGTCATCATTTCGGCGGCAAGAGGTGTGGCATCGGCGAAGAAGCCGACGGAAAAGGTCTGCAGAGAGAGAAAGAGAGAGAGGATGCGACAGTCTGACCCATGTGGACTGCACCCTGGCGTATTGTTGCCGGGCCCTCTTTTGAAACGTACATCGAAGGAGGTTGAAGCAGTCGTAGATGTGTGATGCTCCTTCACACATCCTTGTGACGGAGGATCGAGTTCGCAAGGTCGCACGGGGAGCCGGTAGGAAGTCCGGAACCATTCTTGTTCGATGAAACTGCTTCTGCTTCCAGCGAGGTATTCATCAGCGCTCGAGAGTTCCTGGAGTGAGAGACCAGCTTGCACAAGTACGCCTCACCCATCGCGTTCGCCCAAAGATGCGCGTGTGTGAATGTAGCGTTCAGTTGAAACGTGCTCCGCTTCGAGCCTGTACGCCAACCGTCTGTCCGGAGCCAGTCACCCGTTGAATTGCTTCTTCGCTGGACAGACTCGTTCAAAGTCGGCCGTCCCATGGCCAAATCGAAAGAGCGGTGAAAGGCGGGGCGATGGTGCATGGTCGTCCGCGGTCACCACCACGCACCAAAGGACGGTGTAGTCAACCTTGATCGCCAGAGTGGCGATGCACTCTTTTCTCTGCTTCTTTCGTGAAGGCAGACGTTTTCTTTGCTTGGCTTGCCCGTCGTTCTGCTGGTGATGTTTTCTGTTCCAGGCATCCTATTCAGATCCCCTTGCGATTCGTAAAGCGCCGGTCCCTTCCATCCGTCGTCCACATCGTAGCACATGTCGTCCAGCGGCTCCTCTACTTCCAGCTCAAGGCTGCATTCATGCCTGCTCCTTCATCACTCGCCGTGTCGCTATTCCCATGACCTTGCGCTGCCTCCTCGACGCGGACCTCTCATCGAACTTTCTCCTATTCAGCCATTGCTTTGATCCTCCACCATCATCACTCGCCCTGAGCGTCCTTGTCCATGCTTGCAATCCCCTTCATACTCATTCCATCGCCTCTCAAGCTTCGCCTTGCACCAAGCTCTCCATATACCCCAAATTATCGCTCCCCCTCAAACTCTCTCAACTCCAACCCTCCCTGCGACAGGGCTGCCGTTCACGGCTTTCCCCCGGCCAAGTCGCGTGTGTTATAGTCCCACTGGTCTTGCTGCAAGTGGCTACCAACCTCCAGGTCCCAGCACTAGTAGCAATGGCTATGCGCAACAGAATGGCACCGCGAAAGAACACACGAGCGCTGACGAAAGACTCGCTGACCTCGCCCACCAGCTGAGAGAGGCTCTGGGTTGTGTCGTCAAAGTCGTGCTCGGCTCGATGGGCGGAAGATGGTCCAATCCTCTTCAATCCTAGCCGAAAGGAAGATGAAGTCTTTCAATCACGCGTGATGTCCTTTCTTCCCACTGTGAGCGACCCTGCGCTCGTATCGTCGACGTCCCGCTGTCTCGAGCATTTCCATATTGGCAGCAATGCGTGTGAAGCGGCGTCTCTTTCCGAGACCGACAGGCGCCAGCGTCAAGAAGGCTGACACGATCAAAAAGACTGACGTGTAGCGCCAAAAGGCGGGCATGTTCCTTTCTGAGAGCCGCAAGAGATCCATGCCGTGAGCCACCGAGACTGATCAGATCTGGGAGCACTGACACAGGACACGAGGTCCGAGGCAGGATCTCTCGTTGATTTTGCGATTGTGAGGACCTTTCACGTCTTGTGGATCGGTAAGAGTATGGGTGGCAATCCGAACATCTGTACGAGAACCACAAGACGTTGTTCTGAGATTTGTCGTCACCGCACCTTGTCGTCAAAGCCCGCGCACATGCTCATCGGTGGAAGGTCCTTGTGTAAGCTTCCCCGACAAGCAAGTGTGACTCGCGATATCCTCTTCTGTCGTTGATTACTGTTGGAAGATCGACGGCACGCAAGTCGGGAGGTATTCGTGCAGGATCTCTGGTGTCGGATCTTCAGACGTTCCTTCATCGCCTCTGGTCGTGTGTAGGGAGACCTTCTTTGGAGCGGAAACCGAAGAGAAGGTTCACGTAGTGGGGGACGGGCTTGTTTTGGCGGGTTCCTGTGACCGCGAGTGCTCCTGAATCGTGACCTTGCAGCCTTGGTCGAGAGGAGCTCAAGCGAGATGTCGATAGCTGGCAAGTTGGCTGCAAGCGGTGTTGAGAAGCCGGTGGTCGCCACAACCAGAAACCATTGCTGCTTTTGCTTCAGGACGGGGCAGTCCCTTCGTGTTCTCGAACTCTGTAGGTGGGATACATACGGGACTTGTTCGCGTCTGCAATCGTTGGGCGTTCGCGTTGGCCTAGTTTGCAGAAAGGTTGCCTTGTTTCGTGCGTGTTGAGTCTGTAGATATGCGCTCGATGGACGTATAGGGCTTCTCGCCGAATGCCGGTCTTCCCTCATTTCGCCAGTCGAGTCGTCTTTTCTTGACCCAGGCCTGTAAGGTCTCGATTCATACGAAAGACGATGCGTTTGTGGGACGAGCAGCCCTCAAAGGTGCAGTCCTTTGCTTGAGTTTGATAAGTCGTCTCTATTGCTTGAAAGCCCTGCGTCGATCCGACCGCTCGTGGTTGAACAGTCGTTCTCGATCGCCTTTCTGTGTGCTCGGCAATCTGATGATTCCGACTTGTTTTCGCGGAGTATCCGTCGCCATATCGAAGGCAGGAGCTGTATGTTGGCGAGTAATCGCTGCGAGGCAGTCGGAATTGGGACTGGCTCAATGGCCATTTTTCATCGAGATACTTGTGGCTTCGGCGTTCGTAGATTGAATAGTCGCGGAAGAAGGTGGCAGAGAGAATGGCCGGAAATTTTTGCGTATCCAATTCTGACAGGAAGCCGCCTCGGAGAGAGTGCATGGCACACTGGCTGGAATGGCGCCAACGTTTGGTCATGTCCTGATTGAAAGCCCCAAGCCAAACGAGATCATCGAGCTCGTTCGAATGCTATCATGTTCTCGGTGCTGACATGTTCTCAGTGCTGAACTGAGTCGGATGGTCGCCTGGTGACCGGCTGGCGCTCCGTTATCTTGTGTCAACCGGCAGTATAGCCTGTGCGTGGTATGGGGCTCAGAGCAGACCGCTGTTGGCGGGTCGGTCGATGAGCCATGGCGTCTCTTGGGAGCAGAGGCACGAGACAAGGACTGGCGAACCTTTTGACACATCTTGTGCAGAAAGAGGAGAGGCTTTGACGTCCACGTAGCTGGGTAGGATACTTCTCGAACGTTTTATACGGCGTCTTTCGTCGCCCAATGATGCGGCGCGTTGGGGAGATTGTGCCCAATGTTCGCTTGTCGACCCTTTGGTGTGCGTGACCGAATGTCCTGCGGTTGTCTCCCATCCTGTTTATCGTGAATCTCGATCAGATGTGATGAAGCACTCATGGACGAGTTGCGCCGCAATCTGCTGTATGCGTGGGTAGTTGCGTTCGATCGTTGACGCCTGGTAGAACGATCGGAGTGGTGTGCGCCAAAACAGACTGTGTCGTAGATAACCAACATCCATTCAAGGCGAAGGTGTAGCCGGCATCTTGAGTTTACGACTGCATTCCAGACGACGAGGACGTTCGGTACCGTATTCTTCCTCACATCGAAGGAAGGGCAGGCGGTTTATGTTTCGTGTTCGGTACCCCAAGACACCAAAAAGCCGAATGGTTACGTCGAAGACATCGAGCTTCGCAGGAGCAGAAGAATGGAGAGACTGTATGTTGTGTGCCAGTTTGGAGCTGGCTTTGTGCGTGGCGCTTTCGTAGGAATGAGATGGAATTGTTCCCCTTGTTCTTTTGAATGTGGCTGGTTTGCACGGGGAAAGACCACTCTAGCCAGATGGTGGAAGATGCCGCTCTGAAATGGGGCGCTGACGGAGGACAAAGATTGTGTCGATGGATGGGTGGCTGCATGGGCAAATGGCGTAGCGGACGAGACGCTGGCTTGTCGAAGGTGAATGCGTTCATGGCAGCTCGTGCATGTGTCGCGCCGCTCCTCACCCATCATCTGGTCTTGGAGTTGCGCCAGTTGAGCAGAACTGCGAAGTCGTCATACTTCTTTTACACAGCTTTGCGCATAAATTGGTTGAGACCGTCCAGGACCGACTTCATCTGAGCTGGAGTCTCGCATTGCCGCCAGTGATCGATAGCGAGCAGGCACTGCTCCATCATCTTCTTAGCCTCTTCGTGTTCGACTGACTTGAGGTACCCCGAACACTCGTTGAGGTTGGCGCGGATGAAGTGTCTTGTATCTGGGAATGTTGTCGCAGGCTGAGACGTCGGAGAATATGAAGGTCTACGTAGCCGTCGACCCGCTCAGATAGTACGGATCAGCTGGCGCAGCTGGTACTTGGTGCATTATTTCTCGTGCTTTGGGTGGGTGACGATGTACTCTTCCAAGGTTGACTTCTCGGCGAGATCGAGAGCCTGCTTGAGTGCGTTGGCTGCACCGAGAATCATGGTGACCAGAAGAGCATTGTCGAGTATGTTGAGGCCGTGAAACCAACGCACGAATCGAGCAGAAGCGTTTCTTGCAGAGAGTGGGTTTGTGCTTGTGGTGGAGATGGGTGATGTTGCTGCAACTCCACACGGCAAATGCGTCAATGCATAGGCGGCGTGGTAGACTTGAAAATGTAGTACTCCAGGGCACCAAGATGAGTCGAGGCTCAGGTGTGTCGAGGCCAAGGTGCGTTGAGGCCAAGATGAGTTGAAGATAGTCTCCACCGTAGGACACACGGAGTGGAAGAGCATGTTGTTCGCCAGTCGGCTGCTTGTTGATGGGCGATGGCGAGGCGAAGGCCTTGGCAAGTGGTTTTGAATGGATGCGGCGCTCGAGTATGGACATCGTTGTTGGGAAGGTCGTGAAGAGAAACCTTGCTTGCCGTTGTTGTAGTGTTGTATATGTTCTGCATTGCATCAAGAAAGTTGCCGTAGCAGCGTCGTTGCTGCTGCTTGCGGTGTGGACCGGTACTTGGCGCCAGGAGAGGTGCAACTATTGCTGCAGATCGCTTGGAGACGTCATGGGAGACTGTTGGTATGCGGCATTCTCGTGGACCTCCGTATTTTGATAGCAGCTCGAGCTTGAGTCGCCGGTGCTTCAATCTCCACACCGCTCAAGCTGACAATGAAGCCGACAATAGACAGATTTGCCACAGTAGCGTCGAACCTCGCATAACGGTCAGCAAGGGCTTCCTTGCGTGATGCTTGGTGGTGTAGAAGTCAAGGGAATGCCAGAGCTGGTTCAGGTGTCTCAATGAGTCAATCATCATATGTCAGTTGGGTTTTGCGGAACATACGGCTGTACGTTGGCCTGAGGATGACGGAGGTCGTAGACTTGGTTTCGTAGAAATGGAGGACTTAACAAAAGTCCTCGCTCGAGAGAAGAACAGTGCCCGGTATGAACTTCCAGGCTCTGAGTTTGAGGAGCGCTGGAGTTCACGGGAGCGTCGATGGCAAGAGTAGCGGATGTTCTGCTGGGGATGTAACCGCTCAAGCAACGTGACAGCGTGAGATGCGTGTTCATAGGCGTTTGGCGGAGTGACCGGGCTCCTCTCCTGTGGCGGTTGCATTGGCGCAGTGAGAGTGCCCATGTAGATCTTAAAGCTGTGTCTCTCAATCGCAGAAATCGCACAGCAGGAACATGGGATGTAGCGATGGAGCGAGTGGGGGTGGAATGTCGTATAACTCCTGAATGCTGAAGGAGTCTGACGGAAAGTTGTCGTGGAGCCTTCGTGATGAACGCGATTGGTCGAGACTGTAGGCTCATATCTCCCAGAGCGTTGAGATAGAGCGAGCTGGGGACCCGAGATGGTGACACCTGTTTGTAGAGAAGCGTTGGTGATGTGACGTTTCCCTGCGAGCGCGACAATAGAAACAGCGCCTTGCGGGAGCACAAAGTTCATGCGGGTAGGGCACCTTGCCGAGGTAGCGCGGGAGAATCTCGCGGAAGTGTTGAAGATTGGAAGTGATTGAAGACCAATAATATTGTTGCAATCAAAAGACCGGAGGGTGGTTTTGGGTTCTCGGCTGTTGTCTCCATCTCTGTCTGGCTGTGGTGACTCGGCCAGTATTTGGCAAGATATGATCGATCCTCAAGACCACGATTGTCGATGTTCGCGAAGATGCCTCATTTGAAGCACTATTGGGCCTGGTAGGCGTTGTGACCAGGGTCGGTCTTTCGATTCTTTGTGGCAAGATCGGCAGTCAGAGTGATAGATGGGAAGTGCTGCATTTACAACTTGCTGGCCTGGGAGCTGTTGCCCATGCGATTGAATGACGAGAGAGTCTGGGAGAACTCCAGTAGTTAATCACCGAGGAAGCTGGTCTCGAAATGTTGCGCTGAATGATGCAATGCGATTTGATAAACGCAATGCCGCCTGCGAACACGCTGTTCGGGAGAGCAGTGGCATCTTGCTGTCAGTTATACTCACTGGCTCGAAGACCATGGAGTGTGCGTGTGATGTGCCGCAAGTCTGCTCTTCAGGCTTTCGATATCCCTGATGGTGGTGTGGTATTATTGGTTTCGTTGGTTGCTGTGGGGCGCTGTTGAAGTTGCTGCAAACAGAATACGACTGTCGAGCTATGCCGTGATAGTCTTGCCGAATGGCGAGACCAAATGAGGATATGTCGGTATATGCCTGCGCTTGTTGTGGTTCCGCCTCTTCTGCTCGGTCTTGCTGCTGTGACACAGGGGCTTCGGGGTTAAGACCCAGTTCGGTGTAGTGGGTGGGATGCCAAGTCCTGGTGTGCACTTCACCTGCTTTCTCCTCTCGACATCCATCCTCCATCACGACCGGGCTCGACGTACTCCAGATATCCGCACCTTCATCGCCAAATCTTCGCCGTCGATGGCACCAATGTCGCCGCATAGAGAAACCGATGGGCCGACCAGACACATGATAAGAGAAGCATCAAGCGTTGGGATGGGGCTGCCGAGAAAGAGATCGTCGAATTGCGGTGCGATAGAAGGTAGACGACTGCATCGTCCGGCGATAGGTCTTGCCCTTGCGAGAAAAAGGCCCAACTTGAGCCAAGTCCGAAAGGCATAGCCGAGTCTGAAAGGGTTGCAATGCATCAAGGGCACTGAGTCTGAAATATATGTATACCATGGGCGGTATACGTAGTCCGAAAAAATAAAAAGTCCAAAAGTGTAGCGTGTATAGAACGCTCAGTCTGAAAAATCATCTGAAAGATGGAGATGGGAAGGGAGGGGGGGGGAAGCAGGAGCGGGGGAGTCGCCGCTCAACAATTCGTGATGAGATTCGCGAGCGTTTCGTAGCGCAGCCGAAGTTTGTCGAAGTCTTCGATCGAAGCCTCCAACATCTGGTCGAGCTTGTCTGCCTGGTCCTCCACGACCTTGATGGTCCGCTCGTGCTGCTGGTTTTCATCTTGAAGCGATGAAAGTTGCTGCTGGAGTGAGTCCATCTCGGCCGTGGAGTCTGCGGCATCGGCTTGGAGCTTGGAAACCTCCGTCTCGTACCGCTTGATGGTGACGTCGGCAGCGGTGAGATTGCTCTCTGCCCTGCCCGCGTCCCGCTTCCAGCGCCCGAGTTTCATGCTGAGGGTGGACTTTTCGGACTCCAATCGCCTGTTGTCGGCGCGGGTTTCGTCGAGCTCGGCGGATCGCTCTTGGCCTTGACCTCCAAGATAACTGCAGTAGTCCACCCACTCCTGAACGGTCTTCTCGAGACGATCGTATTGCTCCTTTTTGGCCGTGAGCTCGCGAACCGTCTCCATGAGGTTCTGCTCCAACCAGAAGTCCGAATGGTTCTGCCGATCCACCTCAGCCCTCAGATCGGCTGCCTCCTTCTCCCGGATCGCGTTGTCAATCCCGTGTTGCGTGAGCCGCTCGCTGTACAGATTGAGTCTGCCCCGCAAGGAGATGTTCTTGTCCCAGACATCCTTCTCGACTTGCTTCAGATTGGCAGACTCTTTCCTCGCACTCTGCAGCTCGCTTTTCAGCGATTCAATCTCTCGATCTTGTCGCTGCAGCTCCGCATCCTTGGAATGCAAATCCTGCTGCAGACCACGCACAACCTTTTGGCTGTCTTGCATGGATTGCTCTGCAGCTTCCTTTGCAGCCATTGGGATGACTTCCTTCTGCAGCTTGTCGACATGCTCTGCAGCTGCCCGGTGCTCTTCGACGATGCGCTTGCGCGCGTCCTCTGTCGCGCCGAGCAGTATGGCCTTGCTCTCGAGTCTGTCTTCGAGCCGCTTTTCGGAAGTCTTCAGGAACTTGACTTCAGCATGAGCAGCAGCCAGTTGCTTTTGCAGATTAGCATCCTGCGCATTCACGCGCGCTACTTCCTCCTCCGCCTTTGTCAATCTTGCCTCCAAGCTTTGCTGCTTGTCGGCGGCGTCTGTCTTGATCTGCTGGAGTAACTTCTCTGCATTCGCACTGGCCGCATTGCTCCAGTTCTCGCCCGCCGTCGCCGTCATTTGGAAAATCTCAGCAGACTTCGATTGCCACTTCGCATTGTAGTCGTCCTTGTACTTGCGGTCGGCAGTGGCTAAGTCTTGCTGGACCTTCTCGTTGACTTTCGCGGCTTCAGAGAGCTGCTCCTCAAGCTGCGCGATCTTCGAGTCCTTGGACTCCATCTCCGACTTGTGCCTCTCGGCAGCAGAATGGGCCAATTCTTTCTCCCTCTGCATGTCCTCACGAAGCTGCGTGGCAACTACTGGGTCCTCTCGTGGCTCATTGAGCTTCGCCTGCAGCGTCTCGACTTCCTCACGAAAGTATGTTACCACGGAGTCCATGTAGTTGCCGGCGAGTTGCTGTGCCATGCCATGCACCTCCTGTGACATGGTAGGCCCGCTCGCATCGTGTGGGATCCGGAGGTCTCTGGACCGCCTGATCAGGTCCGGCAGCGACTGAAGCACTGCCTGGCGAGTGTCCTCGAGACGCTCTTGGGCCACACGCACTTCGCGTGCAAGCTGGAAGCGGTTGGGCTGCTCCACAATATCTTGCACTTGCTCGAAGTTGGTGCCGATGGCAGTTTGCATCTCGCCCATGGAGCCGTGGCGCTTATCCCAGGCTCTTCCTGTGCGCTCGCCCGGCGCGCGTTGGCGCAGGTCAAGCCGGTTATTGTTGTTGTTGTTGTTGTTGTTGTTGTTGTTGTTGTTCGCCATTTTGTTTTGTGTGTCTGCTTGGGAGGGCCAGTGTCGAAATCCAGCATCCAGACGACATCGTTCGTCTCTGCCAAGACCGCAAGAAGTGGTGGGATTCGTTCCTGCCTGGGCAACGAACGACCGCCAACGCTTCCACCTCGATACAACATTCACACAGTCATTCAAAATGCCTAGAGAACAAGAACGCCTTGTTGGCGGCGTGCCACCAAAGCCGCGCAACGAATGGGGACGATTCCCCCGAAACGACCTCCCTCCGCCTCTGGACCAACCCAAGGAGTATGGGAGAGCACTGGAGAATGGATATTACAAGCTGGCTTCTACTGCCATAGTCACTCACCGGCACACCGCCCAATTTCGAAATAATCGAGAGGAGGTGTTATTTCGAGTCTACCTCGGCATCATGGCCGCCGTAGGGATTGATCTCCTGCGCGTCATCGCGTATGGCAACCTCCAGCTGAAGAAGCAGCAAGATGCCAAGATCAGAGCGCAGCTTCAATACTGGCGTTCACGGCCTCATCGCCAACCGGGAATCTACATGCTGGAACTGGTCCACAGAGACACCAAACAGTCTCTTTCGGTCAACCAACTGAAGTTCGTTCTGCGGAAGGCAATCGATTATGTCGAGCTGCGCGATCACAACGCGGCGTTCTTAATCGACAACGCCTTCAAACGTACCAGTGCTGCAGATGTCTTGAACGGCGCGCGAAGGTACATGAAGGCACCCATCCAGTCGCAGACCTTCTTCCAGTTTGCACACCACGTGGAGCAGATGTGTGCAAAGATTCCACAGAATCGGTGGGATGAGCCGATGGCACAGCCAATGCGTGAAGTAGGATACGGGCAGTATGCCATTGGGCGTATCGGCGACCATAACTCCCACAATAGCTCAAACTACCTCATGGGTCTGTTTGATGCTATCTGCAAGGCGTTTGAGCAAGAGCTGGGTGGCAGGTATACAATCATCGGGGAGGTGATTTTCCAGTGCTGGGACGAGGAACAGTGCTGCCCTGCCGAGGAACTCTTTACCTGCATTGCCCAGGCCGACATTGCCAGTGGTCGTGGCTTTTGTCACTCGGATGCAGGAACCACGGCAATGAAGGCGGAAGGTGATGAGCAGTTCGATTGGGACGAAATCCGAATGGACGCTCTCAAGACTTCGCCTTACCTCGCCAACATGAGGGTCGAGCTCAAAGTCATCCAGCAGGTGAAGGAACTTCAAGATCAGTTGCCGGATCTTGAAGCTCGGCTGGAGGAGCTGGCGAATATAGAACTGCCAGACGACGACGACGACCTGGATGAGACCGCTCTTCAGAACCGGTTGAACTCCCAGCAGGCTGAGATTGCCAGGAATGAGAATATCATGGATGTTCTCAAACGAGGCGACCAGCTCATGAGACGGCTTGGGATCTAGGTCGCTGCCCACTCCAACTTCACGCATTGCGCATTTTCAGACCTCACTTTCAGACTTGATGTGACAGGGTCATATCTTCAACTTTTCGGACTGGAAAATTTGTCAAATGGACTTTTTTTCCCAGAAGTGGCGCATTTTACTGCGTCACGCACATTTCAGACTCGACGAATGAAGTCGACTTTCAGACTTATCAAAGTACCGGCCAGGCCTGGTCGAACTTTGTGGATCACGTGGACACCACGCATAATCAACACACACGGCAGGCAGACCTTGGACTTGCACCAACCACTACTCGACCGAGGAAGAAGGCAATTGAAGCTCGCAAATGATTTTGCTGGTCATAATTTTCGAGATGAACCTCGGATGACACTCTTCATCGACCGTTCCATGGCTTCAGCTACAGACTCAGTGCATACAGTCTCGACTTGCACAAGACTACGCATCCTTTCCGACGCCACCTCGAACTTCTACCGCCGACAGTCAAAGGTCATCTACGCGGTCAACTTGTGAGCGAGGAGCGACCACGGCAACGATTCGAGATTTTCTTGTCTGGACAAACCAACTACAGCAATGCTCCTTTTTGAGTGGAGGCTTCGATTCAAACTTCTGCCATGCAGAACTCTTGTACGCCAGTCTGTTCATGGCAGCTGACAAGCTACTCCTCGAGAGACCAATGCCACACACCTCAGTGAATTTTATGGCGGGCAGATGCTTGATTTTGAGGGTGCGGGCATCGAGAGCACGCGGGTCGACCAATTTCATTGGTTGGTGGGATGAATGTTGGATGCGTAACACCACGAGCACGACCTCCGAAGTGCCAATCCAAGACCACGGCCAAATCTTATCTACGTGCCACGACTACGAGCGTTGGTTGGACTGCAAGGCCTCGCCAGCGAAGCGTAACAACCTGACAATGGTCATTGAAAGAGCCGTGGAGGTCGTATAGCGTCATCCAAGACTCCAATCTGGCCTACATCATTTGGGTTGGAAAGACGGTGCGACCACCAGCCGAGTGAACATGTCATTTACATCAGGGTCACTCATCATTCGAACGCTGGCCACCACAGCCCCGCATCATCCAAGGTCTTCAGGATCGCATATATGCTGGCTGGGCAGGTCTCTCTTGGCAATATCGACCCGGCTTCTTCTCAAAAGCTCTGATTCATACACGGACAAACCTACCGAGCCTGTGCTCTTTGCCCACATCCGTCAAGGAGCCATAATACCATTCAAGCAATTTCCGCCATTTACCAACGTCCAGCGAATCCAAACAGCGGCTTCCGCACAAAAAGTTTACTGGAAATTTAACGCCAGCCACTCATCGACTGGATTCAGATGAGCTCCCTACCATGCTGATACCGAACCCATCTTGGCCTGTCGCGACAAGCTCTGACTGAGGGTCATCCGCTCCTACCCTAAGCTGGATACACATACTACACAACGAAAGCAGAATTCACAACAATACCGTCCGACATCCGATCCTTCTTCGGTGGCAAGCCCACCGGCACACCAGAGCCTGCGAAACTCATTTCGACATCAAGACTCACAGCAATGCCTTCTGACATTCGATCCTTCTTCGGTGGCAAGCCCGCCGGCGAGCCAGCCCGCACAACTTACTGCGACCACAAGGAATCACAACAATGCCTTCCGGCATCCGATCCTTCTTCGGTGGCAAGCCCGCTTGGTACTCCATCTGCCCACCACAGACACCAAGAGGTGTGGCCGGCCAGAGACGGTTGTCTGCGATGATGAAGACGTCGAGCCTGGACCGAAATCAAGGCGAGCTACCTCAAAGTTTCGAGGGATCAATTCAGACATGGCACCCGAGGTCAAAACGGTCGCTGAAGATACCGCCGTGTTGATTATCTGGCAGATGGTTCCTCCCCGGCCTTCCCGACTCAAGCCGGTCTGAGCGAAGATGCGATGCCTTGAAGCACATACAGTACATCCACAGGACGGATGTGGAAGTGTACAAGGACGGCTGGGCCAGAAAGGCATATCTACACTCACAGCCGAATCGTCGACGGCGCATTTCGATACCAGGCGAATCTTGGCAAACGCAGGTGGGTGTCAGCCCCGCCGCATCCCGCCGCATAGCACCCCGCAACCATCCAACTCGGAGTTCAGAGCATCCCACAATCGACAGCCAGGAGAGGAAAGTGTGGATCAGACGAGATCGATCTCTGAACGACAACCGCGCTCAGCCGACATATCAGAATTCATCCGGCTTGTCAGAGCGCAAATCACACAGCTGTCTCATCCACTGCCAAACCATGTGGCGGTCGTTCCTGCTTCACCCGGCCCGAAACATCTCCCGATCACATTCAAGATACCTACCCATGCAATCTGCGACTTCTACGAGTTGCCCATCCCAGGGAAACGAACCCGGCCAAGAGCTACCCGGAGTGTGATGTCGAGCCGAGACGACTATACCATCGTCATTCCCATCTTGAAGGCATAGATACGGTGTGCAATCCATACAAGACTGGTGACCGCAGTCGGCATAACGGGGCAAACCGCAATGTCAACACTTTACCCTGAGCATATCTGGTCGTACTGCAAATTCGCGGCCACCAGGCAATCTGCCCATAGTCTGTTGCAGAGGAAGAGGCGGCTTGGCGGCTGTTGTGGTGCTGCTCCTTCCTCGACTGCAGGGATCGTGAGCTTTAGAAGCTCGCTTAGTGGCAGACCCCACCACCCCACCTTCCACTTCACCTCACTTCACCATCGACGTGGAGAGATGAACGACATCTGAGCCGATGAATCTCTTTCTTCATCAGAGAGTCCCATGCTTGCAACGGCTTCACCCATTTCGACGTCGTTCTCAGCCATTCGAATGCATTTCACTGCAGGCAGAACACCGCCCGCATGTACCACCATCCAAGACACATTTACAAGAACCATCCAAGGCACATTTGCAAGAACCATCCGAGACATATTTACAAGAACCATCCGAGGCAGGTTCGCCAAAGCCACCCCAAGACTGCTGCAGTCACTTCAGCCACGCAACCCAAACTCGGCACACACACTCCCACCCACATGCCTTCCTCATCCAAGGTCCTCTGTCACTGAGGAGACAATCCAATTCTGCTCCATGTCCTTCGAGCATCAACGATCTGAGGGGTCATACACCACGATCGCTACCGACCGAATGCAACATTCCGATGCTTTTTGAGCAGCGACGATGGCCCACCCACCGCCAGCCCTTCTTTCCACCCACAACCAACAGCGATGATCCCGCTCCTGTCGCTTCCGCATCCCCAGAAGTCGACGAAGAGCACCACCCCCTTCATCAACCCGGCAAGCAGGTCACACCATTGCATATGCGCATAGCAGGTACCAACAGAACCCGCCTCCTCTGCACTTTGGAGGGCGAGGGCGAAGGCTTACTCATAGCATCGGCGCGGGACACAGCTTCTCGAAGGGGATGTAGATGACTGGCATCTCGTCGTGGTCTTTCTTTGGCAGCTCTGGATGGCCGACGACGTCCTCTTCCTCTTCCATGATGACCTTCGACTTGGCAGCCAAGCGCCTCGCGGATGGTGCCGGTGCCGGAGTTGAGACCTGGGCCCTTGCAGCCGTGCCTGACCTACATGAGACGAAACGAGGAGCTTTCACAGCACGTCGAATGACCATCGATTGTGTTTTCACCAAATATGCCTGGCATCCGGAGATATCAGTGGGAAATGGCCTTGCTCCAATCCATGAACGAAACCCTTCAGCGAGGAGGTCTTTCACGACGACTGTGACCGCTAAACGCCGCTTCGTCATCCGATCGAACCACTCCGTCCCTGAAATACGGTCATCATTCGACATGGACATCCCTCGACACGAGCGTCTCTCCACACCGACATCCTTCGACTCACATGCCTCCCGCACCGCGCGCACTCGGCCGATTAAAACCGCTCTGCGACGACCAGCTCCAACATGTGTCCTCGTATTATCTTTGAACACAGTGGCGATAAACCTCAACTGTGATATGGGCTGTTTTGGTTCTGGTGCAGGACACTTCAGAAGACTCAAATCAGGAGCACGGAGAAAGAGGCGAGAATGGTGTTGAGGAGAGGATGGCGTCTGGAGAGGATACAAAATCGGGAGGACCGCACACGAGAGGTGATGTCAGCATGCTTCATCCCGTCGTCTTTCATCCAACTTCGCACTTGCCTTTTGCTGCAAGCGCACGGCCAAGCGCCGCTCGCTGCTCGACATGATGGCCTACCGCGCAGCATGATACAGATGATCCGGAAGAGAAGCCCACCTAGGCATGGCGCTTCTCAGAGCTACGATCAAGCTCCTCGGACGCTACCGAGGACAACGAGGGAAGCCATGGCTGGAAATGACGCTTTTCAAGACCGCCATCGATTCCCTGGATGCTGTCACTGTCGCCCAAGATAGCTCAACGTCATGCAAGTCCGACAGCATCAAGCTCGATCATATGTGCAGATGAGATAAGGAAGAAGAGGAAGGACTTGCAATATCCACAATCAGCCCTTGGCTTGAACTCGCAGGCACTCTCAACATCGACACCGAGGACACTGGAGTGATGCAGTCGGACGACCGAAGTACTCGCAGCCACCTCCACACATCAGACCGCGCCGCCATGGCATCGTTCGCTGAACGGTCATGGCTCCATTCAGGTTCATCGACTTGCCGCCCGGAATGCGCAACAAGAGAAACACGCAACATCATCTACGAGGAATCACTCGTCCACGACCGCGAAAATGGTCGTCTCGCGACTCTCTGCCTGCGAGCAGATTCATGGCTCCATTCAGGTTCATCGACCTGCCGCCTGAAACGCGCAATTCGAGGAAACACTTGTCCACGATCGCGAAAATGGTCGTGTCGCGAGTCCCGGCCTGCTCACTGTGTGCAAGCAGATTCATGCTGAAGCCAAGGTTCGTGCGCATGGTTTGCTGCATTCTTGAGGACTTGATAGAGACTGCGAGGCTCGTGGAGAAAGGATCCCTAGTTCACCCCACACTGCATCCTCCTCAGACTTCCCAACAGCACGAACCATCACCTCCTTCGCTGCAATACCGACATCTACCACCAAGGTTCGGCCATCACGACATCTCCTGTGTCGATCACCCCGACATCAACTCCAAAGCCTTCGGACTCTACCCATCATCACATTCCTCACGGAAATCACACCGGGCCCAACGCGGTCCATTACTCAACAAAGGATATATATCGATTACGCCACGTCTCTACATATGTCCATCTCGCCACCAGTGTGCTGGCACTGCACCAAAAAATTGGTATAACAGCGACTGTCGTGATCAATCAACCCGGCCGAGCATGATTACAACGTCTTCGCTTCCATCTTGAAGGATCCTCGTTTTCAGCCTTGCATCACGGCCCATCACCAGTCTTCCGCAGGAGTCGCTTCAGTCATCGCCGCATCTCTGGCCTGCATCCCGCCGCCATGATTTTGGTGGCCTATATCAACCACGTAACAAGCTCGAATGCTTGTCCCATCAGGTCTCTCTGCCCACTAGCATGAAGGATGGAGACGCGAAGTCGGAACTCGAGGCCATATTTCAGATGCCACAATCGACCCACGGGTTTCAGAGGACAAGCCACAAGCGAAATTTGGAGACGACGCTTCTCAGTGTCGCTGCCATCTCATCGCCGCCATCTCAACGTCGCCGCCTCAAGGACCCAGAAGATAAGCCAATATTGGAGACGACGATTCGCAAACCCACCGCTGACAACGACCTTCAATCAACCCTGAGGATACACGATACAATGTGGCGTCGTCTGAGTTTGACCTTTCCACCACGAGGGAGAGTTGTATGGCTTGATCCCTTATTTTGTTCTCATCAACACCACGTCGCCGTCTTTCCACTCCTTGCTTGAGCCACCACCGCATATCATGTCGCCACAATTCAATGGCCTACGAGCGTCGCTGCTGGACAGGGCACGGCCCTTTTGAAGGCCACCATCGATTCCTTGAAACATGATGGAGGATATTGAAGATGCTGAGACTGGAGACGACGCTGCACACTCCTCGCTTTGATCATCACCACCATCACGTCAGTGCCTTCAATAACATATCTGACTAAAACTCGCTGCTCATCACGCCGGCAAAGACCTCGATGCGGCTCTCAAAACACATGACGGCGTCTGCCCTCGCGACGTGTTGATGAATTTGCAATGGCGGGACTGTCGCATCTCCCGGAAGGCCTGGACCGCATGCCCGCACTCTCAACCACCACCGACCAAGCTTCACACTCCACACCAACCCACCACGACAAGCGTGTTGCTGTTGACGTGCCAGGCCACACGATCAAGGTCGGCGCGGCTGGAAACTCATGCAGCCGAGATATATCTCGGTAGATCATCTGTTCGCTGGTCCTGCACCATATGGGCGAGCTGCACGGCCCTTGACCCTCAGTTCAGTCACCGACGACCTTGTTCCAGATGATGAGAAGCGGACGACCTCCACGGCACTTGGCCCTGAGCTCAGTCATCAACGACCTCGTCCCGGGCCATGAGATGCGACCACGTGATGAACCTTCAACGAAGTCTCAATGTTCCTTCGCCCGCAGAGCTTCACACACATCTTGACCAATGCGAAAAGGATGTTGAGAATCTGTATGGCACGATCCGCGGTGCCATGCGAGACAGTCACATAGCCATCGTTGGCCACACCGACCTATCGCGCCGTCGCTCTTGCTATATGCACTGCACAGCTTCTGCGATAGCATTGGTCCAGTCGACTGCACCAAAACGATGTTTTGTGGAGGTCGGCTCCTACGATGAGGATGTCGCTCGATGCGGAATGGCGAAGTAGGGAAGATGGCAGATGTACTTATTTGGGAGACGGATTGGGATGGCCGGTGTTGCACGGTTAGGTGATGGGACTTGGGGGTTTTCGACGCGGATGGGTGGCGATTTGGTTCCTGTTTGTGTGTTCTATATAAATGGCCATGACTAGCGACGCGCTGGCAAGCATGTAGCAGTCGATGGACACCCTTGGACGCGTTGGTTGTACGAGATTTTAACGCGTCTCTTACATTGCGCAACGCGTCAAAAGAGATAAGACAGAAATTGATAAGACGCTGTGATTCACGACGCGACATTCCAAGGTGAAGTCTGAAGATTTTACTTGTGAGACGCGTTGATGTAGAAGATGTGGGCGCGCAGAAGCTGAAAAACACGTTGTTCCCGTGTGCTTTATAACTTATGCGCGACTTGTTCGACAAGGAGATGAGGGCTACTAGGCTGTGAGCTCTGTTCTTTTCGATTGCATCTTGTCCGCCAGTGCGCAGACGACAGTTGATCAGACTCGTACGCAGACGCGCATATGGTCTCTGACCGACGCGACAAAGAGCAAGTTGCAGCAGTAGATTGCCAAATTTGGCCATCCGCGTTTCCGAAGTCTGGGGAAAGCGCAGAACAAGGCTACGCTCTTTTCAATTAGCCGACTTTCTAGAACAGAAAGACATGTCTTGGAACGGCCTATAGTCCGCTCTTGACGCGTAGGTGCTCGCCCTCTTCTACGTTACCACGCGTTGTCATGCTTTAAAGCAACGTACCAAAACAAAAAGCTGTGTAAAGAATCAATCGGCGCGTGAAAATGGCGCGTCAGTAGACTACACCATCGAGAGACGCAAGCGATGTTCGCGTGGGAGGTGATGTCGCGTTAATTCGGCAGAAGGCCTAGACTAAATGTCCCCGTATACATTTTCGCAAACGCTACCTTCTAATAAATCAAATTGGTTGAAACGCGTCTTTTACGCGACTTTTGAACGAGCAATTTCTGACGCGTATGTAGGTTGCAGAAAGTGTCCAGTGCGGTGGAACGACACGCGTCAAGAAGATTGTTGAAAGCAAGAACGTATCTGTCTAAGTGTTCATTTATGGATACTGCAGGAGTAGTAAGAGACGCGTTTAGACTTAGGTATGCGACGTCTTTGTCTCAATTCAAGTTTCTTATATCTATATGCGTCATAATGTTTTTAGCGACGCGTTCTCGTAGAGAGGACTACTTTTTTAGATTTCTGTATGTAGTACTAAGACTAAGCTTGAAAACTGTTCCGTTGGAGGACAGTACTAACTACTTTCGGTCAAGTCGAGAGTCCGCTGTCTAGAAGGTTAAGAGTGCTGCGCGTAACGTTACACCTCTCACGCGACTCTGCTACTAGGCCTGACACGCGCGTTGTCGTCTCTTTAAGCAGGAATAATATATTTTTACTATTTTACCATTACATAGCGCGTAAATTAAAAAGATGTAGTGTGTGTACTTGAAAAAATGGACTTAACGCATTTAAACCAATTGTAGCGGCTCAATTAGACGCCTTTAAGAGTTTTATTTGCCTTTGAACTCATGTTCGAAGGTTGAACTCGTGCGTTGTTTAAATACAGGACGCGTCTGCTAAAATACCGAGCTAAACGCTGCGTAATGTAGAGAGGTGACGCGTTTCACTAAAAATCTAGAAGAAAACAGCGTGGATAATAGCACTTACACGCGCTCCTACGTCTAGAACGTGCACACGAGGCGTCTTTGTAGTAAGAACGCGTAGAATTCTTTAAACTATTAGCAAACAAAGGGAACGTTATTTGACGCGTCATTATCATAAAATAAGCTAGTACAAGTAGCGACCTGTAAAAGGACGCCCCTTCAAACGTGTACAACTATCTATTATACGTCTTGAGGCGAAGAAACCTAGTTGCATATACAACTACACGTTTTCGAGTCCTAACAAGACGCGCGCTGTGTTTTCAAAACGCATTTTCGAGTTTAAGACGCGTTGTAGTGTTTATGAACGCGTTATACAAACGGGAAATAATGTCTCCGTACTTACACGGGCTGTACACGCGTCTATAAATAAGACTATGTACTTTAAGGTAGATAAATCGTATACGCGTCTTTAAGCGCTAATTATTGCAAGACGCGTTTTTAAATGTCGACGGTCCATTATCAATACGCGACGAGTCGAGATTAATTGTCTTAACACCTAAAGTAAACACAATACATCGAATCGAGCTTTAATTTTCCTGGCTTTCTAAAGCTACTTTAGTCTCTCATCCCGATCTAGTAGTTAACACTCGTATTCTGTGGCCCTACCTGCAGCTCGCTCATACAATCTGTTCCTCAATTTTCCTCTCTTATAACATACAAGGAAACGTTCCTCTTCTTTTCTTATGCGTTTTCACGCGCGCTAGTGTAGTACACGTGGACCACATTCTTAGACGCGCGCAAGTTAGAGCAAGTATAAGTTTCGACGCGTTACATTTAGGATAGGTCCCTAAAGGTTGTAAATGAAAGACCTCACGCGTCTTAGTAGTTTGCAATAAAGCATACAACTGCAAAAAGAGAATGGACGCGATTGTAACGCGTCTCTCTATACAATTGTCGCTCGACCGATGTTGCGCTTCTGTAGCGAGCTCTAGACGCGTAATTAATATTAATACACACGCGTAAACATTCTCCAGTACGTGTAGAGGTTCTCTCCACGCGCCTTTAAGAGACTACTTGCCTTCTATGCCCTGTCCTAGCGTTTACTTAGACGTCTATGTGCTTTTCTATCCTTCGTTCGTAGGCGAGACGCAATAGGCTTAGACAGCTGTGGGCCTTACCCAAATTCGGACAAATTCGTCCCCTCTGTCTGCTTCGGGTACGCCTAGATCTCTGTGTCTAGAGTATCATCATGCACTCACATGTGTTCTAAGAGTTGAGCTTTAACGCCTTACGTGACATACGCGCTCAATATACAGCGTCGCATCCAAACATGTCTACGACATTAAGACGCGTACAAATGACTAGACTTGGTCAGTCCTAAACATCGGGGACGCGCTTGCAAGTCGCAAGAGGTGTCAGGAGTTCAAACTCACACTACCGTTTGGCCGTGATCATGTACTTTGTGGTCGTCGTATAGCCACCCATTAACTGAACGTGTATACATGCATTGACAGCCTTATGCTTGTCAGTACGCGTTTAGATCTAATGCCATTGTATAGAAGGAGGACTTTGACGCGCTCGCTCAACGCGTAAAAGCGCGTTTTCTTGAACACGCACCGATGTGTAGCTGAAAGCTTCAACATTTCATCTGTACCCTGACTCAATTCTAGGTATTAGGGGACGCGTTTTAATTTGAAGTAGACGCGTTTCCCATTGCACGACACGATACTCTCTCTTCATTGTGTGTATAGGTACAAACGCGCCCTTGCACATGTTTTTCTGCTATTGCTCACGGATCCACAAATGTAGTTGCACTTTCAACAAGGCTGCGCGTCCGCCTAGAAGCTGCTGAGCTATGATGCCAATTGCAGCTAGCGTGATTCGTAGCTAAACTCGATTGTCGTCCACATCTGCTGCCCATACGCGTTTCCCACGCGACAGAATACCCCTGTACCAACCTACGCTGCATTGTTTCCACCGGACTGAGGTTTTGCAGCAAGCCATACGATATACGCTGCGTCGCTCTACGCGTACATGATGTGTCTCCGCGCGTTTGAACGTGTCCGAACGCGTCGAACAAACGCGTGACGAACCAATTTGGAAGCAACACCTTTCGTCGTCGTCTACGTGATTGCGCGCGTTAAATAGCAGTTCGTAGACAGCAATACGCGTTCGTCACAGCCATGCAGCGACAGACACCTCCTAGTACCCAACGCGTCAGGCGCCTACGATGTTGATTTAATCGTGCACGATATTGGATTCCACCACCAACTTTTTGATACTCTGTGCTGCATACTCCAACGCTGCGGTACCTATCTACAAAGTACGCGTCTCCCACTTCGACTTGGGCGATGGCCCTCGTCCTAGCAGTTCTTCGCTCCCTTGACCGAGAAACACCCAGCAAGAAATGTCCCTTCTCCTTGCAGGCACTTGCGACAAAGAGGGAGATAGTGGCCCTTTTCCTTGCAGTCAGTGGCGACAGATCCCTTGCTCGCGACATGAGCAGGAGGCGAGTATATCATGCGTCGTCTATGCAGTTCGGTAATCGACTCATTTTGCGGCGATGATGACGTTCTACACCGACCGCGATGCCAGCAGAACGAACTCTGATTCAGACCAGACCATGCTGTGCGAGCATTGAGACAACCTGGCGTTATGCAGAACGGCCACCCCACTCGACTCGTTGCACACGCCAGCAGCGGTAGCCTCGATGTTGTATGTCGGTGTGAAGTTGCGTTGTGCCACAGTAGCATTCTCGTGTGGTTGGCCATGTCGGTGAAATCAGTCCCATCTCGAGCACAGCAGCAGCAGGCAGCCTCCAGCTTGGTCTTGTGAGATCGTACGCTTCGTACACTGTTGGTATGGGTCGGGGAGAGGAGATCAGCGCAACACCCATACAGATGCGAGCTGCCTTGTCAGCACCACCATCAAAGACCTTCGAACCGTCTGGACTCCAGCAGCAGTTCAACGGGGCCCTCATGCTCGAAGATGGCCTTCCCCTTGCTCCAGCAATCGTTTGCAATCTCGTGTATCCGCACTTTCTTGTCCCAATTGGCGACTGCGAGGAGGTCCAGTTCAACAGGGCCTTCATGCTCGAAGATGACCTTCTCCTAGCTCGGGCCGTCGTTTGCAATCTCGTATATCCGCACTTTCTTGTCCCAACTGGCAACTGAGAGGTAGTCCTCGGTGGGACTGAAGCGCAAGTCGGAGATGCAGTACGCGGGCGGGTCTTTGCTGAGATCCCCTTGGGTTGGTTTGGAGTTGGCAGCCGCAGTACCGGCGGGAGTTGGCAGCTGCAGCGCCGGACGTCTGGGATGCTGTCCTCGTGTGGGTTGGAGTTGGCAGCCGCAGTGCCGGTACTACCAAAGATACCCGTCATATTTTAATTGCCGCGACCAGAAGCCGAAGAGGTGGCAGTATTGTAGTTCGACCGGCCCGAGGGGACTCGGGTCGGATGGCGATGCGCTGGGAGCGAAATGAAAAATTCCTGACAAGAGGGAAGGATAGAGGGTCATCAGCTCGTTCATCCTGGGCGAAGGTGTGTGAGACTCCATGCCCGGTAGCTATCCCCAGCGATCGATATAGGCATAGCAGTACCCCTGTCTCCTTCTTCATGCTGCCCGATGTAATCTCTGATGTGACGTGTTGGAGAGTGCTGACCTCCTGTGACGGCACCACTCTCAAGTCCAACGACGCCATCAACAAGAGACTTGCCAAGCCCACTGGCTACCACGTCAAGGATTTTGAGCAATGGTGGGGAAGGAAGGTCGTCGTCTGCGGGAACATCATCGTCCTGATGTCAGGGCATGTTTCGAAGCATACCTTTGAACTCGTCGAGTACGCCTGCGAAAGCCACCTTCATCTCGTCAAGCATGGCGGGCTCGTCGGCTGGTCGACGGTAGTGGCCAGTTGCGCCGGTCTTCGCTCTCCTCCCTCTTCTCAGACTTGTGAACATTCGATAACTGGTAGCGCCGGAAAGTCATGAGGCCAAGTATGTCCAAGGCAAGAGAGCTTGTCAAGTCTCATACGACAATGCTGGCCTGGGTGCACATGGCTCCACTCCAGGACTTCTTATCCACAATGGCAGATGGGACAGCGCAAGCTTGACTGGTATCGCCATCTTCGGCAGACAACAAGGTCGATCGTCACGTAGCTGTACATGCAATGGTTGACTTCTCTTCTTCTATAGTCGGTAGCCGAGGCGTGAGCCAGGTCATTTGGATGGGGCGTCTCGTTGTCGGTTGGGGCGAGCAATTCCATCGACGATTGGGATGAGAAACGCTTTGATGAGTGGCTGGGCTATCCTTGAGAGAAGATAGCATTGTCGTGCTTTTCCGCCTGGTTCAAGTTTGGATGGTATGCAAGTGCTTCTCGACGTGGAGCATCCCTCGTCCTTGTGGGTTTACAGTCTGCTCGGTGCCGATGACAAAATCTACCAGCATAGATTCCACATTGTCATCCTTGCTGAACGCTGAGGTTGGACGATAAGATGTAGATGCCTGGTCGTGCCATCGGTCGGTCTTGTTCGATGCGACGGGCAACTCTGACGGGGTATAAGCGTGTGAAGGGATCTGAATGTCCGTGTGACATACCGTTCTTCGGCGACCGTAGAACTGACTTTGGGACAGGAATGGATATGGAGGTATCGTAGACCGTTGTCGGTGTAGGCGGTGGTTGCAATGCGAGGGGCGGGGTGGCAGGCGAGTCTCACCCCATCAAAAGACATGGCAGGATAGAATCCCTGAGAAGCATTCGTCTCCAGTCCCAGGCTTTGCTCATTTCAACTGCTCATTCGGATTGATCAAGCACTGCTCACCCATAACGCCGATCAATATCCAGTCATACGGCACAGAGGAGTCGATGGAGCCCTTAAGAAGCGTCTCCTCGAGTCTTGTTTTCTCTTCTGAGTTCGGCTTCTCTGAGTCCTGGCTTGTCTTCTCGAGTCCTGGCTTGTCTTCTCGAGTCTTGGCTTCTCTTCTGAGTCTTGGTTTCTCTTCTGAGTCCTGGCTTCTCTTCTGAGTGAGCCTCTCTTCTGAGTCCGGCTTCTCCCCTCGAGTCTTGGTTTCTCTTCTGAGTCCTCGGCAGAATGTGGCAATTTTGGTGGTAAGAGCACATAATGAAACAAATAGTCCAGTTGGTCGACGCGAGATGTTGATACCACATCCACGAGTTCGGAGACCGGTAGAAGCGGATCATATGGATTGCCACGGTACAGCAAGCGGCGCCAAGGGGCAACGGGAGTTCGATACGGATCATCACGGCGCTCTCTGCGATTGCACTGGCCACGCCATGACAGCGTGAGTCTGATTCCACAAGTCCAGGCTCCCTGCGTATGTTCAGGCGTTTGCGACTGGACCCCCTCCAAGCTCTCCAAGCCACGTCACCGAGCTCGACGCCGCCGGCCACCCAGCACATTCTTGTCGACTTCTGGATCGGTATGAGATTGCGCCTCTTCTTGTTTCTTTCATCTGACTTCAAATAGAAAAGTCACCCAACGGCGTTCATGCCTGGTCCCTTGATTCCATGGATGAGACGGAAGATATCCAGCGCCATAGCTGCCGGCATCCTCGTCGACCCCTTGGCGGCCCCATCCCCTCCTCGCTGTATTCTTCGCATAGCAGAAGGAAGGCCCTTCACCTGACCGAAGTTGAAGACTCGGGACAGAAGCCAAGGTCGGAGAAGAGTGGACCATTGAAGATCGGCAAGGAGAGGAGGCATCTTCTCAGAACAGATGCCAGACCCGGCGACGGAACTGAGGACTCGGAACAGAAGCCAGAACTAGAGGAGACTGCTGAGGCAGCTGAAGACTTGGAACGGATGCCAGAAGATGAGGCAGCTGAAGATCCAGAACAGAAGCCAAGAGGGAGGATCCAGAAGGTATGCAAGTACACGTTTGCCTACATGCCATCTGATGGGTCGTAGGTGGGTAGATGCCGTCGTGGGTGGGTGGATGCCGTCGTAGGTGGGTGGATGCTGTCGTAGGTGGATGCTATCGTGGGTGTTTTGCGAGTGTCGTGCGTGAAACTGGCGGGAGCTATTTGCTGTGGAGGGGTTCTCGATGACGTCAGCGAACGCGAGTTAGTAGCGTCTGCACGTGACAGTCCGCTTGCTTGCCTTGACTTCAGCTGTCCACCCCCAAATCATGTCACTCCTTTTCATTCTCTTCTAGGTATAGGACGCAGCAACGCAGCACCGCAAGTCACCTTCCATGATATCGCCGATGGTAAGTGTGTGGAAATGCTGGGGACCAGCAGGACAGTGAGAAAGAAGAATTTTGGTGAATACCTGTGGACACCTCCCCACCCCTTTGGATCGATGCTATTGCCCTGACCCCTCCACCTCTGCATCTATAACGACAAGTCCCTTCATGACGCCACTACGCTTGATTACCATCTCGTCGACAACCAGCGAAGCAATAAACATGGCTTCTTCATCCCCTGCATTCTCGCTGCGGACATGATGACAGCCAGGCGGTTCGTACCAGCTCTCACCCTTTTTGTACACCTTCGGTCCAACGGTATGCCCATCCGCGCAGATCATCTGATTCAAAACACACCCCTGTATCACTGTCGCGGAGACAGCAGCGCCCCCGTGAGTGTGTGGAGGAGTGGCGGCGTTGACAGGGCTTGTGACCTTTAACCCGACGAACGCGAGTCCCGGCATGTTCTGGGGGGATTCGTGCCATTCGAGCTCGACTTGATTTGGTAGTCGCCTAAGCGGAGATGAGTGTCGTTGTCGAGCTTCTACGGCGCAACTCACCCTTCCACGATCCATCCCCCGTCTTTCTTTACCACCTTCTGGGCTTTCCAGTCCATTCCCAGATCTGGTTGAAATGGCATCGTAGATGAATGTTCGACAATACAACCGACGATGGACACCTGCTGGATGAGCTTATATATTGTACAGCAGGTACGAAAGCGGCATGGGTCTCGCAGAAGCTAGCCTTTACGAGGAGCTGTTTGCCTAATTCCGAATCCAGCTATAGATTCGGGTCAAGCTCTCTGCGACCACCACAGACATGGCATAGATCTCCCCTCGATTGACGATATGGAGCGAATGGCATCGAAAAGTTTTGGGAGATAAGCTGTGAAAGTAAATCGAGAAGGGCCAGCTTTTCCAGTGCTGATGGTTGTGCCGTTCATCATGCCAAAGAGCTCACACACCATCGTTGAAGCTATAAGTCTTGTCCCAACGCTTGGCACAGTCAGCACCGGTAATAAGATCAACTGGAAGACAAACCTTGTCCCACTCCTTGCTAGAATCGACGAATCGCAGGTCCGTGCCAACCCTAATAACCCCTTCCGTGTCGTAGTTCATTGTTGAGGCATGAATCTTTCGAATGAGCACATGAAACGTTGGGCGTATTTTCGGGAGACTTACTGCAAAGGCATTGTGAAGAACGACGTCTCCGGCTTCATAACCGTTTGCTGCAACCAGCCATCGTCGCTGGAAGTCTCTCGAGAACTCCGCTGGCCCTGGAGCAATGGGTCAGTATTAATAGCCGCAGTCAAGGACATTGATCTTACCATTGTGAAGCATTCCGCCATGCATCATATTAGCATTGAACGCGTTCCTGGCCTCCTCGTCCGAGAAGCCGGTTTGCTTCGCTTTAATGGTGAAGTCCTTCTCCATCTCAGCGCCTATAGTGTGGCCCCTGAAAGATGTCAGTACGATCAGGAGCAGCGACGAAGCCGACTCACTTCTCAAGATAGATGAGACCACCACCTGTGACTTTCACATCGCCCAAAGGTACCCAAGCAGTTACTGCAGTGTCCGCTCCGTGTCTAAGGAAGATCTGATCATAGTGCACGCCAATCGCCTTGTTGCCGGGGGTGTTGTTTCTCAACAACGTCCGCTTAATAGCCATCGTATTATCCTGCCAGCTGGTGAAGTCTTGAACAAATTTCAACAGAGCGGGATGCTTGCAGAACGTCTCCTTATACCAATCTTCGTTGTGTGCCTGCAGAGCCAGGTCTACGAATTTGCTGGCGATTTCTGGGTTAGGCCCGATAGGACGTCCATTCTCATCTTGACCCCCAGCCCCTATACCAGGATAATCACGATGATCTTTGGACGAGTCAAATATGCCTTGGACTGGCCGTGTCCCTGGCTTGAGACAGCCACTTGGTTGCAGAAGACTAAAATACTGCTCTCTCGCTTTCAAGACGTCCTGTCGTGGAAGAAGCTGCTTGAGAAAGACGTAGCCATCTTCATTGTACCGCCGCCGGATCTCTTCGATAGGCGCGTCCAACGTCGTCTCTCTCAAGGCACCGACTTGATCTGGTTGGAGTGGACCATCGTTGACATAAAGCTGCTGGCCGGTCCACGGAGCTGGAGGATCGTAAGTTGCGTGTGGCATGGTCTCGATAAAGAGTGAGAACTGGCGGTGAGGCCAAAGAGTCGCATCGATGAATCGTCTCTTATTATTATGTCCAACACATTGTACGTCGACAATATGTAAAAGTACGCACGTTGCCACAAGACCCACAGGACGGGCATACATGCTTCTTCCGGATGGCTGGATGGGGACAGCTTCCTGGTAGATCCTGGAACGGAAATCATTCCACGAAGATGGTGCTGCTATAGATGAACTTCCGCCTTCGCTCTCCTCCACTGTTAGGTCATATTCACACATTAAGAAGGGGGCAAGAAAGGATTGGAAACCAGCCATGATGATAGTTTGCCTACAGGACCTCGCTATCCAAGGCCCATTCACAAGACCGGCAGACAGCACCAGGATTGGAAAGGGGGAACTCGAAGGCCATGTAGTGTGCGTTTTCTCTGGGTGCTGATGGCCCCGATCTTCTACCTTCATCGCCTGTGCACCAACGACCTTCCCTTCTACAGATTCGACAGACTCCGCCTCGCCTGCGCCATCTCACCAGGAGGCACCGGATAGTTCTTGCTCATCCACACCTTCTCATCCTCGCTCTTCCACTACTTTCCGTCAGCAAGATTGATACGTCCTTACTTCACAGACCTTACCTCTGGAGGAGCCTGGCCGTTAATCTTCCACAAGAGCCTCTCAGTCTCGTCGATGTGATACTCCCAGTCGTACCCCTTATCGTCGATGTGCGGCTTTAGCAACTTGTCGATTTTATCGGTGAGTGACTTGTAGACGTTCTTGTCCTGGGGCAAGTTGATGTGTATGTGTGCTATCGCGATCCTAGCGAACGGCTTCCCACGAGCAGAGGCTTGCTCGCCGCCGACGAAGTGCGATGAGTGAGGCACCTGGATGAAGTTGACGACCACATAGAATGCTGGCATCACTCTCGCATAGTGAGCGGTGATTGCCCGGGCCAGGGCTTGCTTGTGAGCATCATCCTGGAATGCGTCAGGGCCATGGAATATTTGCCAGTGAGGCATGGTGAGGGTGTGGGTTTGGAAATTCTAGCAGTCTGTGAATGCCCTTGCTTCGTCCAGCATCAAATAGTCCAGGCCCAGCTAGCAGAGACGATCAAAAACCACTACGGCCGAACTATGAAACATTCAAGGATATTAATCGACTGTCATGAAGGTCTGCCAATGTACAAACAAGACAATTTCGTCGATCAGTAATCAAGATCAGCGCCCAGATTTGTCTAAGGTTGAGCTACTGTAGACATAACCGCGGCTCTCACTAATACTGTCTTGACCATTGGAAAAGCATGTATGAGACGTAGCAGCCATCTTATCACACCCAACGTCAAATCAAAATGGGTGCCAACGAAGTCGTCTTCATCATCGGCGCGACTGGATTCATTGGGTCTCATGTTGTCAACTACACGCTCCAGGCAGGATACAAAGTCCGCTTAAGCATACGCCGAAAGGAACAAGAGCAAAGCATCCGAGCTTGGCTGCAAGGACGAGATGAAAACGTCGAGTTTGTACATATCCCGGACCTGGCAAAGCCTGGGGCATTTCAAGGAGTGCTGGACGGCATCGACTACATCTTTCACCTTGCGAGCCCACTCCCTGGGAAGGGAGACGATGTCAGGAAAGACTACGTTGAGCCCGCAGTGACTGGTACGACTGCAATTCTCGAGCAAGCCAAACGACATGAGAGAATCAAGTTCGTAATCGTGGTCTCCTCGATCTTGGCATTGATACCGATGGGAGGTATCAGGAAGCCGCCAGTCATCCCAAAAGGTTCGTAAAGCTTACAGATCAAAGCAGATGCAAGACTAACAGCATGGCAGCGAACAGCGGAGAGCGTTTGAAGGTGGACATCACGAGAAAGTTTCCCGCAGGCTTCCCGGGCCATGGTGAGCTCAGCAGTGCAACACCATCAAACACCGACTAATGGTCATGCATAGGAATGAAATACGGCGCGTCGAAGATCCTAGCCCAGCAGGCCACCCGAGACTTCGTGGCGAAGGAGAGGCCCCTTTTCAAACTGATCACGTATGTGAAGCTTGCGTCATGTCATCTTTGGTCATGCTGACACTGCGCGTAGCTTCCACCCGACGTTTGTCCTTGGCGATAGTCTGATCCAGAGAACGTTCAAGGAGCTTGATGGGATGAACGCCCAGCTCTGGAACTCGCTTCCGTCAGAGGAGCCACTGATCCCTAGTGCCTTCGTGCATGTTCGAGACGTAGCACAAGCTCATGTTGCGGCGCTGCGAAATCGAGATTCGCTCAACACTGGAACGGAGTACATCTTGTCGACGCAGCCATTCGGATGGGACAGAGTCGCCGACGTTGTTAAGGCAGAGTTTCCACAGATAGACGTGAGGCTGAGAAAGGGGCCATTTTCGCAAGACGACTGGCATGTCGATACAACATTAGCGGATCGTGATCTTCAGATTAAATGGCGCAGTGGGGAGGATATGGTGAGGAATGTGCTCAATCAGCAGCTAGCATTGAAGCAGAAGGCCAGTCTGTAACGGACTGGCACGTTTTTGTGGTGGCTCGTTATATTCGAACTTTTCTTGATACCAGAGTAGATCTGTTGGTAATGCCCGCAATATCCTGCGGACAGTCTCAAACCCGGAATTGATTGATCCTCGGCTGTACATAATTGTATGCAGCTACAGGTAGACACACTCGTCAGTACGTGCTCTTGGCAGTGTGATGTTGATATGAGGACTTGCCTTGGCGGAAATTGTCCAGCATAACACTGTTGCTCCCCAACCCGAAATTCAAGAGCGAAGGAGTCGAGTTGCTCCAACGCGGCCATTGAATCACTGGACCAGCAAGATTCGCAGAGTTCGGATCGAGGTCATAAATGAGGTTGATGTAGTAGCTAGAACACCATCATCAGCAAGCGCTCCTCACAAATCTCGATGATCACTCCTGAACGTACGTATGAAACGACCTGGTTGGAACGGTGGTGTTTGACGGAGTGAAGAACGAGTAGATCACATCCGTAGCATGGAATGTGCCCAGAATCGGAGTTCCGTAGGCGAAGGTGGACAGATAGCTCCACGCCGGTACACCCTACACACTGTCAGCCGTCGGAGGTCTACTTCATTCAAGCTTAACTTACGTCATTCGTGATGAAGTTCAAATAGCTACGACGAGTGAGAGTGAAGGTAAGATCTCCAAGAATGGCAGCCTGCGACTCATCAGATTGTGCACTGCATACGCTGTGGTGGTGATGATCCTACCAGCCTCTTGAACTGCGGGTAGATGTTGTTCAAGCCGCCTGTCCTGAACGGGCTCCCAGCTGGTTGGCCAGCAACAACTATGTTTGAGTACTGTGCAGCAAGATTCCGTGCATTCTCTACATTGTTAGGATCAGCTGGGAAGTACGATGCGACGTAGTTGACCAGATCGTCATTCGTGGTGATGTTCGACTGGACGAGGGAGAAAAGCGTCCCTACAGAGGAAGTCAGCAGGATTCGAACACATTTGCCGGCAGGCCTGACCTTCGTCCTCTTGGTCTCCAACAATGGTCGGAACTTTGGCATATCGTGAAGCTTGTAGGGAAACTTCAGGGCTTTCAGAAAAGAAGCTATCACCCGGATCCGGTCGGGGAAGGTAGGAGAGATCCACTGATCGGTAGCTGAAGATGCCTGGGACGGAACTGACGGCACGCAAGAACGTAGCATAGTCCAAGCCACGAAGACAGCTGACAGTATTCGCACTACCAGCACATGGGCTGCTCGCAACGACCTTGTCGTATATCGCTTGAGGCTTGGGGGTCGAAACATCTGTTGCCGGGATGACAGAGCCGGAGTTCATGATAGCCGCGCGAAACCACTAGGTGGCGAGTGTGAGTCTCATCCTGGTCCCTCTTCCTTTACTGTACTCACCGGCTTCCCATTGTACGTGTTGTCTCCGCCTGGATTCGATGTCAGCCTCGAGATCATTGATTAAGAGACCAATCTTTCTCACCATTAATGACCGTGTGATCAAAGACTGAGATAGACCCGGCGCCTTTTAATCTGTTAACAGATCCTAAGGAGAAGACTCAGCCGCAGCACTTACTCTCGCCCCAGATAGTCACCTTGCTAGGATCTCCTCCGAAGGCAGCAATGTTCTCCTGGACCCACTGCAGTCCAAGGCGTTGATCACGAAGCCCCAGGTTAGTAGCGCCGTCAGCAGCGAGTTCTTTTCCAGCAAGGAAACCAAAGCCGTTCAAACGAGAAGGGCGTCAGTTTGTAGTGAGAGGAACAGAGCGATTGACGACATACCGATAGTTGACAGCCACGTAGACGACCGGTTTGCCCAGATTGACGCTCGACTTGATGAAATTCGATCCATCGTACATCGCTGACCTGAGAGCGCGAATTTCAGCTTTGGTCGAGGTTTGTTATCGGCCTCCAACTCACCACCCTGCTTCAAAGCCACCGCCATAGATCCAAAAGATCACAGGAAGCTTCGAATTCGCCGTCGTTCCAGCAGGACGTTGCACGGTGATGCTGAGACAATCCTCTTTCTGATTGATCGCGACCTGAGCAATGGGACTTTGGACCAGCTCTCCAATGATATCGCCAACAACGCTATTGGGCAGATCACTCAAGTCCAAGTTGTCCACTTGAAAGGCAAACTGCGGGCATGCTGCTGCAGACTTGGACGCATCAAATGTACCTCCAGGAAACCCTTGGGTCAGAGACTGTGGTGGCCGAAGTCGAAGATTGCCAACTGGTGGTTGCGCGAAGGGAATGCCAGAGAATGAATCGATACCGCCAGAACTTGTTCCCACGACTGTACCATTTTTGATGGTAGCCGTTGGCGCTGACTGCCTGCCGTGGATCTCCTGGACTTCGGTTGGCAGACCTGTAACTATGCTCGCCAGTCCGGCGAGAAAGAGGATTGACTTGCGCATCACGACCGATGTAACTGTCCTTTGGAGTCCATTGCGACGCGAGGAAAGACGCCACACGATCTTTATACTTACCACTCCTCTTGAGCGACGGTAGCCTACTGTGCGCTACCTACGTGCGGGAAGCAAGGTCCGAGCCTTAAGATGCGCTACATGTGTATAGCGTTGCTGTTGGTAAAAAGGGCGTTCGCCTGCTGTACTGTGGCAGTCAGATCGCTCTCGCATTGGCTTGATGGGACGCTCTCTTGCCCTCGGCTTGCTGAACAGCAGGCTTCGATGAATGGCCATCTTGCGCTCAAAGACGCAGAGTCAGGAGGACCAACCTCGTATATTCGAAGATTGTACGAGGCAAGCAAGAAGCAAAAGTCAATCCTGCGGGGTTGGAAGACTGGTCGCCTGGTTCGGCTGGCGATCTGCGAACGGCAAATCGTCCGGTCCGGAGTGCATGTGATGGAGAAGCCGAGGCTTCAGCACAAGTACACGGCCTCCGTGACCCGCCAAAGGAATTGAGTAACGTCAATCACGGTAATCGTAGCAGTGATATGTCTATTTGTATCAACAAGAACAATACGGATAGGCTGTACTTCAGCTCACAGGCCTCAGACGACAGTACAATGGCGGCTTCTCCCACATGATGAAGATCTTGTGCTGTATCCAACTCTGACTCTCCTCACAAAGCTCGAGATCGAAGTTGTACAGCACTTTGGTCAAGATGAGACGCATCTCATGGTATGCCATACTTCGGAGGCACATCAATGTCAGCACAGGCAACATGAACACATAGATGGCAAGGATTCACTTCTTGCTCAAACAAGCCCTGGGTCCAGTCGAGAAAGGCGAGAAGCCAGACTTCTTCTCCCTGCCATATAGCGGCGCAAAGGTACCAGCATCCTTCTCAGACAGCCAACGCTCTGGTACATCCTAAGACTTTCTTCCAAACAAGCATTGAGATAAGGTAGGGCCTGCAGTCGTTCGATTGAAATTTCCGTCTCTGACGAAAAGGTCGAGCGAATCTCGTCGGTGAGTTTCTGCAGCTTGGTCGAATGCGTCACGAGATAGTAGGTCAGACCGCTTAATAGCGTGGCCGTCGTCTCCGTACCGGCGATCATGAACTTAAGGAAGGATGTTGTCAGTCAATGTGTTCAAACATTTGGATTCAAGCCTCACCAGGTTTGCGTTCGAGTACATTTCTTGCCTGGTCAAGCCATTCTGTCCCTCCTTCTCGAGTACCAATCCCCACATGTCCGGCCTTGCATCCTGCTTCTCCAATCGTGTGTCGACTCTCTGCTCTGAAAAGTTTTTGTGGAGCGCCATCTGACCAAGGACTTTCTTGGGAATGCAGAACCGGAGTAACAATCCCTCGAGACTGGGTACACGGCCAATCAAGGGCAGATGCCGGATGCTATGCACGTAGACGCCGAACTTGAAAGACGAGAGCATCGCCTGCACCCAAGGATGGTAACTCGATTTGTCGAGCATGCCCAGGGGTTCTCCCTATGATCTCGTCAGCTCTGGGGTCTGGAAAGTATGTGGGATGCACTTTACGAATGTGAGATCACCCATAATGTCCTGCTCATGAATTAGCCAATTGCCGGGGTATCAAGGCACTCCAGACGTACGAAATTTGTAAAATTCCACATCTGAACCATGTCGAACTTGTGGCGACGGTCCTGGATGAGAGCCTCGCGCATATTTTTGATCAGCTTATCCACATGTGTTAGGAACAATGGTTCCTGTAGCTTTAAAGCGCGATCGGAGAAGGCGTGTGCAAAGACACGTCGCATGCGGGCGTGGTCGTCGAAGTCGCCGTTGACTATGTCGCGTTCCTTGAGACGAAATGTTAGTCTATAACACGTCCCCAAGAGGGTCAATGTCGAGGATTACGAACACCGGATGGGGTCCTGTAGAATTGTGGATCTTTCTCAAGCGTTCGCAGGCCAGCCTTTTTGTGTCCGTGGATATCTCTGTACGCTCCGTTGCCGCTGAAGCTCAGTTCATTCGGTGCAACTCGTACGACCTCGCCATATCTCTGATGAAGGTCGACGATCCAATACACTCCATCTCCTCTCAATCCTGCTGCGGTGAGAGGTATGTTGCTGATAGCAGAGGTGATGGGACCGGGAAACTTTCGGAGCGGATGAAAGAAGAGGTTGTATGCGTATGTTGCGATCTGGACAAAGGCAAGGAGTAAGGGGACGGCAAAGGCTATGCCCCCAAGCGTGCTGGGCAGAAGCTGTAGAAAAAGGCCACTTCCCATGGTGAGCTGATTTCTTCGACAGATCGATCTTGTTTGTTAGTACATAGTAGAGATAAGACGGGCAGTGGCATTTTTAAAGGGCAGCCCTTCTACACCTGTGACGATCGCAGGAGATAGTACGAATGCACAATTGATACCGGCTGTCGGTTTGGCGATGCAAGCAATCTCGCTCCGAAAGCGATCGTAGGACGAGCGGCTACCACAGAGCCAAGTGAGATGGGTTTTGTAGGTGGACATGTGCACGTACAGTCGGCAACTGCTGCATCCGGTCCTGTGCGGCCCAATAGACTACGCGGCCATGTAGGGAAGTCACATAGCCAGCAGTGGTGGTCGTCTCTGCTGCGTATTGCCAAGTAGATCCTAAACAGTGCACGCGTCAGCTCGTGATGGCGAAGAGCAGACGACATTGTTTGAGGAAATACTTCAGGTGTCGTCGTGGCTCTCTTTGGGCGCTTCGGATTCGATGCTGTGAAAGATCCCCGGTATACGACGACTCGGACAGCGGTACGAGGTTCGGGTCTGTCTGCCGATCAAACACTTGGGGCTGATGGTGCTTGATGCCAAGGTAGAAGGAAGACAGAGACCGTAGTTTGCAACGGAGGGATGCACGAGCGAGCTGATTGCTGCAGATCGTATGCTGCATCATTTCTTGTCACCATCTCCTCTACTTTCAACCACCGTGCGCTGCTTGTTGGACTCGTGCTACCTCAGCGCTTGGCTGGTTGCTCATGGCATTGTTGGTGGATCGTGACGGTCGTCATGGCGGGCCGCCCAGAAATCTTGGTAAAGCTTGTCGTCTTTAATGACACCTCGCAAGGCGGCCACTTCGTCTTCTCTTCTTGAACATCTTCCAACACGCTCGTCGCATCGCAAACGAGCCTTCCGGAATGGCGATTGATGGCCGTCATGCTTGCGGCCACCGACAATGGGAAGGTGCCTTCTCAGCGAGCTGTACGCATGCCCGGCTCCACGTCGTATCCATCAGAACCAGCACTTCTTTCAAACTCGCCATCCTGTATGCATAGCATTTCAGCCGGCCTGGGACTGTGGCGCTCATAGCACGATCGCATGGATGCCCCGGATAACAGCGTTGCAAGGATGCCTTTGCGGTCTACCAACGGCAATTCGCAGCAGACATACCATCCTCTCCTTGACCCAGATAGAAGGAATACAAGTATAGGAGAAGCAGACACGAATCGTCGAGGCCCCTTATCAGTCGTTTGACGTTGGGCAAGGGCACTTCGGCCGACGAAACTTCGGCTGTGGAGTGCAGAACGCGCCTCTGAGTTCTCACCATGTTGCCGCGGACTGCCGGAAGGATCTACAACAAGCCGCCCGGAGACCTTGTCACGTAGACATGGCAGCAACATCATTGACAGTCTCTTCATCATTCCGCCATCATCGTTCGGCAGATGAGGAGGGTGACACGCAAGTATCTTGGCTTGGCCAATATTGCCTTCTTCGCCGGCGCGCTTTGCCTCGTCCTCTTCATAAACCTTGGATCATCCTCGCAGGACCGCGTTTTTGACTGGAATACCGTCCGCTACAAATCGGCGGCAAGATCTCTACCAGAAGCCAGAGGAGCTTGCCCGGGCTTGTCACAAACAAGAAAGCCAGCGCTCGTGATCTCTAGAGTAGCAGCCGATGGCGACTCGGCGTGGTTGAAACCACTCGAGAAAAAGTATCATCTATGCGTCTACACCGTCGATGATGCAAAGGACAGGGCCTCATATCATCTGCAAGTCCCTGCGAACAGAGGCCATGAAGCCATGGTCTTTTTGACATTCCTTGCCGACAACTACGAGAACATACCGGCAGCTGGCGCGGTCTTTATCCATGGAGCTAGGTACCAATGGCACAACGATCAGCCAGAATATGACAACCTCGATCTGCTGTCATCTCTCAATGTGTCGAATGCTCTGAAGCCGTACGGATACCACAACCTACGATGCGACTGGAGCGCAAGTACATGCTCGGCAAAGGAGTCTGTCCCGCAACGAAGCCTCGAGACCGTCTTCAAAGCGCGCTTGCAACCCTGGGATGCCCGCGCAGTCTCCGACGTGGCTCTTTCAGACGCCTTGGTGACCTTGTTTGGAGGGGGAAAGCCGAATGAGCAAGTCCTTTTAGGCCGCTTCGATGCCGTACGTTCACAGTGCTGCGCGCAGTTCGTTGTATCGCCACAGCACATCTGGCAGCATTCACGAGCTGAATATGTTGCACTGAGACAGTGGCTACTCGACGGCGGCCATGGTCAAGGAACTGCACCTTTGGACGACAGAGTGGCAGGAAGGATCATTTCCTATGTCTGGCACATCTTGTTCATGCAAGATGCCCGCAGTCCCATAAGCCTCGACCAACTGAACGCTCAAGCATGCCCTTCCGCCCCAGATTGCTATTGTCGCCTCTACGGCCGATGCAACTTGCAAGGCTGCACTAGTGGTGGCTGTCGTGGACAGTACAACCTGCCTCCTGGCTTCAGACTTCCCGCTGGCTTTGAAAAGGCGCACGTAGGATTGACATGATACTGGAGAAGCGCAGACATAGGTCTTACTGCTCTCGATTATCAAGTCAAGCTACACGAGGCGATTACTCGGGACGACCAGCACGTGGGGCAGCTCGGGATTTGCTATTCGTGGCATAAAATGTCCGGAAAGAACCCTGCTGGAGGCCATCAATGACGGACGAAATTCTTCGACGAAGGCCTGACATTTGCAGATCTCACGAGTTCAAACGCTTCAACAAATTTTTAATTACCTCGTTGAAGCTCGTCACCCATACACAAATATGCTACCTTTCTCGTGGTTTGTGGTCTGCTTTACCCTCCTGATCACGGTTTATGGGCACGATCGAACCGTGATACATTTTCCAGAGGCCGCTACAAAGTCAGTATTCTCGGCACCGACTACCCTACCGCTCTCCAACAATTGCTCTTACCCATATCTTGGACACAAGAGTCAAGCCAACCTCTCATCAGCTCACCTTCCATCTCAATCTCGACATTGTATCGTCACACCATACGGCTGGGGAAGAGACGACTCATCTCAGATACTCGCGGCCACCCAGAAATGTGCTCGCAACAGTGTCATCACGCTTCCAGCGCCCTTCGTGTACACCATCTCGAGGCGAATGTACATGAAACTGGATAACGTACGCTTGGAGATCCTCGGCACGCTCTCGTTCACGCCCGATCTTTTGTACTGGATCGGAAATTCCTTCCGCGTGGAGTTTCAGAATCAGTCCACAGCGTGGATCGTCGAGGGCCATGATGTGATTGTCACTGGTGGCGGGTGGAGACAGGGCGGTATCGACGGGAATGGCCAGGCGTGGATGACACGTGCTGCGGGACACAGCAATCAGTTTGGCCGTCCAATTGCGCTATCTCTCTACAATTCGTCCAATGTGCTTGTGGAAGACTTCTCCATATGGCAGCCACAGTTTTGGTCTTTCATGGTGCAGGATAGCAGCAACATCGAGCTGCGAGGTATTTACATCAACGGCACGAACACCGATCCCAATGGCAATTCTTCAAACTACGAGACAAATATAGACGGCTTGGACACACTCCGTGTGGATAACCTCACTGCCGCCGACTGGCTCTTCCACGGCGGTGACGACTGCCTGGCGCCGAAGGGTAACAGCACCAACTTGACGTTCCGCAATCTCACCTGTGTCGGTGGAGGTGTCGCATTCGGGTCGTTGGGCCAATATCCTGACTCGCCTGACTACATTCACTCCGTTTGGGCGGAAAATATCACCGTTGCTCAAGCAGTGAGCCCCATCCTCGGCGGCGCAAATGTCTCGGGAGGAGCCTACTTCAAATCCTGGGTCGGTGTCTCGGAAGGCGAGCCACCGCAAGGAGGCGGTGGAGGAACAGGCTCTGTCGCGAACGTGACATTCACCAACCTGACGGTCCACAACACCACAAACGCCATCTCCATCAACAAGTGCTACTTCAAGGTAGCCGACCAAGCAAACTACTGTGATACCAGCACGCTCGAGTTCGGGGACTTGCACTTTGAACATGTACAAGGCTTCGTCAGCGGCGACGTGGCGATTGCCTTGAATTGCAGCGCGGCGATGCCATGTCGAGATATTGAGATACGAGATGCATTCTTGACCTCTGCAAAGAATGGGAGCACCAAGGTTACGTGTGACAATGTGGTGAATCTAGAGGGTCTCCGATGCAACACTACCCTGTCGCGGTAAAGAGAGATGGGTGGCGTCTGCACACCCACCTCCTCGGGCACAGCCCGACTTGTTAGCTCTGCTGATCTTATGCAGCTTCGCCAACTCGTATTTTAATTGCCCAAATACGGAAGGTATGTGTCGCTGCTGCAGATCTTCAAAATCACGGGTCCAAGGCCCTAAAAGTGGCCGGGCGGTCATCATGGATATTTGAGAATCAAGTACAATAAATCTGCACACAACAGAATGAATACTGTCGCACTCCTTCTCGCGATTTTGCTCGCCAACTGCATTCCAGTTCACGCCGCTTGCCATGACTACGTGCTCATCAACACACATGGAACCGGTGAGCCACAAGGAGAATCAATCGGCTTCAGGGGCATGATTTCAGATGTCCTGGCGGCCCTTCCGAACGGCGTCCGTTACGATACGGTCTATCCTGCTGCGCCAGACCTCACTCAGCAGACTACCTTTATTGGATCGAGTGATATTGGAAATGAGATCCAACAAGGTCTGCAGTCATGTCCTGAGCAGAGGTACGCTTTGTTGGGGTACTCGCAAGGTATGATATCCCGAGAAGATCCCTCCTTGCAGGATGTTTTATCAGTCCATGTTGTACGGAACATCGATTACTTACACCTCCCTAGGCGCAACAGTAACCAACGAAGTCCTCCAAGCCTTCTCGCCCACGAGTGCTCAGGGTCAATCAATCGAAGCCATCGTCCTCGTCGGCAACCCATACCACCGCCCAAACAAAGCGGGCAACGTCGACGAAGACTGCGGGACCAGCACCGCAGGCGCCAGTGGTGTCCTCCTGCCTACGGCGAACTATACGATTCCTGATGCGTGGTACGCGACGGGTAAGGTGAGGGATATCTGCTTTACGGATGATCCAGTCTGCAGTGGATACGATTTGGGGACTTTGTTCAGTCCGAGTCACTTTTTCTATGGTTTCAGTAAGAGCGTGCAAGAATGTGGGAGGGAGTTTCTGGTGGAGATGCTTTCCTGATGTTAGATTGGGAATGCATCCTGTCCAATTGAGAATGGGCACTGCTACGAAGCTGCACATGCTCATTAGAGGCCATTAATGCTGAAGTTTGCTAGCAGTCGATCTCTCGAGTGCTGTCCATGTGAGACTAGCACCTATAACGTCCGTGGATTCGTCTCTTAGGAGACTTTCGAAGAATTCCCAGACGACAGCCTGAACAAGCTGACGTCGTTCCGTGTCTTTCCTATTGCCACAAAACATCTCGACTCATTTGTAGCTCTGCTCGCACTCAAGTTCCCAAAAAGGAAATAGCAAACTTCATGCTTTCCGCTCGCTCCCAAAATTCTCAACGAGCTACGGAACTATTTCGTACAAATAATTCGAGACACCCAGTGTCATGGCATTCTCATGTTCCACATCAAAAGACTACACAGACTTACTATGGTTCGTCACTTCACAATGCAAGCAGTCCGCATCCACCCCAACCCATCGAAACCCTGGGGTCCCGAGAACCCAGCTCCGTCCTCAGCGCTGCATCTCGACAGCAACATACCCATCCCCAAGCCCTCCAAGCCCGGCGATGTCCTGGTACGAGTCAAAGCTACGACGCTGGTCCGCGACACGCTCACCTGGCCCGAGATGCTCGCAAAAGAATATCTCACACCTGGAAACGATTTCGCCGGCGTGGTTGAAGCAGTCGTCGATGAGAACTCTTCGGAATTGAAGCCCGGTGACAATGTATTTGGTATGATCAATGCAGATCATGGTGGAGCCTGGGCACAGTACGCTCTCGTCGATGCTGAGAAAGGGGAGATTGCGAGGAAGCCTCCTCATGTTGGATTCGAGGAAGCTGCAAGCGTGCCCTTGAGCGCTTTGACGGCGTGGCAGGCGTTGTTCCACAAAGGCGGAATTGCAGCACCGTCCTCGAACGGGTCTGCAACAGCCAAAGGTACCAACGTCCTCATCATAGGTGCGTCTGGAAATGTTGGCATCTTTCTCGTGCAGTTGGCTGCATTGGCTGGATGCCATGTCATCGCTGCGAGCACATCCAACGCAAGGAACGAGGACTTTCTCAAAAGTCTCGGAGCGAGCGAAGTGGTGGAGTATAGCCAGCTCTGGGCCCGAAGTGCGGTCTACGACGTAGCCGTGGACACAGTGGGAGGAGAAGTACTTTCCAAGATATGGCCCCTCGCGGCCCCCAACGCAACACTAGTGTCAGTAGACTCTGCCAGCTATGACTTCGTCAAAGAACTTCAGCCAACCTCCCGGCAGGACGTCAAGGCGATCTGGTTCATCGTGTGGTCGTCGCAAGAAGATCTCACGCAGGTTGCCGCATTTCTCGAAGCAGGTACATTGAAAACGTTTGTGTCGGCAACGTATCCCATCGAGAAGGTACAAGAGGCGTATGAAGTCGCCAGTGGGAGATCAACCAAACGAGGGAAGATTATTTTGACTATATGAGCAGATCACAAAGTTGGAATATGCTTGATATTATCTTCAAACAGTCCTCTTTTGTAAGCCGCCGGCTGTCTTTACGATAAGAATGTAAATAAAGAAAATTGACTCCAATTATCTAAGATGTAAGTTCTTTGTCAAAAAGCACACACACCAACTACTGCCCTCGAACACTGACTTCACCAACATGGCCATGTTCTAACTCAAGAACCTCACCACATCACCCGCAAACTCCTCCGCGAACTGGAACAAGAACCCATGCCCAGAATCCGGCCAAATCTTCAACCTGGCATCCGGGAGTTTCTGCTGAAGCACAAAACTATTCACCGTCGAAATCGTAAAGTCATCTTTTCCCTGCCCAATCAAAACCGGAACTTTCACTTCGGCCAGACGATCGAAACTACCTTCGGCTCGCTGCTCTTCTGAACTCCAACGCCCCAACGCATTCGCCATATTCTGCAGACCCTCGCCGCCGTCGGCGTATTGCCAGGAGACAAGCTCGGTGCGTTCTTCGCCGCTGGTTTCCTTTGTGCGTTCGTGGATGCGGGACCAGTAGGCTCTGGCTGCGGCGTGGCTAGACTCGCTGTCGTAAAAGAAGAGCTTTTGCATGTTCTCAGGTTTGGCCTCGGCGCCGGCTGCATTTGCGTTGATCTCTTGAGATCTTGCTTCATCGCGCTGTTCGACGCCTGAACCCCAGCTGGGGCTCGAGCCGGCGATGATGAGACGTCGGATCAAGCTATTAAAAACACATGTTCGTCAGCGGAGTTGATTTCAATGTGACTGGGCCGCACCCGACCACTCACCCTTTCGGCGCCTCCAACGCCAAAATCTGCGCGATAAACCCTCCCATGCTGAAGCCAAGCACATCAACTTCGTTGATACCCAGCAGCTTCAAGAAATCCAGAGCATGGCTTGCCATGTCCTTGACCGAGGAGTCAACTTTACCACGACTCTTTCCAACACCAGCATTATCGAAGAGGATCACAGGTCTGTGGGCGGCAATGCTGTTGATTAGGAGGGGGTCCCACCAATCCATGGAAGCACGGAAGTGGTGGAGGAAGAGTAAGGGGACGAGGCCGTCATTGCTCTTGGGGCCGAACTGGCGATACGCATAAGTGATGTCCTTGGACTGTATGTATTGTGTCTTGGCGGTCTGGTGGGTAGTCATGTTGGCGGTGCTTCATTCGTGCTTCTTTGCGTGGAGACTGAGTCGACTCTGTCTCGATCTTGAATTCTCGTGCTGAACATGCTGGGAAGTGGAGCAGGCTTGCTGCTCCTTTTTGTATCCATTGCTGTGCCCACCAAAACACTTTCACATTGCACTACTGCATCAACTCTGCTAGTATGTTCGACGACCTGTTCTCTGAGATTGTTAATGTCAAACCCTCACACTGGGAGGAAGTGCAGAGTAGTCAGCGACCGGCCTTTTTGCGATTTCCTGCGATTAGTGATCGCCTTCTGCGATGTCACGAATGCCACAATGACATCCACGGATGACTTCAGGCAGGTCCGATCGGACTTTGACGACAACAACTTTTCTCTATCAATCAACTGACTAATGTTCGCAGTGCGTCTCCAACGTAAGTAGGAAACAGAACGGCGCTACGCGAATCGTATCCAAATGCATAGTCCAACGCTTCACCCGAGACCGAGGCCCCAGATTCCCAATCCGCCTCGTTAGAACGAGGCTGCGAGAATGAATCTCCCAGAACGAACCTCTCCAAAAAGTCAAATCCAATCCTCTCCATTACTCAGCCCTTGCTTCCCTTCCACACAGATCCCTTCTCGTCCAGTCCCAGCACTTCCAGCAAAAGGCCTAGCTCCTTCCTCTTCCTCATGAAAGAGCCATGCATGATCTCCTCGAGTGCCAAGTCACGCAGCGCCCTCGTGATCAGATGATTCTGCCGTGGCCAGGCAGCCAGTGCAGGGCGGAGGTAAGTAGAAGTCTTCTCTTGACCAGCTGCGGTGAGGAGGCTCATGAGGCGAGCTTGACATTCGGTCAGCCAGGCAGGAGAGGCGCAACCAGAAGCTGGGTTCGTTGTAGGCTCGTCTTCGTCAGGTATGGGAATGGAGCAGTACTCGCGCCAAAGGACGGTAGCGCACAGGTGATTCACCTCCTCTTGCAGCGCTGGATCATACTGCTGGGCGGGTTGCACTGCCTGCTGTGGAGGTGCTGGGGTCGGCTTGGAGGATGACGGCTTTGGCTTTGGTAGTTGCTTGACCGATGCTGGCGCTGGCAACGGTGGACGACTTGGTGGAGGGTCTGGCGACTGCCCAGGGGAGCGGACGTGGCAGAAGTTGCACACCACAGACAGCCCGTCTTGGACGTCGGTGGCACAAGCGTAGTGCTGGTAGATACCACAGTCTCTGCACTTGAAGCAGTCTTTTCGGGTTGGAGCCTTGCCAGGACAACGGCAAGAGATCGCGGGCTTGTCAGAAGCTCCGGTGCGGCGGCGGTCTGGTTGCTGCAAAATCGTTTTGTCCGGCGCTTGTTCCTCGTCGCCTTCATCCTCATCGTCCCCATCATCATCAGAGCCGACAAGATTGACAAACGATGGTGCAGACTTTCTGGGCGCACGCGACTTCATCTCGGGCTTCTTCTTCTTGGCGAGCGGTGACGGAGACAAAAAAGACGAGGCTTGACGCTTTCCGCCTGCTTTCTTTGTCGTGGAACGTACAGGGCCAGGTGGTGGCTTTGCTTTGGACTGTGCGCTCTTCGCCTTGTTCTTTGCGGTGCTTGCAACCACAATTTCGTCGCTATCACCCGCATCGACCCCTTCAGCATCCTCCATCTGATCGTCGTCGGCCTCGGCCACGCTCGCTTTAGATGAGGACTTCTTCCGCTCGGGCTGCTTGCGGACTGACTTCTGCCGCTGGGTCTGACCACCATCTCCCTGGGTGACAGCAGATTGAGCTTGTGTTGCTGGGGTCTTTGCGACTTGCGGCATGACTCTGACTCTGCTGTAGTACGCCTGAGCAGCTGCAAGGCGTTCTGCCTTCTTCCTGGCGACGTTGTACTTGTGGAAAACAACTTGATTCTGCGCATCTGTCAGCATGGACTTCAAGAAAAGGGGAATTGCTAGCGCGTCTTACATGTTCGAAGAAACGAGCCAGCCAACGCCGAATCCAGGCACGACGCCATTCTTGATGGTAGTTCTCGGGGTTGCTGAGGTAGATCCATCCCTCCTTCACGGCCAAGAGAAGGCGCTTCCTCTGCCACTCGATGATCTCATCGCGATGGAGCAAGAAGCTCAGGTAGCAGCGGTTGCAGACCGGACCACCGCGATCCTGCGGATCTCCGTACAGCATGCATGGCTTGTGCTGCCAGGCACAACACTTCTTGCAAAGCAAGAATTGTGACCGTGGCTTTGGGTCTTCGCATGGCCCATCGCAGTGGAATGTCGAGGTGAAATGCTTCAAGAAGAGTCGCTGCTTCTCGTTTGGAGCATGGCCCAGGACTTGCGTCACATGCGCGGAGATATCCAAAGTGCCAGCAGCAGCATTGACAATCGCTTTGACTTGATCTGCCGTCTCGGCAGACACGTTGACAGTGTACGGCTTGCAAGGGAGGTGGACCCAGTGCGGATCCTCTTTGCTCGTGCCCACAAAGACAGTGTCTTTTGCTAGTCGAGTTGTACCAGGTGGGCAAACACACTTGATTGTAGCATCGTGTAGCGAGAGTGGGAATGGTGCGGGGGCTTGAGGTGAGGGTGTTGTAGTCTGGGCCGCATCTGCATGTTGAGTCACATTCGCACTCGTGTCCCCCGGGCGGACCATACCCTCCAGCTTGGGAAGATTCGCGAAAGAGAATGTTGGTAGGTCATCAGACATGCCATCGGGGTGTGGTTGATCATCCTGATCGTTGATGGGGTGAACCATGGCCTCTGGCTGGGGCATAGCGGCTTCTTGCTGAAGCTCCTCAGATGAGCGCTTCCCGACGTCACGCTTGTTGCTCCTCCGATCTTGTTCAGACATGCCGACGGCTATTCGAAAGTGTGAAGCCTCGACGTGGGCGGGTGAGGATGGTTCGCCGGTATGGCGGTGTTGGTTTGAAGTGGGTGTTTTGCGGTCGCTGTCGCAAGATGATGTCGTGAGGTGAAGTTCACGCGACCATGTTTGTCGGTGTTGAGTGTCGCATGATGTCGGCGGGTGATGTTAGGTTGCTGGGTGACGGTTGTGTGGCGGCGCGATATTCACTCGGGCCGTAGCGCGGCTTAGCGTCACGCATGTGATGGGCGGCTCTCCTCCATTTTTCAGGCAGCAAACATTGATCATTCATGCAATCTTTCGTCCCACATTACCCACCCCTCTGCCGACAATGCTCACAACCGCGTCTCCCTCCTCCTCGGCGTCCTTCAATCCCCACCCGCTCATGCCAAAGTCCCTCAGATCTCGAGCCAGTTGGACGACCTGCTCCGAGCCAAGCACCTCCTTCCCTATGGCTAAACGGCCCACATCTTCACTGCCCATGGCCATCAGCGTGAGCATCGTTGGCGCTGCGACATGCGAGGCGCATCCACCCTGCGCGACACTCTCCAGAAGCTGAAAGGCACATCTCTTGCCCAGATCTTCCGGCACCTCCCCTCCACTTGGCGCACTTGCGATATCCGCCGAGTACAGTGCACCGGTGTTCGACTCTGCAACCAGACTCAACCCAAACCCCAGACCAATCTTCTTCTTCGCATTCGCATTGTTCTTCTCGGGTGCAGGTATGAGCGGTGCAGAGCTGACATCCGAGTAGATGTATGTATCCGGCGCGAACTCATTCAAGACCCCACGAGCAGCCTCTATCATGCGCGCGTTGTTCGCGCCTGCCACCCCAATCGCATATGCTACACCTCTCACGCGCTTGATGCGTCCAGCACTGAGGATGTGGATGGTCTTGGGCAATCTAACCTGATGTCCAAAGACCAGCTGCACCTCTCCTCCTCCACCTTTTCCTCCAGGACCTGCATTGGATCGTCTGAGTATGCGTAGCTCGAGGTTGTTCTCTATCCCAAAGCTCTTGTACAGCGGCAGTATTGCAGTTCGGACGGTGTCCACGGAGACATCCCCGGTAGGAGTCGCAGAAGTTATCACACCTGGACCAGTGAAAAGCACATTGACCTGAGCCTTGGAGAAAGGCGCAAGCATGCAGAGCGGGGTGATGAAGAAGCTGGCGCCTCTGGTGCAGTCTGCCGGCAACTCATGTCGCACAACTCCTCCTGCCGATCCATAGCCTGCAGCACTGCCGGTGATGAGACCCGGCTTGTACAGCACGGTGGTGCCAGTGTAGGAGAATTCGATGACGGAGCCGTTGGTGATGGAATCCAGCAGGCGCAGGAACGAGACCTCGTGCGGTGCAAGGCCGGGGGCGGTGTGGGAAGAGGCGCGAATCTGCGAGATGCGTACCGCGCGGCCAGTCAAGGTGGCCAGCACGAGGCGGTGGATCAGGTGCTTGGAGCCCGTGAACTTCAACGGGGCCGGGCCAGGCGCCGTCGTCATGGTGGGAGAGGCGGTCGCGGGTGACTGAGTGTTGAGTCGCATGCAAGAGCGTCGTGCAGTGCCGCGAAAGGCTATTGTCGTGCCGCCGGGCGAGCGGCCATGGTGCAAGCGGTGCTGGTGATATCGACGTGGCTGGCAGAGAAAAAGTTCAGGGCGCCCACGAGGAGGAGAAGTCAAAAAATCCTAGACTGCCGCTGCCGCCACCACGCGAGACGCCGGCCGCTCCTACAAAACTTCCCCACACCCTTTTCCAATGCCCTGGGTCAGGAACCCGGCCCAAGACTTGGACATGTGGCTTTCTCCCTTCGTTCATTACATCACATCCAAGCTCACATCGCGTGGACATTTGGGTACGACTTCAGACGTCTGCCATTACTGTTCTCTGTCTGATTCGAGGCGGGTAAAACTCCCTGCCCAGCTACCGTCTGCCGCAAGTATATCGGGTATCTTTGGAGAACCTGATTCCAATCCGAGCCGTAACAGCACACTGAACCGCAGTCGACCCGCGTTCATCATGAAGAAGAAAGAAAGATGCAATCCCCGTCCCAGGTCCAAGATCCATGCTGCAATCTGAAGCACTCCATCGAAGGAGAATGTCCATGTCTCTCAACTTTTCTAGCCGGTGCCATGAGGTCGAGGGGTGAAGGCAGTCTACTGCCAGCCTCCGCCGCCCTGTTGCTGCTGGCCGTACCCTCCGCCGCCGTTGGCTTGTTGCTGGTAGCCGCCTGCGATTCTGTGAGTGAGTGTCGGGCTGAATGGGTCCAATCTACACACCTTGGCCGTAACCTTGCTGGCCGCCGTAACCGCCTCCTGGGGCCTGACGCCAATTGCCGCCGCCACCTGCGCCTCCGCCGTAGCCTGCTCACGGTCAGCTGTGGTCGTCAACGAGGAAGGGTACGACTCACCATAGCCCTGGCCGCCGCCGCCGCCTCCATATCCGCCTTGGCCTCCGCCATAGCCGCCGCGACCGCCATAGCCACCTTTGCAAACGTTAGCGATGGTCGCACGATGAAGAAGGGCCGCACATACCACGTCCTCCGCCAAATCCTCCACCGCCTCCACCGCTGCCACGCTCAGATGCTTTGTCTACGCGGATGGTGCGTCCGTCGAACCTTGAGGTCTGATTAGCGGGGTGAACGGCACAGGCGCACGCGACGGATGCGACTCACTCGACATTGTTCATGGCTGAGATCGCGGACTCGGCGGCAGCCTCCTCGGAAAATCGCACGAAGCCGAAGCCACGACTGCGACCGGTATCGCGATCCTTGACGACGATCTGGGGAGGAAATTAGCTCGTTGGTCGGCGGCGTGAGTGCACGATGCGACAGGGAGGAGATGAACGGACCGCCTCGTCGACAGCACCAAACTCCTCAAACTTGCTGCGTAGCGTCTGGTCGTCGGTATGCCATGCCAGGCCGCTGTTGCTTGGTGTCAGCTGGGGACGGCGCGGCTCTGGGGCGAGACGTCACGCACCCGATGAATAGTTTCGCCATCGCAGATCGTCACAATCGGTAAGGACCGAATCGCACTCGTCGCACACGGCGGTTGATGAAAGAGATGAGAGGTGCGCTCAGGTGGTTCACGCGCGGTTGGGTCGTTCGGGCGCAGGGCGGCACGCAGAGAGCAGTGTTTGTCGATGACTCGCACAGGGTGTGATGTGATGGAGTGTTTCGAAAAAGAGTAAGACGATGGTGAAGCTTGGAAAGCTGGTCACATGCACGCAGGCGCCAGCAGCCCAAAAACAAGGGTCGCACGTGGCGATTTGGAGCTATGAGAACTAAGGCGCTGCCGAAGTGATGGGGCCAGCGAGCAAACACAGCAGTGAGCACAAACCGCAGCGGATCGATCGTCTGGGCAAGGGAAGGGTGTCGCTCGAGGCGGGCAGGCAGGACGGCAGAGGGCGACTGAAGAGGGATGACAGGCGGCGCGGAGGAGACCAAGTACCGGGACCAGGTCAGGTCGTGCGTGTCACACAGCGCAGCCAGACACCAGCAGCAGGACAAGGCGGAACGGGCTGGTTGGATGGATAGAGACGTAGAGGGGCGACGACAGATTCAGCCCCTCCTCTCAATCTTTGCTGCGCTGCGATGCGAGCTGGCAAGCTCCGTCACCCGTCGGCCACCCTACATCCAGCAACTGCACTCGCCTACATACGCCAACCGGGCGTCTGTCCGCAGCCGACACAGCGCGCCGCCGCAAGGCATCGGGGTGGACAGACAGTGGACAGGCTGGGTTGGGCTGCTGCATGGATGGAGCAGTCGGCAGGATCGGCGGCGTCTTGATCCAAGACGCGCAGAAATGCTGATCCCAGGGCGACGCTGAGTGGCTCGCGGGGCGCTGCAGCACGGGCGTATGGCGAATGGCAGACGGCGACGCCGCTCCTTTTGCTCGCTGCCCTGCCGTTGCTGCACTGCGAGCCGCTCGTCACTGGCTGGCGAGGGTAGCGTGGGAGCTCATTGGGCTCGCCGACGGTAGCTAACAGGCAAGACGCTGCTTTGGTGGGCGTGTGGCGCCAGTGGGTGCAGCAGCTGGCCTGCACAGCTTCCTTGGTCCTCAGCCGCCGCCGCTTGCTTGCTTGCTTGCTTGCTGCCGGCGGTGATGAGGCACGTCATGCTGTCTGCTCGATGGATTGAGTTGCGCAGCGCGAGGTGTCGTGGCGGGGATCGGCGGGCAGGCCGCGAACGGGGCCGCGGTGGGGGATCATCAAACAAACGACAGCTGGAGGCTGAGAGAAAGAGAAAACAATATGGGGGAAGTCAGTTGTCAGCGAGGGTCGCGCAGCTACTGCAGCAGATGGCTGTCGGTCGCAGATTGAGTTATGCCGGGTGCGACACTATCTGTGATCTCGTCCAACAGCCCAAACCACCACCTCCACCACCCTCACCAACCCACACTCCCACTCCCACGCAGGCGTTCGGCAACCTCGGAAAAGCGTCTGGCGAGGTGGAGCGGCAGAGGCGCATCCGCTGGCTGTGCCTTCGCGAAACTCTGCTGCATCTGCTGCACTTCACGTCTCGAAACGACGGGCAGAGCCAGCCAAATCACGCCATGCCCGACGCCAGCTGCTGTATGTATGTATGAAGGTGCATGCGCTGCAGGTAGCAGCAGTAGCGGGAGCGGTAGGGCATGTGCGGTAACCCAACCTGATAAAGTATGCGCACCTGTACCTGTTGGTCTGTACCCGTGGCCTTCTCATCGCATCGCCTGCTGCGTGCCGGATCGCCTTTTCCATATCCTGGTATTCGTGGGGCAGCTAAGCACTCCCCGGCAGAGGCGTACCGGCCTGCGAGGGGCCATCCATGGACAAGTATATTATATTGTTGGGCGTATCACGGCAGTCAGCAAGCAAACCACCGCTGCACATCACGTATGTACCCAGCACCGGCCGCAGCAGACATCTGCTGTGTACCACCACCGTCGACCGCGACCTCACCGGCACATCGTCCTGGCGGTGCCGTAGACCTCACGCCAATGGCGAATGACAGCCTGTATCTCAGGCCCATTGTTCTGTCCGATGTCTTGGCCCAGAAGACCGCATTATATCGGATCCAATCTCGTAGCCGGCAAGTCGTGACTGCATTTCCTGCTCTTCAACAGATGTAACAAGTGCATTCAATGTCCAGTCCCAGAGGTGCGCACCTTCGCTACCGCTAGCGTTCGGCTCGAGCACGGGCATCCCTTCCTTCCCTGGGCGACGACTGCTGTCGAACATGTCACTTTCGCAAAGTCCAGATGCACCGAGACCGCCTTGTGTTTGCTGACTGTGAGGCCTACCTGGTTCTGTGCGACGAACGACTCTGGTTCTGAATGTCGGTGAGCCCTCCCTGCCTTGGGCGGCCAACAGCCAGCGACATCGCCTTTGCCCATCTACGATCTGTCACTGCCTGACCACCCTGGCCGGCACCGCCAGCAACGATATGCCCCTTACCGATGGACATCCACGACTGGCTCCAGACCACCGCGGATAGGCAGCCGCCGGACGACGACCAACACCCAGGGTTCCCGGCCTTCTTGAAGCCAACGCGACCACCAGGCCCGAAGCAACGAGAACACAGTCACGCGAGGAAGCGAACGTCGAGCGAGCCACCACCCTCTGAGCAACACCATCGTCGTCGAAAACGGCACAAGGCTGCCACATGGTCCTCCTCCAGCCCCGACCATGCCCGACACCTGCAACCTGCCGCTGCGAGTTCGCGCAGCTCGTCCCACGCATCACAGGACCGACACGTGAGGGAATCGAGCGGGAAGGAGATACCGAGCAAGTCGTTCGAGAGGCGCGCACGTCACAAGACGAAGCCAGATCGATACGAAACGAAGCCCAAGCAGCGTGACCATGGACGGAAGGCGCGTGATGACCGCAAATCGAAGTCGAAGCATCGCAGGTCACACCAAAGCGCAGACGTTGCGAAAGCTACTGGTCTGATTCAGAGCTTTCAATTGAAGAATGGTCGAAAGGACAAGCGATTGACAGTGAGAGCTCCCTCTTCGTGGCTGCTCATTCAGCGTTAACGTGTTGATACTAGCTTCGGCCAGATGCCAATGCCGGAATCTTTAAGCATGGGCGCTCGTCGGCGCCTGTTGCGACCAATGGTCAAGGATGTGAGTGATACCCAGGTTGCAAAGACTGTTACGCCTTGTTCTGACCTCGCGCAGTACCTGATCTGGTCTTCAACGAGATGAAGTTCTTACAGCGACCACAAGAACACCAGGACGAGGTCCACCTTGACGGCGCAGCTCAAACGCAGTCGAAGAAGTCCAAACAGCGGCTGAGGGAAGAGGAGATATCTGCTTACTTTGTGAAGAAGCCCACGCCTGAAGGGGCACTCAGCAGACGACCAGATGCTCGACCTTCGACCAAGGCCGCGAACCAGGCCGTCCATCGTAGCAGAGGACGGCAACAACTGCCATCGAGTGATATCGGATTGAGGCATAATCGAGCTGACGTTGATTTGCCGGAGAAGCCATTTCTTGGGTTTGGTAGCAAGGGCCCCAGCCACGAAAGCAACACGCATCATCCGACCAGTTACCTTACTTGGTCCGAGTCTGCCGTTCCACTCCATGAGAGAATACCCGTTGCCGAGCATCGTGAGAACGAACGCATTCGCACAATCAAGGAAGGAACACGCCGATTCTCGCAGCGTGTACCTTCCGTGGGGCAAGAAGGCCGTCGCGTGAATCAACTGCGGACAACACACGTCGAGAGTGATGAGCCGGGTGGTGAATGGGTCGGGACCAACCGAGTCAAAGGGCAAGGGCACATTGAAGGATACGCTCCACCAAGCAATATCGCGCGTCCCCGTACAAAGCGCACTCCCGATCAGTCCACCAGCAGCAGTTCGTCTGATCCTCTACCAGCACCGCACGCCAATCTTGACGACGACGACTACTCATCTAAACTCGGCGGCCATAAGGCGCTCCGCGACTTTCGTACTTCGGACGTCCTCAGAATCAGGGCCGAAGGTCGAACTGATGAACGTTCACCGTCACTACAGCAGCAGTCTCCCAACAATCCACAAGACAGGAGCGAGACTCCAACGAGCGACGTCTTGCGGCGAGCCCTCCACGCAGTCAGCAATGATACCTGCGATCAGCAACGAGAGCAAGATCGGTTGAAGACGACGACACAACGCAACAGGCAGGGCGAGGATCAACAAGGGCACATCAACATTCTGGACTCTGGGTACAGGCCGGCATCACATGCGCGCAGAAGCAATGCTGCAAGTACCAGTGATTACGCAGTGGTACCTCGTCGAGGTTTCAGTCGAACAGCTGAACAACACAAACCTCTGGAGCGACGGCCCCTTCAGCCACTACCTGCCTCAGCCATGAATGCAGACCCGATATGGCGGCCAACCTCGAAAGCCACTCTCACGATCAACCAAACACACTCGATAGGGCAGGACGAGATGCCGGGCCATGTCCACGATGGGTCAAATCTACCGCCGATTGATCATTACACTTATACGGACGAGAGACGAGTTGAAGAGCTCGATCAACATATGCCATCCGAACAGGAGCAGTTCTACATCGACCCAGCAGCAAGGCAGCCTATTGCGAGCTTCGGTGGAATTGGAGCAGATCGCGGGTCCCAAGGCTCTCCTGAAGGCTTGAGCAATGCTCTTTACGGAGGAGCGTTCACCAATCCGTCGACTGATAGATTCTCTGAATTCCTACAATCAGGTAGAGAAGATGAAGTTGAAGAGCCTGATGATGGCATGAAGGGCTTCTGGAAACCTAATGTACTCTACTGATGATAGTGGTGATCGTCGTCTTGTGATGTGCTTTACAATACCCACTGAAGTTCCACCAGCAAACATTTCACTCCATAATTGTCCTTTTCATTGATTCATCCGGATTGATTCAATTGATGTGGTTGATTCAGCGTTCCGGCTCTTCCCTATACAGCTGACGATAGCCGAGCGATATCCGGCTATGATGGCATCAGCGAATGGACACGACGGCGCACCCTGCACCCAGTCGACAGACTTTCTGTCGTCTCGATGAAGCAGCACAGCTTCAATCCTCCGGCTGTGACCACCTCGGCCTGGTGGATGCTTCTTGTACTGCTGCTGCCGTGATCTGAATGCTGCCGCTACGCTTGCACACCGCCCCGTCGCCCTCGAGCGTATTGAAACGCGCGGTTGCTGCTCGTTGGCAGGCACGCCCCCCAACAACGCCGGCCGTGACTGCTGCTACGCGGCGCTCCTGCCCTCAGCCCCGCGACCGCGACTTCTCGATGGCGGCAGGTGCGTCGGACCCTGGCAGGGGTGGCCCCACCACGAACGTCAACAAAATTCAGAGACAGGTGCATTCTCGCTCCGGACAACTTTCTGACCACCTCTCCGCCTCTGCAAACGCCTTTGCCAGCTCCTACTCCCCATCAGCAACCGCATCGCCGTCGTCCACCATGGCCCAGACCACGCTGCCCACCCGCGGCGGCTACGACCCTAAGGCCCCCTCCGTCTACACCCCCCGTAAGATTGGAGCAGCACACACGCTCGAGCACCGCATCTACATCGAGAAGGATGGCGTCCCCGTCTCGCCGTTCCACGACATCCCCCTCTACGCCAATGAGCAGCAGACCGTCCTCAACATGATCGTCGAGATCCCCCGCTGGACCAACGCCAAGCAGGAGGTTTGTTGGCCCTCACCGCCACCCGGAGCTCCCCCATCGTTGAGCTTCCACGAGCCCATTGACTGACCAGCCTTCTCTCGCAGATCTCCAAGGACGAAGAGCTCAACCCAATCAAGCAGGACACCAAGAAGGGCAAGCTGCGATTCGTCCGCAACTGCTTCCCCCACAAGGGCTACCTCTGGAACTACGGTGCCTTCCCCCAGACCTGGGAAGACCCCAATGTCACCCACCCAGAGACCAAGCAGAAGGGCGACAACGACCCTCTCGATGTTTGCGAAATCGGCGAGCTCGTCGCCAAGCCTGGTGAGGTCAAGCAGGTCAAGGTCCTTGGTGTCATGGCCTTGCTCGATGAGGGCGAGACTGACTGGAAGATCATTGTGATCGATGTCAACGACCCGCTCGCCCCACGCTTGAACGACATCGAGGACGTCGAGCGCCACCTGCCAGGTCTCCTCCGTGCCACCAACGAGTGGTTCCGCATCTACAAGATCCCAGACGGCAAGCCTGAGAACCAGTTCGCCTTCTCTGGCGAGTGCAAGAACCGCAAGTATGCTATGGACATTGTGCGCGAGTGTGCCGAAGCTTGGGAGAAGCTCATCACGGGCAAGACTCCAAAGGGTGAAATCAACCTGTGAGTGGAGTATTCTGTATCAAGCACGCATCGCAAGCTAACGCCTCTTCTCACAGCACCAACGTCTCCGTTCCAAACAGCAACGACCGTGTCGACCCCTCCAAGCTCAACATTCCAGCACACGAGGAGAAGGCTCCAGCACCAATCGACCCCAGCATTGACAAGTGGTTCTACATCTCTGGAGCTTCGGCGTAAGCAGTTGCTCCATTGTGTACAGCCATGCTAATGTGAAAGAGCCGTGTAGATGGGTCATGCCACATGAGATCAAAGCTGCAATGCGAGGAAATGAACTGCTCGCCAACGGCCGTCACGACAGTGTGTGCGACAACTGAGGTGTGAGAGAAGATGGACTGCAGTGCAGGTGGGATTATCATGAGCATACTCATCACAGGCCAAAAAAGCATGACGTTTATGAAGAAGTCAGGGAGCATAGCCCATAGATGTGAAATACAGACCGTTTTCATGACAGCATGCCCTCGTCTCTTTTTCCCGGTATAAAGCATCATGTCAAAGGCTCTTTTGATACAGAAGCTGTTGTACACTCATTTGGAACAAGCCAGATATCCTCGCTGACTTCGTGTTCTTCTGATCTAACTTTTACAACCTCTCTTGTCCTCGTCCATTCTTAGCTGGTGCTCTGTTCCTTTGCCCTGAATACCTCCCCAACTGCCTAATTGATGAAGTTGACGCAAAAGAAATGTAGGATCATGCTCCCAAAGACAAAGTCCGCAAATGCCCTATTCACACCTCACGTCAGCTGTCCACATTCTCCTCTTCTCCATACAGATCCAATTTCCAACCCAACATGTCCACGACTTCGAAAGGGGCAGATATATGACACTCACCTCTCATGCGAGATCGCCTCAAATTCACTCTTGTTCTCCGGGTTCGTCTGCACGCGCAACGAAGCCGTAAGGACGAATTGTCCCACCGTCGCGCTGAAACCGGCCAGGAAAGCGTTGAAGGGCTATAATTCCACCACATCATCAATCAGTACATGCTCTTTTATCCCCTGTTCTTCCCTTCCCAGGGGTGGAGTATAGCGAGGCTTACGTAGTTTCCCGCCAGAACGCAGTATACGAATTGGATCAATCCGACGACCATGAGGAAGAACATGAAGGCATCGAGGAGTTTGGTCCTCTGTGGCGTGCGGCCGAGGTAGTTGTTGTAGATTTGGAGGAGGATTTGTTGGGCGTCGTGCGGGTTGCGGATGGAGGGTTCGGATTTGGGGTTTGGGGTGGTTTTGTTGGCGGTGGTGGTGGAGGGTTTGGCGGGGGATGGCGTTGCGCCGGAGGAGGCCTTTTTGGGTGGCATTGTCGTTGTTGTTGGTGAGGAGGGTGGTGGTGGAAGAGGTGGTCGTGAGGGAGGGCGTGATGTTGGAGTTGACATGTGAAGCTCATGGATGCCAAGCCATTGGGCAAGCTGTCCTTGCGGAGATGGCCAAGGCGTCCCACTGGTTTTGAGAATGAGCTTGCTTGCTTGTGAAAGGACGGGACTTTGGAGTTCACAAGACTTCAACTCAAGGGAAACAATGTCAACATCCGTAAGAAGGTCTCACATCTCGACCATCGAATGGCCCGGTATCAATCTCACTACCTGCGCATTAATGGGTGACTGGGCCCTATCCACGTGCAAGTACAGACTCGGCCAAAAACGAACTTCACTCTGAACATCATCGGGAGTCTGAGAACAACGGACATTGAGCGGTCCAGCCATGGCTATGGCCAACCACATACCTCCGATCCTCAAAGATGTGGTGGCGAGAGTCACAAAATCATTCTCTGCGCTGAGTCTTCCGAGTCGAACTTTCCAAGCCACCATATAGTACCTCCAGTGCAAGTATTGCTATCCTCGAACACGCTCGACAAGGCTGTTGAACATAACCTTCAGCGTATCAGGCAGAAAATACCTACCCGACTAATTCATGGGACGTTTATGAAACTGACAAGGCGGGTTGCTTCTATCTGCAAAAGACAACGATGACGAGAGTTTCGAATTGCTTGTTTCGCCCGATGAGGCGAACTGAATAAAACACGTCTCTGCCTGGGCTTCCTTTGCTATTTGGCTGTTATGCGGTTTGGTAGCCCCTGGTTGGCCGTCGACCAGATAATCCGACGTAAAGCGACAGGGCTCCAGCGAGGCCTTGGCAGGTGAGTGAATGAAAATGCCAGAACAGCTGATGTGAACTTGATCGCTCGCCTTGAGAAATACAACCCAGCAGGAAAATACCCGGTCGCCTTGCTCTCATTACGGAAGTGCTCAACAATGATGCAAAGGCGTCCAGCAATCGCTGCTCAGGCAGGCCAGGGACCACTGTCGAAGAGCGTCGTCGATTCTCAGCTTCGGTTCTTCTCTAGACCGAGCATAAGCGTTTGATCAATGGCGACTTGACCAACACCAACACGCTCATCAAATTCCGAGGTCATGGATCACCGCCCCTTCCAAGCAAATTCTCCAGGGCCTCGATCCTAGACGACCTACCACTTGCGCGTAAAGCGAAGATTCAGACGCCACGTTGCATCCAAGGCCGTTCGCCTATACGTCTGAACCTTGACCAACCTTCGAAACGGTAGCCCATTTACGTAAACTTGACAGCGTGGTCACCATGATCGATAAATGCCTCATGTTGGTTGGGGGTGAGGGAATTATGTGCTAGCGCCAAGCAAGCTTTCCTCACTCATGGCCGCTGCATGTCTCCCACGAGAGTTCCATTTATTGCTTAATAGATACAACCTTTCTTATCTCTACGGATTGCATCTCTTGGCAATCTCATTCAGATCTCTCTTCGAATCGATCTACGCCTGGGCATGGATCCTTCGAAATGGACAGCAGATGCTAACATCAGTGAAAAGGGCGTCCACGATGGCGAGGAAGCTGCCGGTGACGCCCGACTCCCTACTCGGCAGACCCAGATTGCCTGGGGCGACGACGATGAGGACGAACGTATTCGCCGTCAGAACCGTCACCGTCGTGGTGTCTCGGTCGGCAATCGCAGCCACAGTCGTCGCCGCTCTGCCAGTCGGGATTCCATTCGCAGCGTCCAGAGCCGGTACAACGCTCAGAACGCGACGATTCCTATCGAGTTCCGAACTCTGTCGTTCCAAGTCTCGGCTTCCAAGGACGTGAGCGAGACTTTGGAGAAGAATCAGAAACAAGCGCAGAAGAAGCACTCCAAGGTCTTGGGCCTCCCGTTCGCCCTTCCGTCCAAGAAGAAAGAAGACGTGCGTGAGAAGCCTATCAGGACATTCGCCAGTGCCGACGAACACACTGCCCCCATTGACAGTCTATACCAGCGGTTCCGGGTATCTCCCTCACAAGGTCTGAGCCACGATGCCGCCTCGAAGAGACTCCACGAGGAAGGCAAGAACGTGCTGCCCTCTCGAAAGCCCAACTACCTCAAACGACTGCTGGGCTACATCTTCGGGGGCTTCTGCTCAATCCTGTGGATTGGTGTCATCATTTTCTTCATCTGCTGGCGACCATTAGGAGACCCTGACCCACAGCCATACAATCTCGGCCTGGCTATCCTCGTGCTGATTGTCATCTTCTTGCAAGCTGGATTCTCGGCCTTCCAAGATTGGTCGACGAGTAAGACGATGAATGCGATCTTGGACATGCTTCCTTCTGACGCTACTGTCTTGCGAGAGGGCAGCTTCACCACGATCCCCACAGCCAACGTCGTCGTCGGAGATGTCGTTCGTGTATCGATCGGTGACAAAGTTCCTGCCGATATGCGCATCATGTCGATATCTGGAGACGTCCGCTTCGATCGTTCAGCCATGACAGGAGAATCGGAGGAGATCGAAGGCTCGCTTGATAACACCAATGACAACTTCCTCGAGACGAGAAACATTGCGTTGATGGGCACGACCGTCACCAATGGTTCTGCCACTGGTGTGATCGTCTTCACTGGAGCGAAGAGTGTCATGGGCGGCATTGCTACTGCGACGACTGATGTTCCCGATCAATTGACTTCGATTCAGAAAGAAGTCAATCGCTTCGTCAAGATCATTTGCGTTTTGACGCTCTTTCTGGCACTCTTAATCTTGCTCACCTGGGTTGGCTGGCTGCGTGTCGACCACTACCAGTTCATCAACACCGTGGGCATGCTGAACGATGTCATGGGTTGTGTGGTCGCCTTCATCCCTGAAGGAATGCCCGTCGCCGTTGCTCTTACACTTATGATGATTGCTCGCCGTATGAAGAAGGCTGATGTCCTGCCGAAGAGTCTGGGTACTGTTGAGATGCTGGGTTGTGTCGATGTCATTGCATCGGACAAGACTGGCACGTTGACTTGGAACAAGATGACGGTCAAGAGCGTTGGGTTCGTGGATGAACTCATGACCAGTGACGAGGCCAAAGAAGAGATGAGCAAGAACAAGAACGTCCACGGGTCGTTGGTCGATCTGCACAGAGCAGCGCTCCTATGCAACGAGGCAACCTTTGATCCTGTCTCCATGAGCAAGCCCGTGGAAGAGCGCCTCACCCATGGCAACCCGACGGACGGTGCGATCCTTCGATTCGCAGAGTCGGCAGAGTCTGCCTTGACAACTCTTCAGTCGGCATTGCCACGGGCCGCCCATATCCCGTTCAACTCCAAGAACAAGTTCATGATGACCCTCCACAATGACCAGAAGGATGCCGAGAAGCACGATGGGTCATATCTGGCCTTGGTCAAGGGTGCCCCAGATATCTTGCTCCCTCGTTGCATCAACTACCTCTCTTACAAGACTGGCCAAGTCTGCACTCTTGATGCCGAAGCCAAACAATCGTTCTCGACCCTGCAGGCCAAGCTTGCCCGCAATGCTGAGCGAGTGCTCATGCTCTGCCAAAGACGATACTCACCCATTGCTCAACTCGATTCCACCGCGCTGGAAGAGGAGATGCTAGACAAATGTCTCGCCGATCTGACCATCATTGGCGTGGTCGGTATCTTCGACCCTCCCAGGCCAGAGATCCCAGCCACTGTCGCTTCCTGTCGACGAGCCGGCATTCGCTTCTTCATGATGACTGGAGACTTCGGCTTGACCGCCGCAGCTGTCGCTCGACAAGTTGGCATCTTCACCGGCGAACGTGATCCCGATACGTTCGAGACGGTGACGAGCAGACGAAGGAGTAGCTCGTCCATCGGCAAGGAAGTCACAGCAATCGACGTGAAGGACACATCGTACAGCAACGAGCGCTTGCTGCTCGAAGGCTCGCAGATCAGCGCTCTTCAGGACGAAGACTGGGATCTCGCTTGCACGTACACGGAGATTGTGTTTGCTCGCTGCAGTCCCGAGCAGAAGCTGCTGATCATCGACAACTTTAAGAAGCGTGGCAGCACCACTGCCGTCACTGGTGATGGTGTCAACGATGCCCCAGCCCTCAAAGCCGCAGATGTCGGCGTGGCCATGGCGAACGGAAGTGATGTTGCTCTTGAAGCCGCTGATCTCGTGCTACTGGTAAGCACTTCCCAACCCCCGGCATACCTACCACCACTAACACATTCTCTTTCAGGGCCAATTCGACTCCATCATAACCGGCATCCGCCTCGGCCGCCTCGTCTTCCAAAACCTGCAGAAAGTCATCTCCTATCTCCTCCCCGCAGGCTCCTGGTCCGAGATCTGGCCCGTCCTCCTCAACGTCTTCTTCGGCGTGCCCCTTCCCCTCTCCTCCTTCCTCATGATCATCATCTGCGTCTTCACGGATCTGTTCCTCTCCCTGAGCTTGATCATGGAGAAAGAAGAGTTCGACCTCCTCGACCAGCCGCCGAGGAACGTCAAGAAGGACCATTTGATCAATCTGAAGATTTACGCGCAGTCGTACCTCTTCATCGGTGTCATGGAGACGCTCTGTGCGCATTCGATGTACTTTTTGTATTACTGGCGGCACGCTCGCATCCCCGTTGGAGATCTCTGGTTCGTCTTTGAGGGCTATTCAGCTGGTTTCCATGGCTATACGCAGGACGAACTCACGCATTTCAATACCGTTGGACAAAGTGTCTACTTCGTCACGCTGGTTATTCTCCAGCTGGGAAACATCCTTTCGATTCGCAACAAACGACTGTCCATCCTCCAGGCGGACCCTATCAGGAAGGAGCGTCGTAATCCTTGGTTGTTGCTGAGCGCGGTGATTTCGATCTCCATCGCTGTCTTTGTCACTGAGGAGCCTGGTATCCAAAGCTTGTTCGGGACTGGAAGTGTTCCTATCGAGTTCTGGTTCGTTCCTGTACCGCTGGCTTTGGGCATTCTGTGTATGGATGAGATCAGGAAGGTGATTGTGAGGACGTGGCCCAAGGGGCCCATTGCGAGGATCGCGTGGTAGGGAAATGATGATAGATCATGATCTGACGATGAACCCATAGAATCTGTGACTGTGTAGATGTCAACAGATATGTCAAAATACTCAAAAGTTTTGCTGGGCAATGACACGACAACATGAATGTCTCAAGTGTCTGAAAGATCATACATCGTCCTAGTATTCCCTTACCCCCCACTCTCGAGAGCTGAGACTCTTCCCTAACAAGCTGGTATCGTATACATCGCGTCTTCTTCCACCAAATCCCACCTCTTCATCCTCATCCTCACCACCAATCTACCTCGACCTATTCGCAAACGCCAACCCAAACTGCACCAACCCAATACTCGCCAGCACACTCAACCCGGTAGGCAGCGGCTTAAACCCCGTCTTGATCGCCCGCGGGATCGAACTCCCCGCCAACACCACACTCGCCAGCAGCGCGAGCTCGACGCCGTACGTCGCGCGGTTTTGGATGCGGTAGCCGCCCAGGAGGTAGAGAGCGCCGACGGTGCAGCCGGCGGCGAGGGAGGGGATGGAGCCCGCGCGCACGTAGCCTGTTATGCCCCCGGTTGCGGTGAGGGTGCCGAGGATGAAGGCGACGGTTTGGAGGGACTGTTTAGCATGGAATGTTAGCAGAGTAGAGCCGAGGGGAATGGATGGATGGGAGCACCATTTTCGTAGACTGTTGTTGCGACGAAGGTTGTTTCGACATCTGAAGTGTCCAGCAGACGTTGAGAGGGTTGTTGTTGGCTTTGTGGAGAGGGTGGAATGCGGGAGAGAGAGAGGAGGTGACGTCTCAGGATAGATGTTAGCTGACCATCGCGAGAGCTTGGACGGGCTGGAGCTTGATCCGATGCGATGAGGTTGCTCGGCAATTCACTCATGGCTGCACCCACCTGCTGCTTTGGGTAAAAGCCTGTTACCGAATGTCCGATTGGACTTGTTGTTCGAATGGGAGACTGCACTTGATATTCTACTTCCGAGTTCTTTTGCGAGGTTGATGAGTCTGTTATATATCGGTACTGCTGGAGGGGTAAGGTTATTGGCAACGGCACTCGATGAAGCTCTTCAACAGTTTCATTCATCGATCATGTTATGTGGTATCTGTAAAGCAGTAACACTGACGATACCGACCAACTGCCGCAAGTCAAGTTCCATACTCTCCCGTAGGTATCTGCGGCTTGCACCATTCGAACGCCGGATTTTCACTCTCTTACTTCTCTGCCTAATAAGTCATGATCTCATTTGGTCTTGCCCGTTGCGTCCTGGATCGTCTTTTGCTTCTCTTCCTCTGCCTTGATCTCGCGCACCTTGGCAAGGACCACCTGGGATATGACGTTAGTATGAATCAGATGTATGGTTGGTTAGTAGTCTTACCTCTCTGAAGATCGCACTCTTGGCCAACTTCGACAAACTCCTCTTTCTCTGTGGTTCATGGTCCTCCGGCGGCTTGAGACTCGCGTTGCTATCGTGTCGAGTGTGGCCAGCTTCCGCAGCCGCTGTTTTGGCATCTGCTGGCACGTCGGCCTCCTGAGGAACATCGTCTTCGTCGTCTTCCTGTATCTTGAGTGCCTCGATACGGTTGGCAAGCTTGACAAGTTCCACGCCTCGCCTGAGACGGCAACGTGCCATGTATGCTTTGATCTCTGGCAGCAAGTTGTGGTCAGTGGCGCCCTTGCCTGCGATCCATGGATCTTTCAGGGCGTGTTCGCTTGTGGCTCGGTCGTGAGGATCTGGCTTGAGGAGTGACAGGATGAAGTTCTTCGCCTCTTTGGAGACGTCCTTCCAGTAGCGCTCGTGGAAGACGACACGGCCATTCCTCGTCTCGTCGATCAAGTCGTTGAGCGACTCTGATCGGAAAGGAGAGTAACCGCAGAGCAGGGTATAGGTGATGACTCCCAACGACCACATGTCGACCGGCTTACTATGACCCCTCTTGAGCATGACTTCCGGTGCGGCATAGCCGAAGGAGCCAGCCATTGTCTTCAATACACCCTCTGGACTGTCAAGATGTTTGGCAATTCCGAAATCGGCAAGGACAAGATCTGAGTTGGGATCGCGCGTCATGTAGAGGAGGTTCTCGGGCTTCAGATCACGGTGGACGACGTCCTTGGAGTGGAGGTAGGCCACAGCTTCCAAGACCTGCCGTATTGTTTGAGAGGCATCCTTCTCCGTGAACTTGCCCTTGTCGCAGATGCGGTCGAACAGCTCACCGCCTTGAGCAAGCTCGGTGATGATGTAGTATTTGTCGCGCGACTCGAACCAATCGACGAACTTGACAATGTGTGGATGTTGTAGGGTTTGCAGCATCTCCAGCTCGTCGTACACCATCTGGTCGTTGCCCTTGACGTTCTTCTTCAATATGATCTTGACGGCGACCTTTCCTGCTGGGCCGTCGGCCTCCTTGACAATACCATAGGTACCCGCGCCCAAGGTCCTTCCCATGCGATATTTGCTCTTGCGATCATAGCTCTCAGGTTGGCCGTGCAGCTTGTTCAGCATTCCCTGCACTGGGGGACGAACGGTCAGCTTCAGCTTCAAAGGCATGTAGACGGTGTTGGGGTACTGGAAGGATGAGGTGAAGAGCCGTCATGGCCAGTCATGATCGGAAGCGGTTACGTATGTAGGTCTGGGATGTGCTGAGTAGGGAGTGAAACGACGGCCTGAGGTTGAAACAAAGGGACGAATGGTACAGGCTCGTATGGTGGTAGGTGTGGGTGTGTACAAGACGCGAGCATATCGTTTAGGATGGTATGTTAGGAAGGACTCACACGCCATGTCGTCTGTCGCTCAATCGGCAGCCTCGAGGCCGCCCTCTGGTTCAATGCGTCTGCCCTCTTTCCTTGTTCGGCAGGCCTCGTGCTTGCGGCTGCCTCGAAACGATCCGGCTTGCCAATGGCGCTGGGGTGGGAGAGGTGGGTGAATGAATGTGCGGGCGTGAAGCTGAGGTCGAGGGTCCGGAAGGGGTATCTTTATTCGCAGCTGAGGCAGAGATGTATGTCGTCCGCGCTGGGCACATGCACAGCAGCTTGTTTCTCGCTCCGTCGCGCTGGAGCAGCTCCACCGCACAGCACAGCCCACAGCGCCCGCCAATCTGTGCTCAGGGTCTCGCCGTCAGCCTCAGTGCACGCCCAACTCAATCGACCGCCAGCTGCCTTGGGACACTTTTGCGCCTCGTACTCGCACGGCTGACCGACGACGCGGGCGGCCTTGTTCTGCGCCGGGTGTCTGCCAGTGTTGCTGTGGTTGTTGGCGGTATCGAGCGCGGCATACCAGTCACACCAAGCAGATCAGCCGTTGTCCCTTCCTCGCGCCGTTGACACGTGCCAATCCACTTCCCATCTCCAAGTGGGCTGTTGCTGTGAAGCCTGCCACTAACAACCAACAACAAGCCAACATCAACACAGTCTTCACCCACGATCCAAAGAACAACACTACCTTGACAAGCCTCAAGCCGCATCCAGCCAACTGACCACCACCCATTCTGTGTCCCAGATTCGTACCCATTCACACCAATCACTCCCAGCGAAGCGAATCATCAGAGCAAGGAACTTTACGAGCAACGAAAGAGTGTTGCGACCATGGCGGGCATGAGCAGCAAGAGGCTGCAGAAGGAGCTTGCGAAAATACAAGGCACACTACCTCCCGGCATATCCCTCGTTTCCGCATCAGACCTGAAGACGTGGGAGATGGACATTCGGGTGCTGGACAACCCTCTCTACCACCCAGAAGAGAACTATCGTTTGCGGTTCAGCTTCTCGACATCCTACCCCATCGAAGCTCCCGAGGTTGTCTTCGTACAGCTCGCCAGTCCTCACCGACGGATACCGATGCACCCACACATCTACAGCAACGGGATCATATGCTTAGACTTGCTGGACTCGCAGGGTTGGAGCCCAGTACACAACGTGGAGAGCATCTGCATCAGCATTCAGAGCATGCTGGCGAGCAACACCAAGGACGAGCGTGAGTGGTTACGGGTCAAAGATTCGCGAGGCATGACTGACACGGTTTGCAGGACCGCCCGGTGATGCCGAATTCGTGCGATCGAATCGATCCCGGCCAAGAGACATCAGCTTCCTGTACCACGACCCGCACGTATGAGCGAGAGAAGATACCCTGTTTGAGATGATCCCAATGATGGTTTCCAAAAGACTTATTAGCAGACACGAAATGTGGGCCATAGAGATTTTGGGGCCCGAGAATGAATAGTAGAGAGAGCATCAGCAAGGCGTCATGGGTGGTCAGGGTTTATGGTGTTTCTGCAACACCAGCTTGATGTGCTTCTGCTGTCAGAACTTGAAGCGATATGGATAGTCAGCGTGTAACAAGCAGATCAACAAGCATATTGATCCCTACATCCTGTGGATGCATGCATGCATTCCGGAGACAAGTCCTCTGCACTCACTTTAATCCAACCCGGCTCCACACTTTCGATCAGCCGGGATCGACACTTCAGCCTCGGTCCGCATCGAACCTCACTTCGCGTGGCTGCGTGCTTGTATATGTAATCGCTGCATTCGTGTCGTCTTGCATCTGTTGACAATGGCGTCAATATGGCCGCTCTCACGCCCGCGTCGAAGGCGAGTCTCATTCATTAACGCGGGAACGTATTGCTGACTTCCACAAAGAAAGCGTTAGCCCATCTTCGAGGCTTCACTTCACAGCCGACCAACTGGTACAAATGCCCGCTTACGAGACGAGCGGCAGTTCTGATCCTGCTGTATGCGGATCGAGGGGGTGATCTGAAGGTGGTCTTGACGATCAGAAGTGCTGGATTGAAGAACTGTAAGAGACGCACACATTATGAACAACAACAAAAGCGACGCTGATTAGTGGGATTCAAGATGCCGGCCAAGCAGCCCTCCCAGGCGGGAAGTCGGATACCCTCCAAGAAACACCCTTCATGACCGCCCGTCGTGAAGCCTTCGAAGAGATTGGCCTCCCCATGTCCGACCAGAACCTCCCACCAGGCTACACAGTCGAGCACCTCACCGAGCTCCCCTCCAACCTCGCCATGACCGAACTCGGCGTACGTCCCTGCGTGGCATACCTCAAGACCCCACCGCCTTCAGACCGAAACAAGAACCCAGACGCCGCTCGAGACATCCTCCCGAAGCTCGACGCCAGAGAAGTCGCAGCGGTCTTCACAGCTCCCTTCCAGAACTTCCTTCGCGAGAAAGATATAGACCCAGAAGCTAGAGAGAATGTCCCCGGAGAATGGTATAGAGGAAGCTGGCACAGCTGGCACGAGACTGCGTGGAGGATGCATCAGTTCTTCGTCCCCGTGACACGAAGCACTGTGTTTCTGGCCAAGAGACCGACCTCATACACCGACCCACGTCCACCGAAAGCGCGGAACACGACCACAGGAGCCAAATCTTCCGGCTCGTCATCTCCACAGTCATCTCTCCAGCCCCCCTTACCGAAAGCGTTCTATAAACCCGACTCGCAAGATCCTCTCCAACAACCACGATATAGAGTCTTTGGCATGACGGCGAGGATTCTCGTCGATGCCGCGACGGTTGCGTATGGAGATGAGCCGGAGTTTGAGCATAACAGTCACTTCGGGGATGAGGACATGATTGCCAAGCTGTTGGCGATCGGCAGGTTGAGTGAGGAGAGGAAGGAGGGGGAGGTGTTGACGAGGGAGGTCATGCAGAAGGCTAAGGTGGCGAGAACTGGTGGGCCGAAGATTTGATAGGGTAGTTGGTTGGAGGAGGAAGGCTATACTAGGGAATGATGGATTGTTTGGAGTGAATGATATGACGAGGCCTTCAAGAGATATTGAATCATGCAGTATCGAATAGATCATGTCACGAAGACTGGATGACTTTAGACGTATATTACGAACTTGCATTGACAAAGTCTAGGTCCGAGCGTCAACAAGCACTTCGTTGTTTGTGAGCCCGAGGACTGTGACGGTGCTGTCTTCGCCCCCAATCCCGCGACTCCGTGGAAAAGTTGCGCGGAAAAGGCCGATTTTGAAATCGCTAGCATTAGCACGAGAGCGCCTGCCTACTTTGTGAAAGTCAAAGGCGACTTCACCTCTTCGTCTGCTGTCGACTTCCACATTTGCGGCCATGTGACATGGCATATCACACACAACAAACTTTGTCTTTTTGCCTTCTTTGAAGCCAAGAAGGTGCGGCAGCTCTCGAAGCGGATTCACACGAGGCACGACGGTCCAGGTGGTAGACAAGGACGTATTTGCAAGTCAAGAAGAAAGCGGTTGACTTCTGCCTCGGTAACGTTGTGCCTCATAGTAACGATTGGTGTCCTCGAACTGCGACACCTCGCTGGAGAACTTGCTGATGCTGAATTCTGTGCAGTACCGCAGCATTAATCGCGAAACACTCATGAGACCAGTTCCCTGAAGGACGTCGACAGAAGTCTCGTGCGGCTATGCCATCCAACCCTCGTGGCCACTTTATTGCGAGACTCATCAGTGTCCAGCGGCTATTGACAGGACCAGCTTCCAAGCAAAGACAATGGTACAACAGATTGCATGATCACAGGCGGTGAGGTGCGTTCTCGTGCCAGCATTGAATGCATCTCCACTACATGTGGTGACACCTTCCACGAGCGACGATTCTCCCCAAGCAAAGAGAGCAGAGCCGGCCACTATTATTGCTCATGCTTGACAGCCATGGTTTTCACGGTGGCGGATGAATTCTTCCTGGAGTCGGTCCTTTCTTCGTCTTGGCCATCCGTACAATTTTGAAGAGGTGGTTCAAAGCCGTTGCTATCCTTTGTGCGAGTACATCAGCCGTCAATCTCAGGAACCTCGAGCCGGGCGAGTAATCATGGAACGAGGGATTATTTGTCCACGCCCTGCATTGCTTCTTTGATCCAGTTGCGAGACCTTCGGATGTGCCTCCCAAACAAGCACACCAAGCCCGCGCAGAGGATCCGAGCTGCCGTCCCTAGGCGACTGAGTGACTTCTCCCATTGGACGATAAGGACAGGGGCTCGTGCAGTGTTGTGCCGAGCGCCGATTTGCGGTCGTGGATTTCTCTGCACGCGACTTCACTTGCTGCCCACCACTCCCAAGTGGAGGGCGTGAGCGAACGAGGCGAGGGCACGCAAAACCGTCTTACATACTGAAAATTCTGCTAGCCATCAACTAGTTGCACCAACGCGTTGCATTACGTTGGGCACAGCAGATGCGACGGTAAGTCCTTACGTACAAATATCCTTTAACGGCAGGCAAGTGTGTTTCTACTACCACTCGACTCCACGTATTCCTCCTACTCACCGTCAAGGTTTGCGTCTCTGGATTGCGCATTCTTGCCATTCCGTGCCACCATTCTCTACGTCCATTCGTCGAGGACCACGTGCTTGGTCGGACTGGGGAAGACGGGCAAACTCTTGTCTAGTGATTGACTCCTAGCGTGGAGTGGAGAGTTGGATCGCACAGCACTGCTACTCCGCCATGGACGACAAGATCAAGTCGGCGGAGTCTTCCGCCCCTGATGCTATCACGGAGAAGCCCTTTGGAGAGAAGAGTTTAGACGTACGCTCTGCGACGTCTGGTAGCGATGTCGAGAAGCAAGATGTCCGGGCGGGGACGACTGTCCAGCTCAAGAGGAAGCTTCAGTCACGGCATTTGCAGATGATTGCTATTGGTATGTCTTTCGCCTCAAGGACATAGCTCGTTGCTAACGACGTCCAGGTGGCACCATCGGTACAGGTCTCTTCATCGGTTCTGGAGGAGCTTTAGCCAAGTCAGGGCCAGCAGGCGCTCTCATCGCATATGCCTTCGTCGGTACCCTCGTCTACTCCGTCATGGTCGCCTTGGGCGAGATGGCCACCTACATCCCAGTATCTGGAGCTTTCACTGTTTACGCCGCACGATTCATCGATCCTAGCTTGGGATTCGCCATGGGTTGGATCTACTGGTTCTCTTGGGCCATTACCTACGCCTTGGAGTTGACTGCGAGTGGCCTCATCATTCAATATTGGGCTCCAGATCTCAACGTCGGCATCTTCATCGGCGTGTTCTGGCTCGTCATCACCGCCATCAACTTCCTGCCTGTCTCCTTCTACGGAGAGGTCGAGTTCTGGTTCGCCTCGATCAAGGTCATCACCGTCATTGGATTCTTGATCTTCGGCATCTGCATTGATGCCGGTGCTGGTCAACAAGGCTATCTAGGCTTCCACTACTGGAAGCACCCCGGGGCCTTCGCTCCATACCTCATCACGGACAACGATTCACTGGCTAAGTTCGTGGGCTTTTGGTCAGTGCTGATTCAGGCGGGCTTCTCGTACCAAGGAACTGAGCTTGTTGGTATCGCTGCTGGAGAGACCGCCAACCCACGCAAGACGGTGCCTGCTGCCATCCGCAAGACCTTCTACCGAATCGTTTTCTTCTTCGTCTTTACGGTCTTCTTCATTGGCCTACTTGTGCCATACGACAACCCTGATCTTCTCTCCGATGATACCAACGCGACTGCATCCCCCATGGTCATTGCGGCCAAGATCGCCGGAGTCCAGGTTCTCCCAGGTATCATCAACGCAGTCCTGCTTTGCGTCGTCCTCAGCGCCGCCAACTCGAACGTCTACAGTGGCTCCCGTATTCTGGTTGGTCTCGCCGACGAGCGATCAGCGCCCGCGATACTCAAGCGTACCACGGCTGGCGGAGTTCCATACGTTGCTGTGGCCTGCACAGCTGCCTTTGGACTTCTTGGATTCATGAACGAGTCTAGCAGTGGTGGCACGGTCTTCAACTGGTTCCTCAACATCACCTCGATCGCCGGCTTCATCTCCTGGACCTGCATCAACATCTCGCACATCGGCTTTATGCGCGCCTTGAAGGCCCGTGGTCAGTCCCGAGACACCCTCCCCTACAAGGCCATGTGGCAGCCATGGTTCAGCTGGTACGGCATCTTCTTCAACTCTCTCATCATCATCACGAACGGCTTCACCGCCTTCATCCCGTGGAACACATCTGACTTCTTCGTGGCGTACGTCAGCTTACTGCTGTTCGCCGTGCTGTATGTCGGACACAAGATCATTTTCAGAACGTCTTTCGTCAAGCCAGTCGAAGCAGATCTGGACAGCGGCAGGAAGGAAATTGAGGAGATGTACTTTGAGGAGGTGACGCCTACCACACCTTGGGGCAAGTTTTGGGCTTGGATTGGTTGAGCGAGTCTTGCACTGCATCGCAGGGTGGTTTGCTTGCTGTATGATTTAGCGTGCTCAGAAAATGTATGCTATAGCATGAATGAAGAAGATGAGACATGTGGATGACTTTGCCTTGTGCTGTCTCAGACCGTGCACTACTGATGCTGGCCGTACTGGAGGTGGTGTATGCATGGACAATGCCAAGACTGGGACGAAGGAGTATCCTATATACTCTACGGTAGTCTTTCTTCGCATATACGTTAACGACATTTTATCTGCACCTTCATCTAAGAGAACGAGCACATGCAGTGAGCACGGGCCCTCGAAGCTGGACCCGAGCAGCTGGATTGCGGGTCGTGCCGAATGCCGCCTGACGCCGACAGGCTCCAAGTTCCTTCCAGCCTGCGAGTCAACTGTCTTCAATTGTTCCTATTGTGAACAAAGAACATTCATTCGGCGCACCTCTCTCTTCTTTCTTCCTCCTTCCTTTCACCGCCGACAACTCCTCACTGCGCACACAACACCCACCCACCACACCGCCGACCGCGCAACAGCATACCCTCGCGACAGCGCCGCCGGCGCCCACCAAGCTCGAGATCAGCACCCCCACCACCGCCAACCAACCTCAGAGCACACGACCTCCACCCAGCGCACACGCACATACGCACTCACTACAACACCACCACGACCGTCGTCATGGCGCCCTCGAATGCGTCTGAGCGACCATCTCGCCGTGCTCTCGGCAAGCGACGTGCGGCAGACCGCGATGGAGACGTCAAGATGGGTGTCGAGAGCAACAACCGCACCGGCATCGGCAAGACCAAGCGACCACCAAAGGGCCCCAAGGGTGCTCAGGGTGCTCTGAACAGCACGGACATGCAGCGCAAGATCCACCGCGCGACTGCAAACGGAGATGTGAGGATGAAGGGAGATGCGCCAGCAAAGACCAGCGGCGGCCTCGAAGAGTTCAAGGTGACGGGATGGGAGAAGAGCACGGCAGCACATGACCCCGATGGCGGCGTGGAGTCGCTGAAGAGATGGTTGCAAGGCAAGGTGTCACGGAAGCTGGGCTCGGCCTCGAGAAAGGCGGCTCAGTTCAAGAAGTCGCGGGTGGAGGGCACCGCTCTCTACATCAGCGTGCCTGCCATCGATGCCGGACCACTTGCGCGCATGAATGGCTTCAAGTGGGCTGGCGTCACCCTCACGATCGAGAAGGTTGGTGGCTCGGGACAGGACAGCAAGCTATCTTCCAAGGCAGAGGAGACGAAGCTCATGCTGCGAAATGTCCTCGAGCGTCGGTACAACATACAGACCAAGCTTCTCGACCTCTCAGCGCTCAGCCAGGACGACGAACTCAAGGCTCAAGCGATCTTCGACTCGAACTCCACCGCCAGCAAGTTCTTCCCCGCGATGATGAAGGTCCTCGAGCTCGCCTTCGACACCACCGACGAACTTAATGCACACGTCGAGAGCGTGTCGCTGGCGAACAACGGACTTGCCGACCTCAAGGCGGTGTCGACACTCTCTGCGACATTGCCCAAGCTGCACAACCTCGACCTCTCGAACAACAACTTCGCCAATCTCTCTGCCCTCTCCATCTGGCGCAAGAGATTCCTTCACCTGCAACACCTCGTCGTTTCCGGCAACCCGCTCGAGCAGAATGAGCCAAACTACGCAGCCGAGCTCGTGAAGTGGTACCCGAACCTGCGCGTGCTCAACCAGATTCAAGTGCGCACCGAAGAAGACATCAAGAACAAGGCGAGCACCGGCAACTTGCCATTCCCCATCCGAAGCCCAATCTTCCAAGATGAGGGTCAGATCGCAGAGAACTTCATCCGCCAGTGGTTCCTCGGCTTCGACACCGACCGCCCACAGCTGGCACAAATCTACTACGACGACCAGTCCGACTTCTCATACGCGGTCAACGTCTCGGCACCACGCGACCCCAACGACACTGTGCAGACTGAGAAGAGCGAGTGGAGCGCGTACATCAGGAACAGCCGCAATCTCAAGAAGATCTCGCAGCTTCCAGCCCGTCAGAATCGCCTCTTCCGCGGCCCAAAGGCCATCTCAGAGGTCTTCGCCACCCTGCCCAAGACCAAACACCCAGATCTTGGTGCTGAGGCGCGCAAGTGGTTGATTGAATGCCACATGCAACCAGGCATTCCAGATCCCACCGGCCAGAGTCCCCAAGGTGTCGACGGCTTCGCCATCTACATCCACAGCGAGTACGACGAGCTTGACGACAGAACTGGCCAGCCCAACGGCAAGAAGCGCAGCTGCGATCACTCCTTTCAGATTGGTCCAGGAGGCCCACAAGGTGTTCGCATCGTCAGCCACCAAATCACCATCCGCGCATACGGCGGCACTCAAGCACTCGAACCTGAAGCACCCCCACAAGCCGGCCCGCCATCGCCACCACAACAGGCGGCCGTCGACATTGAGCTATACGCGCAGGCTGGTCTCTCGCTCCAGCAGGCCGAGGAGATTTGTGCGGCTCTGTCGCAGCAGACTGGCATGACGATCAACTACTGCAAAGACTGCCTCGATCAGGTCGGCTGGGATGCTCCACGAGCACTGGCTGCCTTTGAGGACGTCAAAGCCACCTTGCCGGCCGACGCCTTCGTGCAGAACGTTCCAGTGGCTTGAAAGGAAGGAAAGCAAGGAAGATGGAAACGAATAGAAGTGATGATCAAGGGAGGATACTTGACGATTGTGCAAAGAGGGAAGGCGCAAGCATCCGGGAATTCAGCATCGGCGTTTCGAAAGAGAGGAAAAAGGGCTGGATACGGCGAACTGAGAAGAAAAAAGACATGCGTTATCACGAGCAAGACAACAATCAGCGATTCAGCGATGGTGTACATGGAGAAATGGAAAGCAAAGGCGCTACACTGTACTGTACTGGGCGGAGTTTTGCGTGTGTTTTTGATGATACCAGACTGAGTGAAGACCACCACCGTGCTTGGTGGCAATGCGATTATCGTGTAGATGATCGAAATCAGAAATGATACTGCATTTTGGATGGCTCGCCTTGGATGGCGGGTCTCGAGATATTGAACTCTGATCGTACTTTCCTTCTTTTGTTGTTGTTCCATGTTCTTCAAGGTGAGCCTTTTCAATTGAAGTTCGTTGCCGTCAGTTTTTTCTTGTTCTTCGTAAGCTACAGGCATCACATCGTTCAATCATCATCTCCCACCCAGTCTCCCCACTCATATCCCTCATCACTTCCCGCTTCCTCCCCAAGACCCCTCCCCATATCCTGCCGCTACCCCTTTCCCTTATCTCCCCCCATCTCCCTCTCCCATCCCCCCTTACGACCATCTAGCTCCTCCCCGCCAACCCCGCCACACTCCGAAAATACCCAAACGCGGAACAAAAGCTTCCCCTGGGATAACTCCCAGGCACGACGAGATCGAGGTTGAATTGGTTGAGGGAGTTTTGGGTTTGTGTTAGGGCGGAGATGGCTTGTTGGGGGGTTGTGGCTGGTTGGGGCGTGAAGGGGGTGCAGGATATTGCTTTTTGAGGAGGGTGTTAGCGGGGGTGGGGAGGGGGATGTTGGGAGGGTTGGGGGAGGGGGTTGGGAAAAGGGTGGGGGATGGGAGGGATGGAAGGAACGTACAAGTCAACTGAGCGATTCGGGCGAGTTGATTCTGAACGGAGTCGAAGTTGGCTCCCGGGGAGGATTTCTGGACAAAGTTGTTGATTAGGGAGACGATGGTCGCTGTTCATTATCCCGAATTAGTCTTTCTGGGGATATTGGGTTGGGATGAGGATGGGGATGATGTTGTTACTGACCTTGAGCGTTCACGACGTATTGGCGAACGTTTGCGGAGGGGGCGGTTGGTGGAGGGTTGGATTGGGGTTCGGCGTATGCATATGGTGATGCGTCAGCCGCTGGGGCTGGGTTTGCTTCAGGGGCTGGGTTTGCTTCAGGGGCTGGGTTTGCGATTGGCAAGGCTATGGCTGTGGTGAGGAGGGCAAGGAGGGAGATGAGCTTGGAGAAGTGCATTTTGAATGGTGCTCGTTGAAGGGTAGAATGATGGAGGAAGAAGTAGTTGAGGAAGTCAGAGAGATGTATGAGGAATACTCGTGAGAGGTGTCGTTTTAGATTGTTGTCGAGTCTTGGGTAATAGGAGTGATTTTGCAAATGGGCTTGCCTTTTTATATTGCACGTCTGATCGCTTCGGGGAACATCCTGACTCTTCCTTGCTCGCTCATCCGTCTGCTTTCACGAAGCAATGTTGGATCATCTTCAGCCAGCCTCAACCACATCATATCGTGGAATTGAGGGGGAAAGGGCATCTAGACACGCAGTCATCGTCATGAAGCTGCAATGCATCGAAGCTTCAGCCTGTTACAATGAAGTTGAAGACCACATCAGGCAAGCCGCGTGACTTTGATGACAGGGTCATCTTGGATGTCGTCGAAGTCTACCACCTTTTTAGACCGTCGGATTGGCCATGTTCCAAAGGCGAGGTGTTGTTGCGCACTTGAGGCTTGAATGAGGCGTTTCTTCGAATGCTGCATCTCCAAACGCCACAAATCGTGGGGCGACATGCAGCTTGATGATTGACAGCGAGAAAATGCCGCGACGAGGCTTGAAATTCTACACTCGTATTCGTCGAAGCTGAGCTGATTGCTTCTTCAGGCTCCGTCAGGCCACGCCTGCGTCTTTGCGAAGCAACAGCTACGACAGCCACATAGCCTGGGCTGCATGTAGGGCTGCAGAAAAGCTGAAGCTCTTGCAGCTATTACGCACCGACGTCAGGGGTGAGAGCTGTAAATTTTTGGTGCTCTGGAGCTGTACTGTGGTGAATATTGCAGATTTGTCGTCGGCTGGCGATGTTGAGAGTGAATGGTGGTTCGACTCTTGCAGCATCGCTTGCAGTAAGAATTGGAATTCGATCGCGAATGGCTTCGATTGAAGGTCACACGACGATGAAGCTCTTGAGAACTGTTGATGAGCTTCAGAATGGCGTTTCCCGGCGATGCCGGAGTCGTTGAACATGGACGATGGGACCGACTGGAGGTTGATGTTGGCGATGAGGAGTATAGATGCTTGCCGCTCTCAGGATGCTGCGCCGTCAGCTCAGAAACCTCTGTTGAATCAGTGCAGTTGTCTTATCATTTTCAAATGGACTACTCCACCCCAACGATCACGTACAGGGCGAGGATCAAAGTCGTAGTCCCCGTCCAGAGAAGGCGATCGATCCGCAGAATGTCGTCGCCCACCGAGTGCTCACTCCGCGAGCTCAGCGAAAAAGATGCCTGGCAGACGACACTGAGGCAGAAACAGTCGGAAGAGGAATTGCAGCGGGTGTATGAGACTCAGATACTGGCGTACTTGAATGCCGATTATGCGGATCTTGAAGAGGCGGTGCAGGCTGAGTCAGAAGACGAAGCAGAAGAGTAAGCTTTGCGAGAGTGTCGAGTGTTCTCTGAGCGCCACAACCACCTATCGTCCACGGGTAAAGTTCAAGCTGATATGTGTACAGCGAGGCGGTGCTGTTGTGGCGGCGTCTGGAGAACTACGTGTGGTCGTGAGACCAAGACTGGATCCACGGAAGAGTGCGCGCAGTGACTTGATGCAGAAAGCAAACGACAGGTCCGATGTTGGTACGATTTCGACACTCGCTCAATGCAAGTTGTGCGTGGCCTGGGGGTTTCGGAAGAGCAAATATGCGGCGTTACTCGAGATTTTGGCTCCCTGAGAAGAAGCCCATTGCTGGAAGAGCTGGATGGCGCTGATTGAGTCGAGCGTTGTCAGACATGGCCGATCAAAAGAAGAAGACAGAATGCTTGATATGAGTTGGGGTTGCAGTGTACGTGTACTTCTCGAGATACTGTTGACTTAAATTCATTGCAGGTCCTGCTGCTTCAAAACCAGTCTTTCACCGTCCTCTAGATCGGCCATTGGAATCACGCTCAAGCACCTGTGGCGTGTCAGCACCAGCCTCGATATCGATGTCCTTCAATACAAGATGAAGATGGCGATATCAGAATCCCTTTTCTAAGCATCGACGGGAGTATGTGTCGATACCCCGTGCCTTTTCCGGCTCTTCCTGAAGCTAATGGGTATACGGAATCTCATCATGAAGTGGGTTGAGATGAAAGAGGCGGGCAGACTTACACATACTCGGCAATGGAAGTTGATGGTGAGGATGATGTTGGCTGTTGGAAGCAGAATTTCTGCCTGTGACAAGAAGCAGGTGCGGAAGACGGCTCGGAAGAATTAAAGTTCGGACCGAACCGCGCTCTCTCCACGTCTCACGATTCATCACTTGCGGCCAGGTGTTGTCAGGAACAGGACCCGACCAATATGATCCATGCCCGGCTGCCATTAATCCCTATTCATAAGCACAAAGGCGCAGTTGAGTGATCCCGCAGTGGTAGCTTCCTCTTCTATCCCCTTCATGACACGCTGTACATAGCAGGTATAGAAGAAGAAGCCGCCTTCCCTTTCCCCCGTCTCCGCTTCGCACGCTTGCTTCGATCTTTCTTTGTCACCTTCGACCGCCCACACGCCGTATGCGCACCTCAATAAGGGATCCCGGTCCAGTCGCAGTGTCGCTTTGATTAAAGCGTCATCCAGGTATGAAAGATGAGATCTGTCCACTGTGCTTTCGCAGAACATGCGCTGACATCTGGCTTGCAAGAAGGGACTCGGCTTCACCATGAGGCCGTCGACAGCACGCGGCTTCTACCTCGCAGTCTTCGCGCTGTGGGGTGTAGACTGCCATGCTGAATCCGCCTCATCCACCTCTCCACACACAAGCCCAGATGTCTGCGCAGTAAGCTCTTCTTGTAACCCTCGATTTACTCCCAAACGAATCCTTAACGCCTTCCAGCTCGAACCCAAAGCCAAAGTCTCAGATGCTTGCGCCTCCTACGCCGACTTGAACGGTCTGAACGACAAACTTCATCCCTACGTACGGAACCTTGCGAACAACACCGACTTCTTCTCGTTCTACCGATTGAATCTCTACAACAAGAAATGCCCGTTCTGGGATGATGAGAATGGCATGTGTGGGAACCGAGCATGTGCGGTGAATACTGTGGACAACGAGGACGATATCCCCGCGATATGGCGGGCAGAAGAGCTGAGCAAGTTGGAAGGACCAAAAGCACAACACCCGGGCAAGAAGCAGCAGAAGGAACGGCAACGGCCGCTGCTGGGTGAGCTTGGAGACAGCGTTGGCGAGAGCTGTGTGGTGGAGTATGATGACGAGTGTGACGATCGAGATTACTGTGTACCGGAAGATGAGAGTGCGAGTGGGAAGGGTGACTATGTCAGTTTGGTGGACAACCCAGAACGATTCACTGGATATTCGGGAGATGGAGCACATCAAATATGGGAGGCCATCTACCGAGAGAACTGCTTTTCGAAGCCAAAGCAGGGAGTGTTGGATGCAGGGTCGTCATCTCCTCAGTCGGGCATATCGCAAGATCAAGCCGTGGCAGCGCAAGAGTTCAAGCAGGTCATCAAAGCTCACGATCGTCTGGAAGCCAGAAAATCAGGTCTGCCAGAAGAGGCTCTTGACTTTGAGGATGAGTGTCTGGAGAAGCGAGTGTTCTACCGAGTCATCTCTGGCATGCACGCATCGATCTCGACGCACCTTTGCTACGACTATCTCAACCAGACGACGGGAGAATGGGGCCCCAACGTGGAGTGCTACAAGGAGCGATTGCACCACCACCCCGAAAGGATCTCGAACCTTTACTTCAACTACGCGCTGATACTGCGTGCTGTGGGCAAGCTACGGGATTACGTCCAAGACTACACCTTCTGCACAGGCGATACAGTTCAGGACAGCAGGACCAAGAAGATGATCACCATCCTGGCGGACGCCATCCCAGCTGGACCTCAGATCTTCGACGAAAGTGTCATGTTCCAGGACCAGACCGCCGACGGCATCAGCCTGAAGGAAGACTTTCGCAATCGATTCCGCAACGTGAGTAGGATCATGGACTGTGTGGGTTGCGACAAATGCCGGCTCTGGGGCAAGGTCCAGACCAATGGATTTGGCACGGCATTGAAGGTGCTGTTTGAATTTGGGAATGGCCATGAGGGCGAAGACAAACCTTTACTCCGCCGCACCGAACTTGTCGCACTCATCAACACGCTCGACAAGATCAGCGCCGCATTGAAAGCTCTCGAACATTTCCGTCTCATGGTAACAGCAGAACAAGAAGGCCGTCCATCTGAGTCCGTGGCTGAGACACCACGATTCAAGCCGAGCGAGGTACCAAACTTCGACGACCTGGATGATCTGGACGACTTTGAGGACCACCAATCGAGCCAAAGCCACGTCCCCAGCATCTCAGAGATCTTCTACGAAGAGCTAGAAGTCGTCTACAAGGCGACCATGTTCATCCTGAGGAGCTGGCTGGATCTGCCGGTCAAGATCCCGCTCATCGTGGGCAACGAAGGCGGACGACTATGGGACTCTTGGCTGGGCAAGCCTGTGCGGCCGAGGAAGTGGGAGATTCGGTTTCCCGAACGCGACGAGTTATGATTGTATTTATTTCGTGGCATAGCATGGCGATGGATGGGTGGCATAGGTTTGGCGTTCTTGGACGGGTTGTGCATGTGGCAAGCAATGATGATGCCAGGTGGCATTTTGTGTGAGACGAACCAAAGATATTGGAGTGCTATATGTGATTCTGGCCGAGTATATTGGCAGTCGGAAGAATCGAGGCCGACGTTTCTGAGATATTGCCGTTCCCGATCGATAACGGCGCACGTGAGATCCCGTCAACGCTTCGAGAGTTGCCGACAGGACGTTGAGCGACGGCCAGGATCCTTCTCATCGGCCGTGCCGCGCAGCATGTGAGAAATGCGGAGAATTTGCAAACTTTGAATCAGAAAGTCTCGATGAAGCACCGATCACGCGTTCATCAGCACACGGACTCTGCAACAACAACAAAGAATGCGTTCATCCAGCGAGACCTGTTCTTGATGAAAAGTGTGCTTTGAGGACGGGTTTAGCTGTTGCTTCACCCCTTCAATCTCAGACGTCTCTCGCGCGTGTGGTGAAACGGTGCTCGCCGCGACGAATGAACGGCGCGAGGCCAGACCAGGAGTTTGAGCCGGCGTCGAGACCGGGAGTGATTGGGGATAGCTTTCCCGCCGAGACGATGCGCTGGGGCTGTGATTGGCTGGAGGAAGCACAATCCTTGCAGACGTTTGGCGGTTGGCCGGGATGCTGTTTCAACGGCCACCGCGCTGCCGGGTCGCCTGTCGAGCGTGTGGAGCGCGAAACTTCTTGTCCTTCTTGTCGCTCTTTGTCGCGGGCCTCGTCCTTCCACTCTTGTCTCGCATCGAAGCGCTGGTCCTCTGCTCGTTCGCTCTCTTCGTCGCCTGTACATCGCTGTGTGCCTCGTCACTCTTTTGACCACCACAAGCACCTTCTGCACTTCTGATTTAGACGCGCCTGCGGCGTGACGCTCCCTTCAATCAATCACTCAATCATTACCATCGCGGCCAGGGCCCGCCGAAAGCGCACTCCCTCACACACACCCTCACATTCCTTGCGACATTCCTCGGACAGCGTCTTTGTCGCACCAGTCCCTCCCTTCACACACCCCTCCAGCAGCCCGCGTGACAGCTGTTCTCATCACTCTGACGTCCACCGTCGAGCGCCGACAACCTGCGACGATTGCCTTGTGATTGCCAAACTGCGAGTCAGGAGCAATCGCGACATTCACGACAACCCGCGACTGCACCATCCAACCTTGAACACCGTCTTCGACGACAACCCCATTCAAAACGGCCACCATGTCGCTCGTACGTGCCTTTACCACCCGGCGCTCCAAGCCTGATCACCTCGAGAACGTCCACGTCGGCCGCGCCGCCAGTCAACGCCAAGGTCGACCAGTCCACCGCACTCAGATCTCGTCACCCGTCGTTCTGCTGTCCAGCACGAATGCGCTGTCATACGACGCACCTGATATCGCCGGCACTGCGCCCGTCGGCGGCACTCGCGACTTCTCCTCGTCATCATCCAGGTCTTCCCACGAGGGCAGCGACGCCAGCACATTCGACATCAGCTCCAACACCGACGCTTCTTCGATCGAGAACTCCCCCATCAGCCCCGAGCCCGAGCCAAACCACTTGAGCTGCTACTTCAAGTCTGCGCAAGACTCTTCGCCAACTCTGCAATCACGAGCTTCCTTCGACGCTCCATCCATCCCACAGCGAGTGCCCTCGCATTCCAAGAAGGCTCACGAACGGGTTCACCGCAAGCGCTCGGTCCAGCGTATGATGTCTCCACCATCCAGCATCGTTCGCAACTCGACCGAGATGTTCAAGCCGATCGAAGCGCCGCAAGAGAACCCCTTTGGCAACGAACTCGCCCAGCTGGATGAGGTCGCCGAGGAGTTGAGCTACGCTGTGCGCGATGCCGAAGCTGAGGAGGATGCCGCGTACATGGAAGCGCACGGCCTTGCTCGATACGACGCCGATAGCTACCTCGCCGAGATCCACAGCCTCATCTACGAGACCTACCACGCTGAAGAGCCAATCTGGATTTGAAATCCATGGACCAGTCACGCGCTCCAGCACAATCGTTCCTCTGACCGATCAGGACATCGTTGGAGGTTGCAGATGGAGATGTTCTGAACCATATCATTCATTACCGACGACATCTCAGTGCTGGGTGCCATCCACCTCGAAGGGCTCACTTCTACTGTGCATACACCGACCACGATAACCCGCTCTTTCTACATCTCTCTGGCAGATTGATTTCCTCTCTGACGACCCGACACGACCGAACACCACACTTTCCTTGCCCGGCGAATTCAGAGGACCATCTGCCGTCCACTCATTCATTACTTTTGCTGTCTTGTCTGCTGCGCGGAGGAAAGGAATGAATTGGTTTCTTTTTAACGAGTATACGTCTTATCTGGAGACACAGGGGATACCGAACCACGAAATGGAATAGACCAAGGAGTTATCTGTCCTCTATTTCGTAGTGTGCTTTTGTACATGCAGCTTGCTAAAAGTTTCTTCAAGACAACACGTATCATTTTGCCTCAGTTGTACAGATCTTGTTGTAGTTCCGCGGAACGGGTCATGTATCATGCAGTGAAAGATCGCCTGACAGATGGGCGCATGTGAAGCTTCCGCGCGTGCCAGGTGGTGAACCAAGGACCGCGTCGGCTGTGATTGGCCAGCATCCCCCGCCGCGGGACCGTCCGGGGGCTAGTGAAGAGCTCATCGATCTTTGTTGACACGCGAGGTTCGTAACTGCTTTCTCTCCAGAAACAAACACCACCACCACCAAAAAGATCCCCCATTTTCGAGAACACGCCCACAATCTCACACGCTTCCCCGAACACACTCGACACGACGGCGACGACGACAGCTCTATCGGCGGCATTGGCTGAAACTGCAGCGACTGTTCCGGCGGTGAAACAAGACGCTTGAACGCGGTGCCTGCAGTAGCGGTTCCTTCTTTTCCAACATCCACCTACCCCTCCGGCAACGACTGCGAACATCACCTCCAACACTCCCATAGCCGAGCGGCCACACACACCCGTACGACGACATCCTATCACTGGCCCCGACTTCGAGGTTGCGGGACGCGGTGACTGGAAGTAAAGAACGGCGATAGAAAAAGAGCAGTGCAGACAGGGACGGGCAAGATCACAATGGCGTTGGACATTGACTACACGCGACGCAACAAGAAGCCGCGTCTGTTGACGGATAGCGAGCGGGATAAGCTCGATGAGTTTATTGATTCGATCCATTACTCCAGTCGGTGAGTAGACAGAATGTCCCTCACTTTCAACCATTTGTGCGGGGGAGGGGTGGAAGAAAGGAAGAAGAGATTGTGGTGGATGGACGTGTGACTGATACTGATTGCTTGACAGCTACAATGACGACCACTTCGAATACCGCCATGTGCAACTCCCCAAGCAGATGCTCAAGGCCATTCCCAAGGACTACTTTGACGGAGCGCGGGGCACGCTGAAGTTGCTGTGGGAGGATGAGTGGAGAGGATTGGGGATTACGCAGGTAAGAAAGATCATATCCGCCAAGATGGGGGAGATGTGGTTGGCTAATATGGGAATGCAGAGCTTAGGATGGGAACACTATGAGGTCCATGAGCCTGAGCCGCATATTCTACTTTTCAAGTAAGTGAGAAATGAAGCGGTGGAAAGGTGGAGCGGGAACTGACTTGACCACAGGCGACCGATCAACTTCCAACCCGGACAGCAGCAGTGAAGAGACTGACATAGTCCCTCTGCTCTGCGTCCTTCATCAGCATCACGGCTTCGAGGCACACTCAAGGCTTCCTCAAAGACTGTCCACCAGACGACAGACGGATCGGCACGAATACACACACCACCCTTACGAACCACGGCAGGAACCCTTCTCCCTTGCCATTGTCGATACGATCGATAGACGGCAGACGAAACGAGCGAGAAGAGCGGATTCCCATCATCCACATCGTGCATTTTCATAAAAACTGCGCAACAATGCAGACCTTCTTGAAGCTTTCTTCGACCTTGCTTTTCCCCCCTGACACGACGACGAGAACCATGCATTTACGGACGGAATTGGGCTCTGTGAAGGTGCGCCGAGGCGTGTTTTTTTTTCGATTCGACTGAGATGTGAGATGAAGAATCCTTGGCTTCTTTTCGATCAAGAGTCAGGAAGTCCTATACGTCCAGCGGCGAAGCGTGCTTTCGTATGGGAGTGGGAATGGGGAAAGAAAGAAAGCATTGTGGATTCTGCTTGCGTCTGCGTCGGGGTGTTTCCCAGCCGTTGAGGCTTTTTACTTCTTTGATTCGATTCGATTGCGACTGCGATTGCGACTGTGTGCGTATAGCTTAATTCGGAAGCTGTTTTTTTTTCTCCTCTGCTTTGATCAAGTACCTTCTTGTCTCCTCTTCTTCACGCTCTGGTCACTCACATTGGAAAACCTGGAATGAAACCCCTTTCTTTTCCCAAGGCTCTCTCTTAACGGAGGGAAGGGCAGAAATCGTAAAGCAGGGTGCGATACTCACTTCCCTGACAGCGATATACTGTGCGAAAACATGGCAGGGAGACAAGATGTGGCCGAGTTCTGCATGGTACCCCTTTACCAGCAAGAGGTATTCGACAAGTGAGAGAACCATCGCTCCTTGTGCCATTTTTCATCAATCAATATCCGGTGTTTCCCGTGGTTCAATTTCCCATGACTACATAAACCTCATTCTCGTTCTCTCTCTCGCGCCCTTCTCCTACCAGGATCCCAATCTACCCCAAAAGCACCTTCCAAGTCCCCACCTCAAAAGCCCTCAACTCGACCTCCAACCCTTCCTTCCCCACCTCCACTTCCTCAATCACATCCTCCAACAAATTCACCTTCCACGCCTTCTTCACTTTGACACTCCCAAACTCCACGACACCGCGACTCGTCCCACCCAAACTGTCGTAGATCCTGAGGATGACGTGGCGGTCTTTGGAGGTTTTCGAGGGGAGTTCATGGTTCGAAGCGTCGGCGTCGTCTTCGCCCCGCTTGATCGTGTCGATGACGAGGGAGGGGGAGGAGGAAGGCGTGAGTTTGAAGGCCGAGAGGAGGTCCGAGATCGCCTCCGGGTTCGGGTGGCGGTGGATGGAGAGGGGGTTGTTGAACTCGAACGCGGCGCGGACGGTGCGGTGGTCGAGGCCGCCTGCGCGGGGGAGAATCGCCCATTTGATGTGGTGGCGCCCCATGTCCGCGTGGGCGTCGGGGGCTTTCGGGGCGCGGAGGAGGGAGAGACGCATGAGGTTTCCGACCGTCGCGATGCCGTACTTGCTGTCGTTGAGGATGCTCACGCCGTAACCGTGTTCCGACAAATCCGCCCATTTGTGGCAGCAGACTTCGAACTTCGCCATGTCCCAGGTGGTGTTGTAGTGCGTGGGGCGCTTGACGAGGCCGAATTGCGTTTCGTAGGAGGCTTCGGTGTTTTTGATGGTGGTGGGGAATTCGACTTTGAGGAATTTCATCGTTTCGCGCCATTCGACTTCGGCGGATACTTCGACGTAGGAGGTCGGGGCGGAGGAGGTGACGGCGGAGAGGAAGATGGTGGTTTTGATCCAGGATTCGTCGGAGATTTTGGTCGTGGTGGTGACGGCGACGCGGAAGGGGGAGTTTTCCGTGATGGAGGTGGTGTTGGGTGTGGCGGGGAGTTCTTTGCGGGAGTGCAGGTGGAAGACTTCGACGTCCCAGGCTTGCCAGTAGAGGGGCTTGTCGTCGAAGATGACGAGTTGGTTGGCTTTGCTGCCTTTGGGGATGGATTCCCGTTTGGCGGACTTGTCGTAGAGGGAGGTGATGACGCCGTCGGAGACCTTGACTTGGAGTTTGGAGTTTTCGAGGAGGAAGCTGCCGTCTTCCATTTCGTTGACGGAGGCCACTTCGAGGAAGTCGCCAGTCTTGGTATTGACACCGGCTGGCTGGCCGATGATCTCGGCGCTGTGGGTGAGGCCGGAGGATGTCTGGTGCATGGCGAGCTCATGTCGTTGCCAGCCGAGAGTGTTCAAGGCGACGGGTTTGGCGTCTTTCTTATCTTCAAAACCGAGCGCTGTCAGAGCATCCTTCAACGCCTTCTTGCCGGTCTTGAAGACTTTGGCATATAGTTCAGCTGAATCATCGTAACACATCTCGATGGCAGAACCTGGAAGACAGTCGTGGAACTGACACAGCAGCACATTCTCCCACATCTCGTCAATCTCCTTCTTTGGATATTTGTATGCCTTGTCACCCTTGATAGTGGCCAGCGTGCCAAGATATTCAATATCGTGAAGGAGAATCTCAGACAAGCGGTTGTTGCGCTTGTTGTTGGCTTGAGTGGTGTATGTGCCGCGGTGGAGCTCAAAGTACAGCTCACCATACCACGTCACAAACTCGGTCTTGCCGGTGGCAGCGTTGTTTTCGAGTCGGTCGAAGAAGTCTTCAACACTATAGCCCATGTGGACTCGAGGCAGGAGGCCAACTTTGTCGCTGATACCACGGCAGCGACGAAGCTTCTCAATATGTTCAAAGGTTGGACCACCTCCACCATCACCCTTTCCAAAAACAAGCAAAGATGTCGGATCTTGGTCCATGCTCTTGTGTTGGGTCACAGACCGCTTGACATCACCAAAGTGTGCCTCAGCAGTGTAGGTCTCAGACGGCGCCATGTGGCAGATGACTTGGCTGCCGTCCAGACTGACCCAGTTGAAGGTGGTGTGTGGGAAGTTGTTGATGTTGTTCCAGCTGAGCTTCTGCGTGAAGAAGCGATCCATACCAGCCAGTCGGCAGAGTTGTGGGATTTGGGAGGAGTAGCCGAACGTGTCAGGCAGCCAGAATGTTCGGCATCTCTCGCCAAATCGAGATTCAAAGTATCGCTGGCCGTAGACAAATTGACGAACAAGAGATTCTCCTGACGGCAGGTTGGTGTCATGTTCAACCCAGCTGCCACCGATGGGCTGGAAGGTGCCCTTCTTGACATGATCCTTGACCCGATCGAAGGCGTATGGGTAGTACTTCTCCAACCACTTGTACTGCTGAGCTTGTGATGCACAGAAGCGGTGTTCTGGGTATCGATCCAGCAGGTCGCATTGATTGGACCAACTGCGAGCAATCTTGCGTTTCGTCTCAGCCCAAGGCCACAACCAGCAAGTATCGATGTGACAGTGACCAATCCCACTGATCAGCACCTCTTTCTCAGGCTCGAGGTCGTATACATGTGCTGAATCGACCTTCTCGCCGACATATCTCTTTGCAATCTCTCGACACTTCAAGATGCATGCATTGGAGCCTTTGCCTTCGATGAAACAGTCCATGATCTCGTTGCAGACTTGCAAAGCGGCATGCTCTTCCCAGCTGTCGGTTGGGAATTCTCGTGCGGCATCGCCAATGATCCAGAAGTCGTAGAACAAAGCTCGAGCTTGTTCGTTCACACTGACGAGGTCGGCCTCTTTCAGTTGGAAGTACTTGTTGGGATCAGGCGGCTGGATGGAATCACCGCCGGGAGCATTGCCGAACATGCCATTGCAGGCAGTCTCGATATAAATGGTGTGCTCTTTGCCGTCTCTGTACTCTTTGGGAACGATCCATTCGATTCTTTCGCCATTGCCTGTCAGACCTTGCAGAGGCTTGCCATCGTGGGTCCAGACCATGCCTTCGCAGCTGGCGTCCCAATGCAGCTCTATCAACGACTTGTAGTCCCAGTCTTTAGGCACTGTAAAGTGCACTTTGAACCAGTGTGTGCTCCAACTCGGTCCAAACCACTGACCCTTTTCGGTCTTCTTGTATTCATTCTCTTTGCTGGTTGCCTCGTCGAAGGTGGGGCGCGAGAGATCCGGTGCATCCCATACTGACAGCTTGACATGCTTGTCTCCAGAGACACGGCCGTCGTAGAGCTTGGCCAGCAAGCCTTGTTGTCGGTACTGTCCGCCGTCGGTGAACTGCTTCAGACGATCCTGGTAAATGGAGTGAATCAGCTTGCCCTTGGGGCGTTCGGCCAGCTGCGGGTAGGATGGAGCAGACGAGGCCATCTTGTGGGACGATTCGCCTCCCATTGTTTGGATAGGCGGAATTGATGAGAGGTGATTGAAATGGTCAGCCGACTCCTAACCAATGTGTAGTACAGAGCTGGGTGGGATCAGGTGAGCTCGTCGACGCAGGTACACGCACGCAGCCAACAGCTACACGTGGAGCTCTCTCCGCATCGATCGCCCCAGAAACCGGAAACCACCTTGGCGCTGATCATCGGCCCTTAAAAATAGCGACCGTTGCGAGATGCCCAACAACAGAAGAACAAGCGAGGTGCACGAAGTACATGTTACTTATCAGGTAGCTGTTATTCACGCTGTTTCAGACAATCAAGATTTTAGAAAATACGGTGGATTAATAGCTTTCCTTCCGTTAACTTATTCAGTAATGTTAATAGCTTCATTAAGTCTGGTAGCATTTCTTTTTAGACAATCAAGATTTTAGAAACTACGGTGGATTACTAAAGGAGACTATATAGCTTAACTAATACTGATACCCTAGATTAAATTAAGAAGTTCAAAATTACAGTAGTCTTAATCGTCTAAGACTAGTCTTATCTTAGAACAACAGGTGTAGCATGGAGAATACTTTTCATTAGGTGCAAATGTTTCTTTTACCGCAATACGGACCTCCGGAGCCTGACGAAGACGGAGCCATCAAAGCCTTGCGGGGCAGAACAAATCACATGACATCGCAACCACAAAATGCGGGGATACATGTAACTATTATATGGCAAGCAATAGCGATTACTACCTCTGCACCATCACCAGCACCAGAATCACCAGTACCCATCATGGATCCTCCTCGCCGTCCCAAGCAGCGGAACAAGCCAACCCTTAACTGCCTGGCTTGTGTCGAGAGGAAGAGCAGGTGTGACCGAGGGCGTCCTGCCTGCTTCACCTGGTCCGTCGTTGCAACGCCCGTCCTTCCAATCGACCAGCCCGCTAACGTTTCTACGAGTCAAGCGTGAAGCGCCAAGTCGAGTGTCAATACACCCCCGTGGCGAACTTCCTCGCTGCGTCCCAAGCTCCGATGCCACGCCCACGAAAAGAGCGCCGTCCGCCTGCCACGCCCCCTTCGACTGTAACACCCAGCGGTTGCCCGCAGGATGCCTTGACTGTGGAAGGATTGGCTTCAGAGATCGTCCTGGCATCGGCCTCAGCACTCCCGGAAACAGGCGACGAGGGCGTCCAGTTTGGCCAGGTAACTGCGCACACAGGGTCTGACGAGCGCGATGATCTGCTCGCCACCGACATGTACATCTTTCGCCTACTGGATCTCCTGTTTCCAGACCAGACCCTGCACTGGAAGATCGCCGCGCGCTTCTCAACTTATTTGGGGCAAGCTTTCCCCATCCATTTCGTACGTTCCAATGCTCCAAACGGTCGAGCCTGCCTCGTGCCGTACTGACAATCATGCCTGGGCCTAGAGAACTACTGGACCGATGCGGGAGGGCTTGTCGAGGTTATTGCAGCTTTGCCAGCCAAAGATGAAGCCGATATACTTCTGGAGCGCTTTTTCCAGGCCATACATCCTCTGTATCCGATCGTACCGCGAGAGTCTTTCATGGCCGACTACGACCGCTTTTGGCTTCTTCTGGATGAAGAAAAACACGCCAGCAATGCTGCTCATGTCGCTCTGCAGTTTGCCATTTTCGCGGTCGCTGCGCAGGACATGCACACACAGGCTACGCAAAGTACTCGCGCGGATTTTTCAGAATTTTACTTGAGCTGCTGCCATCAGGGTCTTTGTCTTTCGAGTTATCTCAACCACCACTCTGTGGCAACAGTTCAGACAATGGTCTTGATTTGCCATTTCCTCATTGCTACCGACAGGATCTCCGATGCGTGGACAATCTCAGGTATCACCCAGCGACTGGCGTATCATCTCAAGCTCAATTGCCACCCAAACCGCATTGGTCTCGCCTCAAATTACAGCGAGGCACAACTACGCTGCCGATTGTGGCAGGCCACCATGATGCAGGATACGCAATTGTCTCTATGGCTGGGATTGCCTGCCACTACAATGTATTACGACGTAGAACCCGACCATTTTTGCAGCACCAGCCTGTCCAGCATCGAAGACGAAGGAGCAGATCTCTCTGATCCTACTCTGTTGACCGACAATGCCTACATCCGTACCATGTGGCGTTATTCTAGCTTTGTTCAGACCAATGTTTGTGTGCTACGCTCCCGGAAGCAACCTCTACCGAATGGCACCGAACAGACCATCACCAGCTTTCGGGACCTCTATCACCACTTTGACCCGCCGTTCAATTCCTTGAGTCCTTCGCGCTTCGAAAACCAACCGCCTAGACTCCTTTATCAACATGTTGCTGTGAGCAGCAGTTACTTCTCAGCTTTGATGCTCCTTCAGATGGAGCAAGCGACAGACACTTTCGAAGACCAATGCAGTGCGGCTCAGTCTGCGCACGAAGGCATGTCGGCATTCTTCGCTTTGGCACGGCTTTCGCCCAACCAGGTGGAGAGATGGGGCGAGGTGCACAATCGCACATTCACAATGGCCGTAAGCAAGAAGCCTTGGAAAATGACTTGCATTGGAGCCAATGGTCTCTTACTTCAATACTGACAGAGCTACAGGTCATAATCGGTACACTGCTGGCCACAAAACGGAGCCACCCCAGCGGTGATATCAACGACCCGCGACTGACACTGGCCAAGAGCGATTTCGAACGTTACGTGAGGCTTCTTGAGCGTGCACAAGGCACAGCCGGCTTTCGAAAAGTCCAGCAAGAACGACTTGCGAATCTCAAAGAACTGCGGGCGGCCTTTTAGAGCATCCGAAAGGCTGCCAGCGTGTCTTGTTTGCAGTCACGATCCCCACCGACCTTCCACTCTGAAGCGAATGGCATGACTTTGATTACAAACGTACAGAATATTTCGCACGCTTTCAAAGCAAATGCATATCAGCGAAGTGAGTGCACAGCCGGAATGTCTATCGAACTACTGTTCTGACACTTCAACTAGAGTTTCTCAAATGTCGGCTGCGTCCTTTTGAGCCCGCTGGTCATCGCCTTCCGCACGTCGTCCGACAATACCATGGCACTGTTCCACGCGGCTGTGTAGAGCAATCCATCGGCCACTGGGCGGTCCCTACTGAAGTCCCAGAGCGCTTTGGAGCTCTGGACCGCCACGGGACTTTTGGAGGCCACATTCGTCGCCCATGCTAGTGCGCTACTGACCATCTCCTCTTTGGTATTGAAGACTTTGCTGGCCAAACCTATGCGCGCCGCCTCTTCGCCGCCGACCACTTCCGCCGAGTAGATTATCTCCTTGGCCCAAGAGTATGGAACGCCGATCTTTGGAAGCCGAGAAAGAGTGCCCACGTCAGGAGCCAGCCCTGCATCAATCTCGCGGACACAGAGCTTCACATCTCGGGTGCAGTAGCGCACGTCGGCGGCAGTGGCGAAGTCAACCGCGGCTCCAAATGTTACGACGTGTAGTAGGCATACAATGGGTTTCTCACATCGTTCGAGAGCGTTGACCGACTCCTGGTACAGAAGGGCATGTCGTCGGACGGCCCATGCCTTACGTGCAAAGTCCCGTGTTTCGACCGGTGTGCCCACGGGACCAGATGTTGATTCGGCCATGACATCCAAGCCGGCGGAAAACCCTCTCGTGCCGGCTCCTGAAAGCATCACGACGCGGACGTTGGGATCGTGGGAGATCAGGTCGAAAAGCGCTGTAATCTCGCGGAACATCCTGAGAGACGTGAGGTTAGTCGTACCTGCGCAATTTCGCAGCATTGGCCGACGATGATTACGCATTGTCAAAGGCATTGATTTTCTCGGGACGATTGATCTCGACATGTGCCACAAAAGGGGCGGGAAACGTGGTGCGAAAGTTCTTGAACTGCTCGTAGGACGTTGGTGTGCGTCTTGACGAGGCCATAATACGTGAGAACTGAAAGAGAAAGTCTTGCAGCACTGATCAAGAATTCGACAAATTCTACAATGGAACTCTGGTTGTGAGATTGGAGTGATCGAGGGAGTCGTTCCCGTTCTGCGATTTGCAAATTGCAGATTTTCGGCAATATGACAGCTATCGGGAATACTGGAAAGGCTCGATGGCAGTTAGAGAGCATGTACGCGTGCGGTGCCTTGGAGAGTAGCCACGAATCACTTTCCATTCGCTGTTCAATCTCGAGAGCGACTGCAGAGCATTATACTGCCAAGCGAGTGTCGAACAGTTAGATTCATTAACATATTGTCCAGGCCAGCCTGATACTTATTCCCGATGTCTGAGACGCCAACACTGTTCGAGATAGCATGTTCGAAGATAATCCTGCCGCTGAGGCACGTCCTGTCAGCAAGAAAGACGGCAACAGCGCACGCAGTGCGATCAAACGAGTTCAATATGCAACGGGCCATACGGAAATCAAGATTTGCTGTCGCTTGATGCTTTTCGCAAAACACCAAAGTTCGCACGGACAGATGAAAACACGAGACGACCAGGTAGGCAAACTGCTTTTTGTGATCAAAGACTGCCAGGTAACTTGCACGCTGCTTTGAAAACATTCCAGCCCAACATCGCCGCCATCAATGACGTTGAAAGGGGACGATACAGTAACGGAGAGTGTCAACACATATACGCAAGGTTTAACACATTCAAGCCGTTAACAATCATAAACCTGCATTCCCCGCGGCTAGGAGTTCGTTTGCGACTGCTTGTCGGTTGACAGGCACACCTCCCACGGCCGACGGGATCGTCAAGAACCCTTGAATCGTCTTGATCTGGCAATCGGCCAGGTCGTAGTTGAAGTTCATGCCGGCGTGGATATTGAGTGGCAGCGCGATCGTATGCAGGACGCCCGTGATCTGGTGAGATGGCACGGGAAATTAGTAAAACAGAAAATTGGTAGCGATGGAGAAAAGGGGGCAGGCGGACGTACAATTTCAAGCTCGGTGTGGGTGGTGCCATTTCCATAGTCGGTCGATGCTGGCGAAGACGTCGGATAGACCTTGTAGAAGAGCTGGCGAACGCCCAAGGCGAAATCACGGACGGTGCTGGCGTCTGGCGCGACGGTGATGCCAGGCGCGCCGTCGATGTAGAGGATGAGGTGGGCGTCGGGCTTCAGGGGAAGCTGCTGGAGGAACTTGGCTGTTGCTCCTGGAGTTTGGTCGCTGAAGGCCGGGGCGACGCCGTTGAGCTCTGCTATGCGGTAGTTGGCCGTGCAAGGGGTGACTCGTTCGATGAGGGTGGGGGCTGCTTTGGTGGAGCCTATGAGGGCGAGGGCGAGGGCGAGAGCACCGATGGCCTTGTTGAAGAACATGGTTGATTCGTGGACTGGGGTTGAATGAAATTTTGCTGTACAATGAATTGAATGTGTTGCAGGAGGTTTTGTCGGCTCCTAATAGGTACGAAACGGCTACAGAGTGGCCATCAACCCAACGCATCAACATGCTCTATATAATCCCAAGAACAGCGACCACCGCCTCGTCGGAAACAAGTCGGACGTGTCCATCTATTACTGAATGGAATTTCAATGACCAGCTACAAACAGCCATTGCCGCAGGAGGAAGTGACAGGACATGTACGAAGCTATTGTAGCAGCTCCAATAACGCCACAAGGAGCACTCCCATGCGGGGTGCATGCTGGGATGCGGAGTGAGTTTGGGGCAGGACTATCGTTCAGGACTCCTCTGTGACTTGTCTGCGATGCACAATGTTATGCCTTGAATTCCATGTCGGGACTTTAAAGGTGAGGACCGCTCAGAGGGCATCGATCTCGAAGTCATGGAAGTGATCTACAAGCGCTATCGACTCTACACACTCTAATGCTAGGCATGCAACCATAGCTCGAAGTGTTTGCATTGTACTCAAGCTGTTAGAGTCGCCTGCCATTCTTCTGGGGTATTGTAGTGACTCTCTCGAGTGCTACGTGCGATGTTGAAGAACCGGAATCGCAACATAGCGAGAGGGACTGACCAAAATTGAACCCCTTCAAGTCGGAAGGCTGTACTCAGCACAGGCCCGCCAAAGCACATGTAGCGTTGATCAAGACGCCGGTGATTGGGTCTCTGAGCTGAAATACGTCTTTGACCGCGCCCTGGACCAGCTCAAAATTGAGCCCTTCCGCGATGGGATCCAGCGGATCCGCCAGCAGCAGTTGACCGGCCATGGCGCCGAGTGTTGCAAAGTTGATTTGGCTTGGTTTGACCCAGCCCTCTTCATAAGGGAGTCGCTCTTGCTCTGACAGGCCAATGTTGTTAGCGCACAGCCGTGAATATCTGGGATGGCGAACTCACCGAAGAAGATCTTGACCCAATCGACTGGGGCATCCCCGGTCACTGGATTTCCCATCAAGCTCATGTACAAACTCGTCTCAGCTAAGCTCAGAACCAGCTGTCAAGGCCCGTAGATTTCCTTTTTGCCGTTCAAACGACGCTGTGTGTGCACGCGGTTCCAGAGAGCTTTCGCTCCGCGTTGGAACGTCGTATGCGTTGCTCCGTCGTAGTAAGCGAGCACCTGGTCGAAGACGCTTTGGTTGAAATGAAGATCGTCGCCCTGGTAGAAGTCCTGCCGCGACAGGCTGACATCGTGTTCGAGCGGGAAGTTGTGCTCGCGGAGGTCGTCCATGTTGAACACTCCTGCTAAAGGGTTGGCGTTGGATAGGGTCGCCGTTTGACCAACCGCTAGCCCGAAGTCTAGTCCAATGTTGAGTCCTTCGAGGAGACCGGATGCAACTTGAGCGACTGAGATGTTCTTTTCGCTGCGAGGAATGAAACCTATGGCAACGAATCAGTACGGCACGACGCTTGTAAAACCCTTGTGGGTGTCGTACCATGATTAGCTGCAGTATTGATTCCGGGACAGGGTGATCGGACTGCCCAGTCTTGCGTCAGTACAATGCTCTTCGTTGGGGGGACGTTTAGATGAACGTGCCGTCTCCGGCACCTGGGGCATGCCACTCGTGTCCAGGGGGCGCTTTTGCAGCGTAAACCTGTACCGCAAGCGCTAAGAGTAGACTGGGGATTGTGGCAGTCATTCTGAGCGAAGGAATTGTTTGGGTTTGACAGAATCGTGGTTGAAGGTTTACTCCAATCTGATATGAGTATATTTGGCCAGAGTAACTTCACAGACATTCCTGCAAAGGGACGTAGTACGGAGTTCTCCCGTAAACCCACTTACAAGCCATGGCAGGCAAACATCTGATTCCATGTGACCGACAGCAGTCGTGATACTGGCCAACAAGCGCTCCAATGATACCGAAGGAGCGCAATAGATGAAGTCGGGAATGCAGGCCACTGACGTATCGCTCGTCGGTTATTTGCAGGCAATAAGAAGCGGGACCTGCCGCCCTCTCAGTAGAGCTAAGAAGTGCCACGCATGTGATCATCCTCAATCTCCAGCTGAGCACATCAGGCTTCACGCAACACCACCTGCGTGTGCGACCTGCTAGCGCACTCAAGTTTCTCGTCGGACGAGCACGAGGCAGAGCTTGCACTATGGCGGCCACCCCAGGCGTTTTTACGTAGTCGAATTATCACAGCAGTATGGCCTTTGCCAACAGCAGTGGAACGGACGGCAGCGATACCGACGCACATGTGGACCGCACGTATCCTTTCCGCAACTACTGGACCGCAACCGGCGGCCTGGGCGAAGTCATGCTAGCGCTGCCCAGCAGGCCCGATGCCGATGTCTTCCTCAAGCACTACATGGACAACGTCGACCCCTTATATCCAGTCATACCGCGTCATCTCTTCCGGCTACGCTACGAGAACTTCTGGCAGTTATCGTCGGAGGAGAGGAACAACTGCGACCCCGTCCACGTGGCTCTGCAGTTTATCGTTTTCGCCAACGGCAAACTATACGTAGATGACCGGACCATGGCCGACTCGTCCTGCCCGCCCGAGACGTATCTGTCGTGCTCCTACAGAGCTTTGTGTCTGTCGTCATTTCTCAGCAAATGGTCTCTAGAAGTCATCCAGGTCCTGCTGCTCATTTGCAACTACTTCGTCACCAGCAATCGTACGACCGATTCCTGGACATTCTCGGGTGTGCTGCAGAAGCAGGCGTATGGCTTACGTCTGCATCTACCGCCCGACGAGCACTTGTCTCTGTTGGAGAAGCAACTCCATGTGCGCCTATGGCAGGCGGTAATGTTCCAGGACGTCTCTCTGTCCTTTCACCTTCGCCTAGTGCCCGCCACCATGCAACACTCCATAGAGGTTGGAGACCTGTCTCGCGTCGATGAAGGCGACAACAATCCTAGAAGAAGAATGCAAGACCTCCTCTCAACATCGACCGCTGTCGACCTGGACTTCCTCACATGTGAGACCGACATCAACTACGTACGTGCAATGTGGCACTATGCACGTTTCATGCAGATCAACGTCTGCCTCCCTTTGGCTATCGGGGACGTGATTGCACGGGATGCCGACCATCGATCGATGTTGCTCAGCGAACTCCAATCCACGTACGACACCTTGGAACCCCCTTTTAACAAGACCGATCTCCAGTGCCGCGAGCCCCGCGTCTGGAGACAGATCATCATGGTAACCACCAACTATTACATGCTGATGACCATGCTGCACATGGCCAGTAACCCAGCTTCTGCTCTCCAACCGGACACGACCGGGGCGCTTTCCTGCTCCAACCGGGCGATGAGTGCCTTTTTCGCATTGGTCGATGCCAACCCATACCACGCTCATATGTGGACTGCCGCCAACACGCGCGCATTTTTGCAAGTAGTATGTCCAATCCACGCATCGAGCTGCAACCCTCTCCCCTTCCCCTTTCCGAAATTCCTGCCATCTGGATATTCCACTCACACGACTTTAGAACCTGATAGGGCGATTGCTTTGTAAGTTGCCGGGTGAGAAGTGGTGCCGGCCGGCAGATGAGTCGTGGCTGCAGCTCGCCGTAGCCGACTTTGATCGATACGTTGACCTCCTCGTCCACGCTCATGGAACTGATGGGTTCGAGGTCATCAAGGTGGAAAGACTCGCGCTCCTCGAAGCGCAGCGGAAGTCCTTTCAGCTGGCGAGAAGTTCGAGTCCGAAATGAGTATTTCCAGTGAGGAGGTGGCGTCCGCGACCGTTCGTGGTGGTGAAGGGGCATCGATTCGATTCCACACAACGTCTCGGGGGCTTTGACTCGGGTCCATGGAGAAGACTGCTAACGCTGCTGTTCTGCGCTCCCCACTCCTCCCGATCTGTTCGCGTTCAAGATTGGACCATAAGTCCCGACATCAGCACAGCCGATAAGGCACTTCGGACAAGTACGACTATTGATTGCGTACTCCGGACTGCATGTTCGTCATCGCGTGAGGAGGAATGGGCACTCGTTCCAAAGTATGATAGAGCACAGCTCGAGATTCTTTCTAGCCGAACTTCACGGCTCAGGCGTTACAATGCCTTCCGGGACCGGACCAAGTCGTGTTGTTTCACGAACACCATGGGCTGGACGGGGCTGGACGAGGCAGGAAACGTCTCTGCGAGTCTAGCATGATCACCCATTGGCGTTGGTGCAGCGAGATTGGTATGTGGTATAGATGGTATACATATATGTGATGCGTGATGTGAAGAATGACGGCAGGACTTTCAAAGTGATGTTTGTGTCGATACCCAAGAGTCATCAGCGAGCCCCACAATCTCCGCGGAGACCGGCCTTGGCGTTCATCATGCATACCCAAAAATAGGACAGCACGTGCGCGTCGGTGAATGTTGCCGTGAAGAACTGCACTTGTCCTCTTCCATCTCTGATGCGATCTCTTCATCTATAACATCCTCTGGCTTTACTGTCTGCACTTGACATGTTCTGGTGCGAGCGGTATAGATGTATCTTGTCTCTATTAGCGGCCCCTATTTCGGGCGCCGTTTGCCATGCGACTCGGCAGATTGACTCGCGTGACACGGCAGTGTTTGCGTCGTAGACATCTCTATATCATAACGACCCTCTCAAGTTCCTCTTGTTTGCTGAGAATAGGAGTAGGTACCACACGATGGAAATGTACTGTAAGTATGCTGGGCGACTTTGAGCGCCTTTCTCAAGACTTCCTGCCCTTTTCTGCTTTCGCTCCTGCCGTTTCGCTACCAAACACCCGCTGCAATGTTGTTGTTTTGACGCAGGTGAATACAAACACCGCTTTCTACCACTTCTCCACCTTCACTATCTTTCCCCCGCCGCACACATTGGATGTTTTTGCAGGCCCGCATTCCACCGCAATTGCCTTGCTTTGTTCTTAAACACTCCGCAATACCAGCGCCACGGACCGTCACCGACACCGCCAACACGATGGCCAACTCCCGCCCGCCCATCACCGACCACTATCCCATCCCGCTGCGCTACATCAAGGCCCTCTTCCTCGAGGCTCAGTACCGCCAGTGCATCCAGGCATGCCGCGACGTGATCAAGTTGGCCGGCGCTAAGATCGACGACAACCCGCTCCAGAAGACCTTCGTCCACTTCTACCTGGCCCTCTGCCACGATGAGATTGCCCGCTCGATGCACCACAACTCGGTTGCCAAGCTGCCCGCCTTCACCACCGCCGCCCAGCACTACCAAGACGCCATCGATGCTTTGCCGAGTCAGCAGGAGATCCAGTTCTTCTACGCGCAGAGAGATACAGCCCGCCGCAGCAGCGCCGCCGAGTCCTTCTTCAGCGACGACGACAATGCGACGGTCAGCGACTTCCCCGTCTCGCCCACCCTCTCCGCCTACGACCCGCGCGACATGGGCATCTCACGAGCCAGTTCGCCAGTCCTGTCCTCGCCTCCCGTCTTCCGCCGCGAGCCCGTCCTCTCACCAAACGTCGGCTCACCAGGCACTGTCCCTTCCGACTTTGACGACCTCGAGAGCCATGACAGCTTCTCCGAGCTGATGACTCCCAACCGAGTGAAGCGCGAGCAATCCCGCATGTCACTCATCGGCCAGCCACCAAAGCGCCTTTCTCGAGGCTTGTCGAGGATGTCCTTGCTGCAGTCCACTCCTAAAGGCCTGCCACGAGACGTGTCGAGTATGTCTTTGCTCGATCAGATTCACCCTGGCATTCCCCGCGAGTTCTCCAAGATCTCTCTTCACGACCCAGCGCCACCACAGAAGATCAAGTCGCCGACTCATGGCTTGATGAGGCCAATCCGACTGGGGTCGCCGGCAAAACCGCACTTCCTTCCACCCACTCTTCCATACTCTGGCACAGCCGCAAACGTCCAGTCGAAGCTGCCCCAGCTGACCAAAGCCACCAAGACTGAGCCAAACCTCACTACCGCTAGAGTCGACTCTCGCTACTCTTCACCGGAACCGCCACCGCCATCATCACCACATTCCAACACCGAGTCGGACAGCTCATTCTCCAATGCTTCAACCGTCTCACAGACCTCGCCGCAGACTCCTGTCCGACACCACATCGCTACTTCACCCACTCCAACCAAGTACCAAGACTTGCTCTCGCAAAACTCCGTCTACCGCCTCACCGAGCACATCCTCTCCATGCGCGCTCAACTCCAGCGCCATATCGCCCTCGTCCACGACGCCCAAGACCGTCTCCACCGCGCACAGCAGGAGAAGAGAGCATCTCGCCTCGCACCTACGACGGGCACCCCGCTCGGCCCCATCAACGCCAAAGACGACGTCTTCAGCACTCCAGTCCCATCACCCCAAAAGATCGGCCTGCCGCAAGCTAGAAGCTATTGGTCATTCGTGCCTGAGGATATCAAAGCTCTGGAGAAGAGGAGGAGGATCGCAGATGGGAGAGTGAGGAAGTGGAAGCGGGAGAGGTTTCAACCGGGGAAGTATCGGGAGTTGTGTGAGAGGGCGCTAGAGGAGTTGTGAGGGTGTGAAGAGCTGGAGAGGGATTCGCTGTTGATGTTCAACGACTGTTTCTGGTGCTACGGCTAAGGAGTTTGAAAATGATACCCAAGTTGACTTTGCACCGAATGGGATCCGGGAATCGGATGAGAGATGCTACTAATGATGAGGATGGACGAAGCGTAGATTCACGTACGTAATGGATACACAATGCAACCACAAACATACAATACGCAGGTTTCTAGTCCTCCGTTCTCAACCCTTGCACCTTCCCATGAGATCTACAGCAACTTTCGTGCTTAACGCCAAACAAAGCCTCTATCCTCTGTCGATTCACGCTCCCCATTTCTGTATCATGCATCACAACAGCAGCGTAGAGTAAAGACTCTTCCATTCCTTTCCACAGACCATCTGGGTATATATCCATCAAATCCCTCCATTAAAGTCCCGTCAACAACAACACCGCGTGTACATCCCGTGTCCCGTTCTTCATAACACATCACAATCCTCTATTCGTCATTCATTCCCGCCCAGGATTCACAACCCCATCGCCACCCTGCTGGAACCTCTTCTCCGCATCTCCATTTCCGTTATGTGGGAGTGGGAAATCGTCTTTCTGTCGCGGCAAGGCATCGCTCGCGCTGGGCGACTCCGAGCTGAAGGCGCCTTTGAGGCCGAAGAGGCGCACGCTGTCGAGGATGTCGAGGAAGGAGATTGGCATGGGCATTTTTGGTTGGCTTTACTTTGAGGGATGGGAGGTTGTCTGAGGTGGTTGTATGTGTTGTATATGGGCCTGGGGTTTGAGTTTGTTTGTGGAGCGGCGGATGGGATGGGATGTTGGGGAGAATAAGACAATGGAGGGAAGGGAAAGAAGACAGAGAGATATGGTGAGACTCGAGTGACGGAATTGTGGGTCTGCGAGAGGAAGACTGGACCCACAGGGCTGTGTGTGGTGAGTTGAACACGCTGGGGCAACGTGTGGAATGGAATGGGGTGGATGACCACGAGACCTTCCTCCTACTTCTTCTCGGACTCTTTACCGAATGGTGTTGTATTGTAATCACACGAGTGATGTGACATCGCCACGAGTCTCGTCCCGAACAGACGACTGACGTTTGAAGTTGAAAGTCAGTTCCGGGGATTCCGAAGAACCAGCCTTGAATGATGTTTCTGGTGAGGCTGGTTTTCGAGCAATCTGGGGATTCGACGTGGGAACCGTCGAGATCGGGATTCTGTAGGCTGGAGATAATATCTGGAGAGGCTTGTGCGCCCCAAACACATGTTCTGCCCGAACCAAGGGACGAGACTTGTTGAGGCGAATCGTTCAAAGTCTTTTCACGAGCCATGATGTCATGTGTCGTGGTGAGTGAAGGATTCGGGCCCGGAAATGCCGCCTTGCCTTACTATGCAGATTGTTGCCGCGCCCTCTCAAGCAAGGATGTGGGATAAGCTTTTGCTTGTATAGCTTGGGAGAGGGTGGGTGATAGTCTTGGTCTAAGGCTGGGCTTGATTGCTGTCTTCAAGATTCTGCGCCGATCAGGCCGCAATGCAAAAAGCTGTTCGGCGTCTTCCATTACCGTTGATGCAAGAAATCAGCAGGTTGAAAATATTTATCTGGTAGGCGACGAGATCTAGATCTTTAAGTTTCTCAAGGTTACCGGTGACAGCAACTACAATGAGAGTATGTTCATGCTGAGAGAGTTCAACCTTCGTGAGAATGCTCGTGGGGCCAGTCGGTCTCACAGGACAACGGCAAGGTCGCAGACAGCAAGCTTGACATTCGGGAGGAGCCCAGTATGAGCTGCACTCTCGTCCTCTCATCTTGAGCGAAGGAGAGGAGGTCCTCGTGTAGATAACTGCAAGCAATTGGGATGGGATATCCCTTGAGATCCCAAGGGAAGATTGGGATTGGCATTGGGATCCTGTGGGAAGGCTGGGAATCCTAAGGGGAAGTTGGGATCGGGATCCCACGGGAAAGTTGGGAAGCCTCGGGATTCAGCCAAGATGAGAGACAGAAGGAAGATGACAGAGCATTCTGAAGCATGAAATAAATCAATGGGACCAAAGAGCAGGAAGACGATTCAGTCTTTCTCGACATCGGTATTGAGGACTGCTAGAGTCGTCCCCAAGGTATTGGCGTAGCATCCAGATCGAATTATATCGAGATGCGTTTTCGGATTGAGCTGCAACAGAGGTGTTCTGGAGGCGTGCTCTGCGAGTATGTTTGGGAGCGCTCCCCGGGAAATAGTCTGTAGTCACCGGAATGAAAAGGTTGCTCCAACGTGAAGAAGGTCTGATCCAGTTGTGCTTGAAGTATGAGAGAGGAAGAGGGCGAGCCGCGAAGGCAGAATGCACCCCCCTAACAGAAACCGTTCCAGACGATAGATAAATCCATCTGGTGGATCTATATCAACACGGACTCTTCAATGTGGCAGCTTTAGATCTCCTGCTGCTCGACTTTGAGAAGCTCGGTCTGGAAGATGCTCCAAGGTGGAGTGACTCCACAAGCGTGGAGAGAGCTCCAACACCTCCTCCAGAAGGACGTCATCAAAACCGGCAGCACCTCACCTTTGCTGCCCGAGAAACATCAGCATCGGACAACAGACTGCCGGAAAATTATCATCGAATATGCAACTCATCTGCGGCGCCCACAAACCGGCGACGGCTTCCCGCCAGCCAACAGAGACCTTCTCCGGCACCGTCCACATGGACCCCATCTTCACGGCCGACGATGGAAGCTGCATGGGCAACAACGTCTGCTTCACTCCCGGCGCGCGAACTTTCTGGCACACGCACGAGCGCGGCCAGATTTTGACTGTGACGATCGGGAGTGGGTTGATCTGTTCCAAGGGTGAAGAACCGAGAAAGTTGATGGTGGGAGACGTCGTGCATATTGCTGCGGGAGAGACGCATTGGCATGGGGCTGGTGAGGGCACCTTGATGGCCCACATGGCGGTTAGTCTGGGAAGTAAGTTTTTGCTAATAAGATATCGAAGGGGTATCTGGTGGCTGATTTGGATTGTAGAAACCAGCTGGCATGAGGAGGTGCCGCAGGAGGTATATGACAAGGCAAACCAAAGCGCCCAGTAGCAAGTCTTAGCGAAGCTTGCCATAAAAACGTGCTGCACTGCAGGTCGTTGCTGAGATTCGGATGTGGCACAAGTTCGGCTTCTGCGTAATGACTGGACCCCGTTGCCTAGACAAGGTATGTGTACAGGGTACGTACAGGATATGGTCGATCTAGATTCTCAATCAGTCAAGAGTCGTGCCGTAGTACTGCCTTTTTGAGGCCTGACAAGTTGACTTCTCGTCTCTACACCTTTCCCAGCTTCGAGGGGCCATTCGAGCGTTCCTGCGTGAGGATTCGTCCACGTGGGCTGATGTCATCGCAGCCATGAGAGACTTCGTGAATCTTTTCATCGCACAGCCAAATTCTTGCGATACATCATTAAATCCTTGGTATACTTGCCTCTCATGACGGACTACTTTTTCTCGGCGCCGTCACTAAGGCAGCTCTCAACGACAAAGGTTGTCCCATATACGCCCAGTACAGCATTCGCGGCTCTCTCAGATCTGTCATCTTACGAACGAGCGACATCTCTCATATACCGCAGCTCGGTGACAACGAAAGACAGCAATGGCTTACCGAAGACGGCCAAGCTCAACGTTGGATACCCTGCACTCTCTCTTAACGAAGAGTGGCCCTGCCAGGTTAAATGCGACCGATCCAAGCGAACGATAGAGATCATCCCGGCAGCCTCGGAGTTCCAGAGCAGCGTTGTGGAGTCGTATCTCATGAAATGGTCAATATCGCCGGTCGCAAACGACAAGGGACAAGCCGAGATTATGCTCAACCTAGAGGTCAAATTCAAAGGGCCGGTGGTGGACTCCATGTTCGCAGTCCTTCCTGATGTCGTGGGCCGGATCATGTACAGGTTCTCGGCTCTTGTGGAGGCTCAAGATAAGAAGGAGCGAGAGGGGGCGAAGAAGAAGCCTATGCCGGCCAAGAAAACTGCATCGTCGCCCGCTCCAAAGGTACCTGCGGCGAAAACAGTGCCTGTGGCGAAGCCTCCCGCTGTGAAGGCTTCTCCTGAAGTGGCAACGATACCGGTCAAGCGCGTTCCGAAGAAACTCGAGGCTCGAGGTCAAGCAAGCGGCGGGAAACAGGCGAGCTGAGCCGGGAGTTGTATGGAGCTCGATTTGGGCGTGTCGCCATTTCGATGCAACCGTTACGTCCTGTTGAGACCCTTCAAGCTCTATGCCGAGGACGCAAAATCCACAGCAGTTTTCTGGAGGATCGTAATGGGCAAGGGATGGAAATCTGTTCGGACGCGGTTCTTTTCTGTCAACAGCTTCCAGCGTGGGGCTGCGACAAGGCTGGCCAGCTTCAACGTTTCCCAGAAATTTTGCAGGGTTATTGAGGATGGATGGATGTCGACGGATCTCAAGGATGGGCTCAGTTGTTGGATGTTGTTGACATACTTGTGTTGATGGAAGTTACTGAAGGTCGGCAGAATGCCGGGCCGTCGCTGCACGGTCCAAGCATCTTGACCTCACCTGATACCCACTCCCTCCACCAAACACATTAAACATGCCTTCCTATCCCACGAGACTGATACTGACCGTTTCTATGTTATAGTGCTTCGCGGATACTTCAATGGACATACTGAGGTGGACGCTGGGCCGAATCTCGCCTTCGTGGCTTCGACAGCCTCTCTCGTCTCCTTCATGAAGGGCAGTGTACCAGACAGCACGTCCCTTTTGTACTATGCCATGATGAATCAGTACAGAAGACCGCGAAAACTGGCTTTTTGCTGGTTGAAGTATCTGGAACTCGTTACACACCTAGCACAAGACAAAGGGACTTTCTTGCGGCGGCAATTCCCACTGAACAGTACGACATGATTAACCTGGGATATACAGAGAGCCAGGGTCGTGACTGAGTGCATAGCGCATGAGCAGTCGCCAGGTTCTCAGCTGAAGTGCTGACACTCGTCATGGTTTCGTGTTTCCGAATGCGGCCTTCTGAACAAAGGGATTCGAGCTATGTCTACCAGTTTTGCCGGAAGCGGCAACAAAGCAGTGGGCGACAATACTTTGTCCGAGACTCGACCAACATTCGACACATCTGTAAACCTTGCAATCAATACGGACCTTGTCGATTCTGTTCGACCATTCCAATGGCGCCAGTAACCAGAGCGAACGACAAAGATGAGCCATCCTTCCCGCGGCGAGTCGATCCCAAGACCGGATTCTCCCCCGACTTTCACTTTTCGAACAGATGCTCCTTGGAAGATTGTTTTATCTGTGAAGACAGCTATGCACAAGAGCCTTGCTTTATGCCACAACGCAGGTATGACTCAAGGCTTTCGGACGAAGAAGCGAAGGCCGTGATCCAGGGTATGTGAATCGAAAGTCGACGTCGTGCGAGCTGTACCCAAATTTCGTGCTTGTGCTGATCCAAAGTTCTCACTGGTAGGCCACATCAAGTGTATCGACGAGAGTTTCGCCGAACTAAGCACGATTCTGTCATCCCATGGCGACAATATCATGTCTATGTGGACCAAGACTAAGGACAAGAAAAAAAGGGAGACTCTCGTTCACAGCGCCCTTCCTGACGGATATCCCACTGAAAAATGGATTCTCTTGTTTGCATACGTCAACCACTCGCAGAAGAAACCCTCTGCTGGCGACCGAGGCAAACACCGCCAAAGCTTTCTACTTCCTTTCATCGGCCGGGAGGAATTGATTACGGATCGGAACAAACTTCTCAGGTTGCTTGACCTACGGACTGAGTACCCGCCATGGCAATGGGCTCGTATGGACCATGCTGCAACCGAGTGCGGGCGCGGGACTGGTATGCTTGCGATGAGGTTCAATGAGACTTTATTTTCCATGCAAGAGAATGATTATGGCAAACCTGTCGACTATGAATATGACATGTTTCACCGTCGAGAAGCCGTTGGATTTCCAGTCGCCGAAATGTACGTACAGTTAGAGGCATGAGATATCCTATTCAGGGTCTGACACCTGACTGACCTTCCAACCTTCGCGTTTAGCCTTTTCGAAGCCCAACACAGCCTGTACAGCTTCCTTTGCTCTATCGCCAAACTTTTGCTTGAAAAGTATGCAAAGTCGGAAAAGGCCAAAGACAAAAGCAGCGGCAATAGTCTCTGGAAAAAGCAATCCACAGACGGATTCTCTGCATTTGCGCCTATCAAACAGACACTGAATCCACATCCTTTTTACCAGGTTATCAATCCGTATGAGCCGCCTCTGCAGTTCGACATACCTGCAGCAAGATCGATATTGGAAGAACGACAGTCAGCTGGCGAAGACGAGCTCTGGCTCCTCCAGACAGACATTTCATCCGCGTACAGCCGCGTTGAGGATCTATCAAGACGGCCACCCTATTCTGTCATGACAGAGGTCGATCGTTGGGCGCATATTGCGCAAGATCTGTGCGAGCCTTTAATGATGAAAGTTGGGAGCTGGAATCGGCTTGATTCACTGTTCCACCTTGCGGAAGGCAGGATGAGAAATTCTTCAAGTGAAAGCCACCATGAACTCGATGTTCTGCTGGACTGGGCCCACACCTATGTTCAAGGGGAAGTCATGGATCACCAGCCGCATGACCTGAGCGAATTACTCTTGAAAGATGTTTCATTCGTCAACTCGTTCAGCTCCAAGAATACGTCTGGAGTGAAGGATCAATCTTTTGCAAGGACAGCACTATTCGTGACTCACTACTTGAAGCAAGGTAGTCATGAGCAATCTGCTCGTTATTATAAGGAGCAGCCTTTCACCTGGGCCGTCACTGTTATCGGTCTTGCTACGAACGGACTACGCAGTTCGGGTTTCCTGCTCGACTTAATGTTCTCGTTCCTAAACGACCTCGTGCAGGATGGAGTACTGAAACTGGAGAATGAGTCGGCGCATGTTGTCGAGGCTGTCAAGACCTTTTCTGCCACGCTACAGCTCCGCGCGAATCTTGACGCCCGTCGTCCGCGGTTTCTACAGCTCCCACTCGACACGCGCCGGCACATAAGATCGCATGTTTGGAAGAAGCTAGCGCCACATGTGTCTTTTGGCAAAGTCTACCAAATTCACGGTAAAAGGGCTACCCGGTCACTATCGACAAAGCAGGAGCGTACCAACAACTTTAAGAAAGCGGGTCTATTGCTGAAGCAATTTTTTGACATCAACCTCTCCACTGGCACTCGGAAGCGGACAGTCGAATGGCTCGAGAAAGCAGAGCAGTCCAAGCACGCTCTCGATGCTTTTTGGGAAGAGATTCGCCGAATGAAGATCAACGAAGCCAGTGCTGGTGGTACTGTTGATGTAACGCAAGTGAAGCAATTGCCAGATATCACGCTCTTGGAGCATTACCAGGAAAATGAGTTCTTGGAATCAGTCAGACTTGAGAAGGAGATTCTCAAGGCAGCGCAGAAAGAGGCGGAGGAGAAGAAGAAGCAAAAGAAGATGACGAAGCCGAGCTTGAAACGGCCTGTGGAAGATCAGCAGGAGTCACAGACTCTCTGGGGCGACGAGAAGACATCACCTAAACGATCCAAAGCAGCGTCGGGAAAACCTCTCAAGCGGAATCAGATGGACGAGGATCCAATCCCTGTGCTTAAAACTGTGCCCACTGCGACTGAAGTACAGGAAGAACCAGAGCGGATCGAGGTGTCCCCAGCGAGCCTACGAGTACTCGCACGTATGTGGCCATACCAGAGCCGTGCGTTTATGGAAGAACGTGGCACGATCCGCTGGAAGGATTTCCAGGCGGTCATGAGCGATCTCGGATTCCAGGCGTCTGGGGTCGGCGGCTCAAAGATCGCATTTGACAGCCAGGATAAGGGGAAGTATGGTCATTCATTGTCCGCATGGATCTGCGAATGTTCCTTTGGAAGATAACGTTCTTTTGAAGTATGGGAAGAGATTGAGTAGACGATGGGGATGGGGGTATGACACGTTCGTTGAGAAGACGAAGGAGACCGAAGTTCAAGCGGCGTAATCTCTTTACTAGTTATCCCTTTTAGGTATGATCATGGATACATGGAGTTTGGGAAATTACCATTCCTCTGAGTGTACGATTCTTGTAAACTTGATTTTCAAATCAGCTCTTGAAAGGCGTATAGCAACCGCGAACGGCGTCTTCATAGCGTTCCTGAGGCAGGTGTCTTAATCGAGGCTACGAATCTTCGTGAGAACTGTAAAGCCAGACTGTTGCATGCCAACCTCAAAGCCTGCTTTCTCCAAGAGAGCATGGGTCGAGGAGCCGTCGATAATTGAGTGCATGAAGACTTTGCCTCCATCGTCCAATGCTTGATTCAACAGGCGAACGACCATGTCGGATTGAGGGTCCTCGATGGCGAAAGACTTCCCAGGAATAATCACATTGACACTGCCAGGTCTTGTCCTTGCAAGCACATCTGCTAAACTCGCGGTATGTATTCGCAATGACTCTGTCTCGGGAATGGACGACAAGACACTATGACTTGCGAGTTCTGCGGACGAAAGACTCGATAGTTTCGGCTGTGGGTTATTTCCTGCAAGCCATCCTTTCGATCCATGATTCATCCAGTACTGCATTGCTTCGCTGGACAAATGTGGACTGAGGTCGTCGATCAAGATGTTGCGGAAGTCGGACCCGCCTTCTGCATTGAACAATTTCTGGATCTTGTCTTGGTTTAGTGCTTGGAATGCAGCAAGCTTTAGTTCGAGGAGGTGATTGTTCGCCGGGTCGGGGTCGACTGCGTGGACCGCTTTCGGCTTCTGAGCATGGCACGATAGAACTGTGTCGCTGGAGCCAGTGCATGCGAGAACGACATCGTCGGTAGTCAATAGGTCGGTAGGGAAGCTGACACTTTCTCCCGTGGAAGATTGTTGTTTCTGAAGCTGTACTTCGGCAGTGTAATATGTCCGTCGATGGTGGTTCAGGTAGTAAACGCTGGGAAGAGGTATGTCGGGACGAGTACAGCCGTCAGGAGCTGCCAGGAAGGCGGTCTTCAGAACCGACGCATCGAGATGTGCAGACGAGTTGTGCTTGTGACATCCAATCCAGATGTAGAATGGAATGCGAAGACCGGGAAGCATGGCATTGCGCTTGTTGATGCTAAGCCGGGTACCAAAACGGTATTCGAGATAGTCGCGCCGGCCTCCATCGAACATGACACGATCTTGCTCGAACCAAGTCCGCCAGAATGTACGATTGAGCCATGTACAGTGGCGATCCAGAAAGCCGCCAACGTAGTCTCGCCGCATGAATTCGACCTCAGTCTGGGCGTAGAAGTCGACCACACCAATAATGCCCGTTGGAGCAAGGAGGTTGGTGATCATGTCGACAACGGGGAAGAAGTCCGGAATCATGGTAAGTGAATAGCTCATGGTGATCAGGTCTGCACTTTGGCTTTGTTTTCCTCCAGTACCCTCGTGTTGGGGTAGACTGAAGAAACGGCAGTCCATGCACACAACCTTCACATTTGTCCACCCTAATTTTTGAAACCGCGCCTCGGCTATCTTGAGGAGTGATGGCGTAAGGTCGACAAGATAGATAGTGTCGAAGAAAGTCGGAACATCAACATGTTTGCCCATCTGCTCAATGTTCCAGCCTGTACCACCCCCGATCTGCGCTACCGTCAGCGCAACGCAAAATTCCAACAAACATGTAGTCAACGAACGTCTACCCAGATTGGTTTCCTGTCAGAAGCCTTATGCTTCAGCTGGGCTGCAACAAGCCGTATCATATCTTCTCGGCCTCGCAGCAGAGCGGTTCGGGTCGTATCGTAGGCATCAGCCTGGTATTCGTAAAAGCTCTCGAGCGCATCCTGCTGGTTGCCACTGCCATCACCGGTGTGAGGCTTGAAGAAGCTACCGTAGGCAAATTTGAGATAGGATTGGAGTGTACCCGGCATAGTCGGGTTGGCGTTGCAAGAATAGAGGATCACCACGGTTGTGGCGAAGGAAAGTAGTATGACAACAGCTGCAAACAAAGCCGCAGTGGACATCAGGCTCCAAAAACACCGTGTCAAATTGGAATCGCATGTTCGTGACGGACCGTCGACTGGTGTTCAATGTTGCTTTGTACATGCAGCGAAGCGCCCAGGGCAGGCGCCACGCCTGCCAACCAGTTTCATAGCGCGGCGCTAAAAATAGGCGGCCCCTGCCGTGCCGTCGAGCCGTCTTCGAGCCGCTGCGCCGCCCGTACCTCCCGTTATCAATCATCAGCAACATCGCCTGCTGCTTGTGTCTGGTATGGAGGCCTGTCTTTCCGCAAAGATGAGCACCGCCAACAAGTGCGCAAAGCTGTAATGGCTGGCACTACACTTGAAATCTGTGTATTGCTGGAGTTAGCAAGACCGGAAGACTCGTCTTGGGCCACCTCCGATCTGCCCAGGGGTTGGAGTCGTGCATGCATATGTGCCTCTGCCCAGGTCGCTTCGGTGAGGCTGAGGCGCAGACAGCAATCACACGAATGTTTCGTAGCACGTGCCTATGCTTAAACCTTGTGCGCTGAGCACCTGCTGAAAGGTCACCGAGCCATATCGACGCATGCGTTTCAGCCGTCTGGCTTGCATGTCACCAATAATGAGACATGTCACCGCCGTCTGCATCCTCTCTCAAAATTGTCGAGGAGCCACAGTTGAGGCAAACACTGTTCCGTCTCTACCCACAGCATGGATCCTCTTAGCATCACCGCTTCTGCAATTGGGATCGTTACTTTCGCATTACAGGCAGTCAAGCTTCTCAACGATGACCTCCAGAATATCAAGAATGCGCCTTCGACGCTGCGAGACGCAAGCGTGGACCTCAATACCCTCGAGCCGATGCTGGTAGCACTCCAAAATGCAGCACATCAGAACCAGGATCAGGTCGCTCGTCACCGTCGCATTTTGTCGGCCGTTGAAAATTGCTGCGACATCTGCAAATCATTCCGAACGCAGCTGAAAGCATGGGGAAAGGTAGACAACGACGGTCAGCTGGTGATGAGTAGTCGGGTCAAGATGGGACTCCTTGGTCAAGACCGCATCAAGGAGTTCAAATCGAAATTGAGCGATTGCAAAGGTACATTGACTTTGATCCTAGTCGCTGAAAATTTGTAGGTCTTCTTAGGTGGTAAATCCTAGAGGGATCATTCGTTGACAAAGCCAGCATCGAACCACCTTCTGATGGTAGTGTTTCAATCATGATTGAACGAAGCGAACAACAGCTTGGACAACAGCTTTCTGAGCTCAGATCCAAGATGCAGCAACTACAGGATCATCCGTTCAAAGACGAGAGCTTGCATGTCGCTGTCAACGACAACCATGGACAGATTCAAAAACAACTCGCGGATATTGCTACACGAATGCAAAAGGTGGAACTGCAGCCCACTGGCGATATTGTGTCGGAGGTTGAACAGCTGCACGCACAGTCTGCCATCATTCAGCAACTCAAAGATGATCTGTCACACCTGACAGAATCAATCCCCCAGCGAACACCTAGCAATGAGCAGGTGGCCAAACTTCGTGATTACCTCCTGCTTACAGACCCGACTCGAGACAGGGATGAACTAATTGAAACGATGGGACTACCTGTTGCTGCCAGCTGTGCGTGGATCCTTGAGAAACAACTTTTCCAGTCTTGGATTAAGGCCGACCCGGCATTCATCTGGCTGAGAGGTGATACCGGAAAGGGGAAGACTATGCTTTCACTCTTCCTGTCAGATGAGCTGCACAACCAAGCAACGGGGACCAGCACTCACATCATTCACTACTTCTGTGGCAAACAAGACGAGAAGCGTAACACTTCAGCAGCTATCCTACGTAGCCTTCTTTGGCAGCTCGCTTCCATACCAGAGTTGACGGATGTGATTGCTAAACATCTTGCTGAGCATGGAACCCCACTGTTGTCCGAACACGACGCACTTTGGAAGCTGCTGGCTGCTCTTATGCTCGACGTTGATTGTGGAAAAGTCTACTGTATCATAGACGGCTTGGATGAACTTGAAGACGGCTCAGAGTCATGGCTGGCTAACAAGCTGCTGACCCTATTCTCGCCCGGTGCCCGCGAACCCCATTTGAATGTCTTGAGACTATTTCTCGTTAGTCGCCAGATTTTCGGTTTGAAATTGCGAGGCCAGAGCGCTTTGATTGACCTGGACATTGAATGTGCAGATGACATCGAAGCTGATATTGGTAGAGTTGTGGATGCAAGACTCGCATCTGTCCCTGACTGGACAGGGTTCAGCGACGAGTACAAAGTCAAGGTGCGACAAGAGGTGCTGCACCGAGCAGCTGGCTCGTTTGTGCCAATTGGAATCATCATGAACGCGATTCTGGTGGACAGACCTTACAGTGGACTACTCGAAACGATTCGATCCCTTCCTCAGGGTCTTGACGCTCTGTACGGCAGTACACTGCTCAGTATCAAAGACAAGGAGCAGAGTGAGTCGCCCGAAGTCCTTCGATGGGTCGCAATGGCATTTCGGCCCTTATCTCTACTGGAGTTGGCCAATGCTATCGCTATTGGCGGTGATCTGGATGAATCGGCCATCAAAGCGACGGTCCAGCGATGTGGCGCACTGCTGAAAGTGCATGGAGATACTGTGATGTTTTCTCACTCCTCTGTACGGGACTACCTGTTACGAATGGACGTAGACACCTCTTCCATCCTCGAATCGTTCGATTCTGCCCAAAAGGAGATTGTCCAGCAATTCCGCATTGATCCTCAAGAAGCTCATCTTGAGATTGCCCTCAAGTGCTTACAGCTCATCAAGGACAGCCATCTTCAGCATAGAGCCTTAGACTCGAAGGATGACTGGGAAGGGGCGCCGCTGTTGCAGTATGCCGTTCTCTATTGGCCTCACCATGCTCGTGGATCTGGTGTCGTTGGCAGAAAGATCTTCGAATCGACAAGCTTCGTGCTGTCCAACGCACCGAGCTTGCGGCAGAACTGGTGGAGGACATATGTCCACGAACGGCCAGGGCAAGAATGGGAACAGGGCGAAGAATTGTCCCCATTGCACATTGTAGGTCACCTGGCAAATCGCGAGAGTCTTCAAGTCAAAGTCAGCTAATTGATGCGTGACAGGCTTCTCGGTTCGGCATCACGGAATGGGTGAGAACACTTCTTGTGGATCTGGATTCAAACCTCTTGAAGAGCATCATCAACGCATGTGACATTAACGGTGTAACGCCTCTAGCTTGGGCGGCTATTGGTATGTCTACAAGCCTCCGTGCATCAAACTCGAAGATTAGCTGCTGACCACTCCATCGCTCAGGTGGCCATGACTCAGTGATAGCATTACTGCTAGAGTACGGAGTCGACGTCGAAGCACAGACGGCTCTTTACTCCAGAGAAGGAGCCAATTGGTTGACCTCCCAAACGATCAAGTCTTACGTCCGTGAGATGCAGGTTGGCGACGGAATGTGGACAGGACGTCACACTCCACTTTACCGTGCAGCCTACAAAGGTCACGCTGGCGTTGTGAAGTTGCTCCTCGACAGCGGAGCCAACGTGCATGCACATGGATGGGCACGAAGCTCACCTATGCATGCCGTTAGCATTGGGGGTAACGTCGACGTTATGAACCTATTGCTTGAGTACGGCGGAGACGAGGACGTGAACGCCGAGATCAAGAATTCCCACACTGCTCCAATACATCATGCAGTGGAGAATGGCCATCGCGAGCTGGTCGAGATACTGCTGGACCATGGAGCAGATATTCGGAAGAAGCAAAGATACTCTTCAGCTTCAGTGCTACACTTCGCGGCGGTAAAGACACCTCATCCGGCAACAGTAGAGCTACTCCTTGAGAGAGGAGCCGATGTCAACGTTAGAGATGGACACAAGCGGAAGCCGATTCATTGTTTCGCTATGAAGCATCCTGAGCCCGAGGCGGTCAAACTACTCATTGAATACGGTGCTGATGTCAACAGTCTAAACAGTCTGCGGCGAACTGCTCTGGATTTGTCCATCGAATGCATGTGCGACCGATGTCAAGCAACCACACAACTGCTACTGGTCCATGGAGGTGTGCTCAAGAGTCCCACGGAGAATGGACGACAAAATCATCCGGAATTGTTCAAACCCGGAAACTCTCTCGAGACTGTCTCACAGATTGGTGCCGGGACTAGCACGACTCTCAGCTCCGAAGCTGGCGAATCGAGCTCTCAAGCACTTCACTCTTCTGTGCTGGAAGATGCAGTTTCTGGGGCGTATAGTGAAGACTACAGCGGTACTGACGAGATCGTGACTGAACAAACCAGTTTATCGTCGGCAAAGGTATCGCCCTTCGAAGATGAACGAAGTGTCGACGAGAGTGTCCCAAAGATGGTAGAAGGCGTGAGAAAGAGGGATAAATTCTTGGCCAAAATGAGCGGTCTAAGGAAGGGCCAAGGAAGCACTTGAAGAAGCCCATTATGGGGAGGCTGTTTCTGGACACACCAATCTGTATATTATGAGTATCCCCAGCCTTGTCCCGAGGCAGCTCGAACAAAGTCCCTGACCTTTTGGTTGTCTCGAAACCGATACCAAACCGTCAAAACACAGTCATCAACGAAGACCCTCGAATCCATTCTCCGGCCGTTGCTCAGAGCCTTGTTCTCACGATTGAAAATCCCCTTGTACAAGTGCCCGACTTCTCGATCCTGCTGATACGAATGCTCGCCGAAAGGCAACCTGTACCCCACCCAAGGCGTGGGCATTGTGAGCAATTTGGCGACCATTCTCCAGCGATCCACGCCCTTTGGCTCAGCTGACTGCACGGACTCCTGGTTTGTGGCCAGGTTGATCACATGAGAAGGAGGCGAGTTGAGTAGTTCCAAGACTTCCGAGTATGTATCCGCGGCCTGAGCTGTGGGCATAATCCAGACGTCATGGTTTTCGTCCCAGGCGGCTGGTCGCATGGTGAGGACCAGCTTGTTGATGAGGATGATACGGTCGAAATTGGGCGATTGGATGCGGATGCAGAACTTGCTGTCGCCCCAGCTTTCCATGGTTCGCCATATTGGCGCTGCTTGGTGGCGTTGGGATGACTTGGAGTTGGAGCTGCCCATTATTGAGAATAGGAAGACCGAAGAGACACTGAGCGACTGAACGCAGCGTTGAAGATGAACGTTTGGGAACGAATTATTTTGGCATCTTGATTTTCTCATACCATGACCGTCCACCACTATGCAGCAGCTTCTTGTAGCGTATTGGCCTTGTGCCGAATCGGGGAGACACTGGCGAATAGTAGCTACAGTTGGTACAGTAGGATCAAGCCACCAAAGCCTTGCCAAGGGCGTTAGCGATAAGACCTGGGGTCTGGCCTCGTCGATACTGTCGAATCCTCTCGCTTGCATCATGAGATTCGTTCATATCTCAAGTTCCTCGCCAGTTGACATCCTACAGTTGCTCCAGTAACCTTGCCATCGCCATTACGATGGAATACCACGGTCCAGTCACCCGGCGCAGGTGCGTCAAGGCCTCTCTTTTGCCCAAGTAAGAAGATGTCTTCGCCAACATACTTCATCAGGCTCACTGGACTTTTGCCAAGATAGCCATTGAAGGCCCCATACATGAGCGTGCTGTTTCCGTTGCATATGAAAGTGCTGTCTGCATCTGTAGAATGGAATATCCCCACATAGTCAGAGCTTGGGGGCATCTCAGAGGTCTCGTCTATGCGTCTTCCTTGCAGCTTCTTGTTCTCTCGCAGACGGTTGACGTGGATCACGTCCTTTTCAACGGTGGCAAGCGTGCGGCGGGACTGGGCTACTGTGGAGCTGACCAATTTGGCCTTTTCTTCCCCAAGGTACGTGACGAGAATCTCTCTTGCATCTCCTGGGGTGACCTTTATGAGAAGCTGAGTTTCTTCGTCCAGAAATGAGCCATTCCACTCTGAAACAGCAGTCTCAACCGATGCAGCAGGGTCCTCGAACTTGAACAGCTTCTTGACAATGCTTTCTGCAGCGGAACCAGAATCGCCCTCATGATTGAAGAGAACTACAACGGACAGGTTCTCAGATGGAACATGTAGCCGCTGCAATCTGAAACCTCTCAGGGCTCCTCCGTGGCCGATCCACGACTTTCCAGCCGTCTCGCCATGCACAAATCCATACGCATAACAAGCGGGCGAGCCGTCTTTGAACGTGGGAGGCTCTGTCACCGCTCGATAGATACTGTCCTCGTTTCGCCACTTTTTATGGAGCCACTGCTCGTAAGCAATCATGTCTTCCAGAGAGGCAACAACACCAGCGTCGCCAGACCATTCTACTCGGTTTACTGCAGGTACATATCCATGCTTCTCGTCCCCCTCGTATCCTACGATGGGGTGAGGTGGGCCTGCCGTGTTGGGACATAACGATGCCGTGGCCATGCCGGCCTTGATGAACACTCGCTCAGCTAGAAGTTGGCCGAGTGATTGTCCGGCAACCTTTTCAAGGATTCTTCCTAGAATGTAAAAGTTGACGTTTGAGTAAGACATTTCTGTCCCTGGTTCGAAGTGTAGAGATTTGATCCGCTGGATTGCTCGCGGTGCGTCCAAAGACAGGGAGAAAGGGTCGTCTGGTTTCGGCTCCCCACAGCGGACTTGTCATGGCCCAATAATCGCGAATACCACTTTGCATGGAATGCAGCTGCGCCAGAGTCAACTGTCGTCCGCCCGGAATCTCATCAAGCTGGGGGAGGATAGCCAGAAGTTCGGTGGCCAGTTGAACTTCGGGTTCGGATCCTCTCTGTTTCATGACAGGCGTCGGGTTCCTGATCACATCAACCAGTGCAAGGCAGACCATTTGCTTCGAAATCGAGCAGATAGGCAGTTGGACTTGAGATGTCATGGGGATTCGCTTCTCCATGTCGGCGAAACCCCAGACTCTGCGCCATACCTGGCCCTCATGGACCACGGCGACAGATCCAGCAGGTCCTCGATATGTCTGTTCGATGCTTCGCAGAGCCGCTTCGACGTCTGCAGTGGAGAACGGCATTTTAGCACGGGGTTGTTTTCTTGAGAGCAGAGATGGAGGTTCAGGACACCGTTATGGGTGAACTTTGATCCTTCGGCAAGACCTTCCTTCTTCTTTGAGTTTGATTGATACGATGACTAAGTGAAAACATCGGTTATAGACTCCTGAAAGCTTGGGATGTGGCAAGTGGCGTCAGTGTGCTTGGTGCTCTCTTGCAAGACACCGCTCAGCATGCCAATTGGAACAACTTCAATGATGCCGTCGATAGCACTACGCACACACCATCAGTACCACCTCACTCTGCGAAGTATCCAACAAACACCTACCTGAGCTGCACACGTCGCCGCCAGGCCGATCATGGCCGAAAACTCGGACCCCACGCCTTCAGATCTTCCCAAGCAGAACACACTGGACATAATAACCCGCTTCAACAAGAAAGACATATCTACTCCCATTGAGCGCTACTGCAGCAAGGACTATGTCTTTGAATGCACACAGCCCGATGGGTCAATACTGAAACTGGACAGAACTCAAATGAGGAAACTTCGGGAATGGTATTTCCTGGAGTACACGCCGAATGCGTATGCGGATGTGAAAAGTGTGGCCACCAGCGTGGAACGCGAGCGAGCGACGATATGGCTGACGATGCTGATGCACAATGACAACGCTGCTGGACAGGCGAGGGAGAAGATCAGCATCTTCTCTTGGAGATTGGAGGAGGACGAGGCTGGTGGGAAGAAGTGGATGTGGTGGAAAGAGTACACTTCTGCTGGCGTTGTGAGCTTCGACCAAACAAGTGAAGCGTCGTCCGGCTGAACAGGTGAGTTCGTGATATGATGTGCATTTGCCGTGGCCATGACTTCGTTGTGTGTATCGTACATCAAATCATGTTCAGACTAACTCATTCATACAGGTCAAAACACCTCATCGAGAGACTCTTCCATTGCAGTCTGCCTCGTAATCCATCCAATATGGCTTGACTTAAGAGAGGACCAAAGTTCCGTTGCTGTATGTGCCCGGACCTGCAGAAACACGTCAGCATTCGCGCCCCGAATCATCTTCAACGGTTCTAGTTGATACTCACCGGCGCTAACGGCCAAGTCGGTCGCACTCGTCTCGTAGAAAGTGACGGTGGCTGGGCCGCTGATGAAAAAGCAGTCGAACCTGGGATGGGTCAGCAAAAGTTTACCGGCAAGCACCTTCTAATGCACTGACAAGTCCTCGGCGCCATCGGTGTTGGCTGCAACAGTCGCACGGTCGGTCACTTGGAACCAGTTGCTGATGGCGAAGGTACCACGGCGGGCACAGGCAGTGGCCTCGTCTGCCTCGGCAGCATCATCCAGGCCAGCGACGAGCTTGGTGAGAAGATCACCACGGACCTGATTCGAATATGTCAGTTGACATCGAACCTGCAAATGGCCGGGCGGATTTCATTCGCTTACATCGTCCCAAGTCTGTGCGGATCGCTTGCTCTTTTGGAACCCCTCGATGACCTTGCCCATGACGGCAGCAGCGACACCACCAACAACGGCGAGACCTTATAAAGGTGGTTAGAACATATCTGGAGTCTGAAGAGTGTCATGGCATACCGAATGGACCCAATCTCTTGTCAAGGGATCTCTCCTCCTGGTGGAGAGCAGCTGGAGCGGCGCTGGCGAGGCCAAGGCCAAGAGCTGCGATAAGTCCGAACTTCATGGTGGTGGTGTTTGGAGATCGACAAGAAGATCTGGATATTGTCGATGAAGCTGGTTCGGTTGTGTTGACTTGCTGGCTGATGGCTGGATGGCTACATTTCCTCGTCCGACTCGACTCTTATATATCCCATGGCCCAAGGCTGTCGTCGATGTCTCGCCGTCCTCTCAAAATCCCGCAACCATGAGCGACATTCTTCCATCGTTCCTCTGGATAGCCTCATACTTGGCACTCGACTAGCCAGACACGCGAGCAGTTCAAGCGGATGTTCCTGACAGGCTGCGGCACCGTCTTCACCTACTCGGCACGTGACGGGCTTCCATATGTGGTAAGCAAGGTCTTACCAGCCTTGCCACTGCAGGCAATCGCTCGTGTGTTCGTTCTGTCTGAGGATGAGACATTGATAACGTGATCCAATCGCTCGCGTGGCAGTTATCCGATCGTATCAATTCGTCATACACTTTGGTGGTGGGCCATGCAAATGCCAAGAGGTATGCCGGGGGTTTCGGTGTATTCGGCAGGCTGCTCCATGTGGCCGTCAAGGATTGTGTGGGGAGAGTCAGACATCAAGAGCGGCGTTTGGTGGTGTTTGACGTCCTCTCGTCTTGTACTGCATGCTTCAACATTGCTTGAACGTATGCGACTGTATTTGACATGAACTTTCTGAGGAAGTTTTGCGGTGCAATTGATTGTTGCAGAGGCCAAAGCTCGACCACAGGCCACCCAGCATCATCGAGAACCCTCGTGGAAATCGACAGTCTTCTTTCTGCGTTCTACGGCCGTGTGTTAGCACACCACCCAAGTCCAACGGGCACATCTTGGCTTCAAAGCGTAACTTGGCGACGACCTTCTCGAACAATTTCATTTGTCTTGGACGACTAGTGTAAAGTTCTCGGCAACCACGTCACCTTTTTGAGTACGACAACGATAAGGGATGAGCGTTATGTCGCCACTTGAGACAGTACGCCGGAAGGCAGGCGGGATGTTGATGTTTTGTTCTGTCACCAGCCGTCTGCTGATTGTCGAAGATGCCAATGCGTGAATGAACATCAGCAGTCTCGGCCAGACCTAGTCCGACTACCAGAGGGTCACCGCGGGTTCCCTCAGACATACAGCTACGTCTTGTCAACTATATTGAAGTCAAGATGCTGTGTGGGCACAAGGTAGTTCGCAACGGAACATCGCTACAGGAAACATGCTAGCTGAAATTTCAAAGTTCAGCCGTCAGTAGTGATCGACACCAACACATGCAGCAGCCTGGTCGATCATTCTTAAAGTTTCTCATCGACGAGACTCTGAGCACTATTGTATCTTCGACGCAGTAGCGAACGAGTCCAGAGTCCAGAGCTAACGGTATCCTGAAAGAGCACAGCAAGAGATGTATGTATACAACACCTTTACTAGTCATTGAGCTGCCGGAAACAATACCAAATTCAAGCCCGAAGAATGCGAAGTATAGACACGAAGGAAGGCACTAGGTGTACCCTATGTTCAGGCTCTGGACGTTTGCAGAAACTCTAGTACATCTCAGCTGGCCAAGAGCTCCCAATAGAGAGTGGTGAATCCACACGTGTGAGCGGCTGACATGGCAAGTCTTTTGCAACGTTGCAAGAAATACAGACATATAACAACCCGGCTCCAACACCCATGGCGTGCCTGGAGAGTCCACTTGAAATCAGTCAGCCCGAGTCAACATGATGCACCGATCCGCTTTTTTGCTTGTCGCAGCCATCATCAGCCTTGATGTCTCTGCAGCCCCTTCGACACCAACTTTCAAGTTCTACGGCGTGAACGAGGCTGCAGCGAACTTTGGAACCGAGCTACCAGGTCAATACGGAGTCGACTACACATGGCCAAATCCCGACTCGATCAAGAACTTCACTGGGCAAGGCTTCAACACGATCCGGATCGGAATACAGATGGAAAGATTGACACCTGATGGGCTCACGGCGAAGTTTGATCAGGACTATCTGGGCAATCTGACGAGTACAGTGGATCTCGTCACAAGTCAGGGTGCTTATGCTTTGATTGACCCTCATAACTATGGGAGATTCTATAATGAGATCATCAATTCAACGGCAGACTTTGGGACTTGGTGGACCAATGTGGCCTCGCTGTTCAAGGAGAATGAGCTCGTCATGTTCGATGTCAACAATGAGTAAGCCGTCAGTTGTGTACGCAGACCTTTCACTGATGAGATGTCAATAGATTCTGGGGCATGAATACTTCGCATGTGTTCGCCATGAATCAGGCGGCCATCAATGCCATTCGAGCGGCTGGGGCTACCTCACAGTACATTACTCCCGAAGGCAATCAATGGACGTCTGCATGGTATGATATCTCCTAGAGCTGCCATAATTGGTGCTGAGTGTGATTCTAGGGGCTGGACAAACATACCGGGTCAAGACGGCGTCACAAATGGCCAAGTCATGGGCGACCTGGTTGATCCGTCAAACAAGCTGGTCTATCAGATGCACCACTATCTCAACTCTGATGGCTCTGGTAACGACGATTCGTGTGTCAGCGCTACTGTGGGCAGTGATCGTCTCAAGGCTACAACGACTTGGCTGCGTGACAACAAGAAAGTGGCCTTCATCGGTGAATTCGCAGGAGGAGTGAACGATGTATGTGTATCCGCTGTGAAGGACATGCTCAACTACATGAACAGCAACTCTGATGTGTAAGTTGTTCCGAAGGCGAAATGTAAGCTGGATCAGTTGCTAACGTACTGCAGGTGGCTCGGGTTCACCTGGTGGGCTGCGGTAAGACTCGATGCTTGCCAGAGAGGTATGCTCGTTCGCTGACCGTCATCTCTAGGGCCCATGGTGGGGACCAACACACTACAACAGCATCGAACCTGGGGAGGGAATCGCGTACGATACCTACGTTCCGATTCTCCGATCAGCTGCCAACGGCGAAATCTTTGCTCCTCCACCGCCATCTTCGACGACAACGACGGATGTATCATCGAGTTCCTCCACCAGTCCACCTACAGCGTCGCCGACGCTCTGGGGGAAGTGTGGTGGTGTAGGATGGGACGGGCCAACCAACTGCCCTGGCGGTAGTTGCTGTGTGCCTCAGAATCAGTGGTACTGGCAGTGCGTGCTGGATTGTCCCACAACGACAGCCTAGATGCAGTCTTGTTGGCTTTCAGATGAATCGTGATCACTCTCCTGGAATTATCGCAAAAGTTCTTTCCATGGGATATAGGACACCATGGTAACTCGTTCGTATCTCGCATGGAATCTAGAAGACCCTGAGTAGTGACTCTGCAGCTTGGTAACACAGCAGCGAGCTCTTACTAATGGGTGTTGGACGGCTTGCATCATGGTCAAAAGAAAGTCAAATCGGACAGCTGGAGAAGTTGGAGATTTCGACCCGTGAGAGTTGGAGTAGGTCTATGCAAAACACTTAAAAGCGCCCATCAACCTTCGACAGGATCCATCAACCCCATCTTCTTCTCAATTGTGTAGTCAATAGCCTGATCAATCATGTCGCACCTGCAGTACAAATCATACCCGGGATTCGGGGAGTGGAACTTTGAGAACTTCCAGTATGTCCTTTCACTTTGGAAAGCGTACCTTGCTTGCATTATTGACACCTGCTGACCTTCTTGCTTTTTCCCAGCTACTCATCTGCTGTTCGTATCGCTCCTGGAGAGCAGATCCAGATCTCAGGCCAAGGCGGTTGGACCAGGGACGACGGCAAGGTCAAAGAAAACTTGGCCGAGGAGTTTGCTCAGGTACGAGTGCTCTACGATCTTCCTCAGTCAACCTCGTCGACTGAAGTTCTCGCAGGCCTTCGAGAACGTTAACTACACGATCAAATACGCCGGCGGTAAAGGCATGTCTGCTGTCTACAAGTTGGCTGTCTATTACGCCCCGGTCACGGAGGAAGCTTTGAATGAGACGGTCGTCAACTTGAGAAAGTGGTTCCCGGATCATCGACCGTTGTTGACGGCGATTGGCGTCGAGAAGTTGGCAGCGCCGGGAATGCGTTTTGAGATTGAGGCGTGGGCTCATGTAGAGTGATCGTGAATGGGAGACGAAATCTAAAGAGATTGTTGGTTGAGTGAAATTTACGAATCCTCACGTCGACTATGGAATTCAGTCATTATAACCGCAACTTTCAACAAAGTCTTTCGTGGCCTACGTCGTGCAGTCATAGTCATTTGATGCCGCAAAGCATAAGCGTCGCACTGGTTCGGGGTGAAGGTCTTAACCACTCTCAATGACTGTACTAAAAGTATCGCATATGCTGCTTAGGCCTGCTGTCAATCTTCACCTGTTTCAGGCCCAGTTACTTACTATATGCTTCTACTTCAATCTCAACAATCATTCCCGGAGCACCAAGCCTTGGCACTGATAATGCCGTATACACGGGACGATGAGCAAGTCGCTTCTTCATCACCTCCGTGAGATATCCAAAATGACTTTCCACATCGGTAAGGTAGCTTCGAATGAGATAGATCTGCAGCTGATTAGTAAATATCTAAGATCGAATATGAAGGATGCGAACATACGTCGTCTAGCCCAGACAACCCGGCAGTTTTCAAGACGACATCGATGTTGTCGAATGCTCGTTCGATCTGGCCTTTCCAATCTTGGCCATCGATCTGGCCGTCTCGAGTCCAGCCTCCTTGACCGGACAGCTTGGTGATTCCATGTGGGAGGTGAACGAATTGGGAGTAGTGGTAAGTTTTGCCTGTAGCAGGATGTTAGCCAGAGGAGACTGGGCTGGTTCTCTGTCTCGTACCAAGCTCCGTTCCAGCTCCTTCGTCGTTGCCATACTGTAGGGAAGACATCGTTCGCCTGCTGAGTGATGGATGAATCTTTGAGTGTAAAGATCGTTCGTGTCGTGTTTGATCGAGCTTGTTCCAGAGCGCTTACACGCCGTCCAGGAAGTGGTACTGTTATAACCTCACCCTCGAGGTCGATCTTCCCCATCTCCAAAACCTCTCCGCATGCGCTTTGTCACGATCAGCCCTAGCGCAAGCATGTGTAACCTTATAAAGCTTATGAAGCTACCCTTCTCCAACTTTCTCCAACCCTCCTCTTTCCCCGCCTCTACCTCAACACAACCAACATGCTCGAGCAAAGCGAGAGGCGGTTTCGATGCGATGACTGCGAGAAACGCTTCTCCAGGCTGGAGCATCTGCAGCGGCACACGCGAATCCGTAAGAAATGCGAAATGCGCGACATTGGCGGGGAAAGGCTCATTCGCTGACATATTGTTTGCGACAGATACAAAAGAGAAGCCGTTTGCCTGCTTCTGTGGACGAACGTTCGCACGGAGCGATTTGCTCAAGAGACACAAGCTGCGTACGCATTCGACTGCGACTGCGGAGCGAGGCACCGAAGATGCACGGCGAATGGACGTACAGGGCAATGCCAGAGGCAAGGCTGTTGAAGCGCAGGGGCAAGACGTGGTGACCCAACCAACACACGGTCAAGACTTTCGAGAAGATGCAAACGTGCCCATGAGTCCAGGACAGGATTTTCCGGCCTTTGTGGAGTTTGTCGAAAGCATTGGCTTGGGGCATGATTGGGACTTCTTCGACCTCGATCCACAAAGCGCCTTTGCCTTTGATGAGCCCCAGCTTCCTTCGCTCGACGGGCTGGGCGATTTGGCCACGAGTTCACAGCAGCCAACTTCCACATCGTCGGCAGCGCGAAGTTCGGCCCCAACGACTGTAGAGCTCAGCTCTGTTGCCGATCGAGCAGGATCGGAGCAAGCGCTCACACCCATTCAGTGGAGACTGAGCCAGAGTCAGTGGCAGATACTTACACAGAAGTGCCAAGGGTCCGTGTCTGGGTTGACGCTTCCATCGCGCCCTGCAATGTCCCGCTACCTTCAGTCATACGTGACCAAGTTCCATAAACATTACCCAATGATTCACCTACCCACGTACGATCCAGTGGCGTCGCCGCTGTGGCTCACCCTGATCATGGCTGCAGTAGGAGCGCAGTGCATCTTCGAGGCCAAGAACAGCTATCGATTGTACCAAGCTGCACGGTATTTGACCATGGAACAGAGACAGCTGGACTCGGACGGTCGCAACATCGGGCAGACCCAGATGCATCGCATAGCGATGATCCAAACCTTGATCTTGCTGATGGTGTTCAGTGCTTGGGATACGGATACGAGGCTCCTTGGCGAGGCGTTGGATTTGCAAAGCGTAGTATCTGGTGACATTCGTCGGGCGCTCGCTGAAAGCTCTTCCACCCACAGCAGCGATACTGAGTGGCAGATCTGGATTCGAGAAGAGACGCATCGCCGTGTCATTCTGATTTCATACGCATATCTTGTGGTGCAGAGCACGGCCTATGACCTGCCCCCAGTAGTGTTGACAGGAGAGATCCAGGAGTTCATACTGCCGTGCGGGTCGGCCGAATGGGAGGCCAGAACAGAACCCGAGTGGAGGCAGGCCCTTCGACATTCAAGTCATAGCACAGCGCGCACAGGGGATGTGTTGCGGCAGCTACTATCCGACCAAAGCGGCGGGGGCATCGATGGACGGTTGCGTTTCTCTGCGGTAGGAAGCTTCGTAGTGGTACAGGCCTTGATCCAACGTATCTTCTTCGCAAGACAGTTGCACGACACATCCAGCACGGCCCTTCCTCGGGCAGAACTCGATGTGATCCAGTAAGTCGAAATTCCTACAAACCCAACACCCAGACTCGCTGAAACTGTAGCAGGTCTGCGCTGACGAAGTGGAAAACCATTTGCCAGCGAACACCAAACTCCAGCTTGGATCCTCAGAACGCGGAGGGTCCCGTGCCTTTCACGTCCGCAGCATTCCTAGCGATGGCTTTTGCTCGTCTACACCTTGACCTAGGTCCCTGTCGAAATCTCAGGACTCGTGATCCGAAGCAAGTTGCCGCTGCCATACTGGCTTCACCGGTGCCCGAATGTGGTGGCCCAGGTACGTTAGAGCATGAACGTGGCTGTTTCGTTTCCAGAGCTGACCGAAGCAAGTCATTCCCGCGTTGCTTCACAGTGCGCATTCACTCAGCGTACCAGTAATGCTTGGCGTTGATCATGTCTTGGGAAGTCAGTCGCTGTTCTGGAACTGTGAGCACTCGCTGTGTGGGTTTGAATCCGGCATATTCCTTTGGAGATGGCTGCAGTCCGCTGGCGAGTCTGGTAGCTGGGACGACTTGGATGGTGAGTGATGCTGTGCATTGAACGACGTGCTCGGACTGACAGCTACAAAGCCGATGAGAAAGGCATTGTCTCTTGGGTGTTGTTCTCGATCAAGGAGGCCTTGGAGTCTGTACCCGCCAGTGATTTGGGTATCCGTGATGACACTGTCTTGTCTCAATTGAGCTTTCCGAGACTAGGCATACTGGTGTTGAAACTTTGGGCAAGAATATTTTCGAGTCGCAGAAGTTGGGCGATAACGCAGGAGATTGGAGAGAGCTTGAGGTTGCTGGCCGAGGCAGTCGAGGCGTCCTGACGCTCTTACCACTGTGAATATCATGATATCTTTACGACTAATTGGACAGGCCAATTGAGGAAAATAATGTATTCGTTAGTCGACCAGTGAAGAATGTTGTGCTGTAGAAAGGGTGTTGGGATCCGCTGACGTGGTATAAAAATGGATCAAAACAAAGCTAGTTCCAACTAGGAACTAGCGTATCATGAGAATCCCTGACGACACTCGCTTGGTGAATGTTGACAACAGTCCTTCAACGCATTTACTCGTATTGATTAGCCATGTATGGCGGACGCTGATGCCGACGAGGCTGTGAGTGGGAAGCGGAAGAGGCGTGGTGGCAACAGGCGTAAGACAGGATGGTCAGTCCAGTTGTCGTTGCCGTCCACGGTTCTCACTGACATGAAATAGTGCGACTTGCAAGAAGCGTCACATACGTTGCGATGAGAAGTCTCCAAGATGTGGGAACTGTGAACGGCTAGGACTAGAATGTCAAGCTTCAGACTTCATTGCACAGTCGACATGGCACGCTGCGAAGCCTGATCAGCACAGAAGGGCTCAGCGGCAGAAACGGCCGAGAGCGTCTGAGAAGGATGCGAACGACACTTATACAAGCCATCATAGCGGAAGTGGGTCGCCAGCAGTCGACGAAGTACACAGTCTGGGCACTGTCGATCATCAAAATGAATCTCCAGCCCACGATAGCCCGCTCAATTTGACGGAAGAAAACGTCTATCTGTTGGCTACTTACCGATCAGGCGTGGCAACTTGGGTATGTATACGAGTCGCTGGCATCGAGTGTACTGCTGAGAGGTTTCACTCTCACAGATGGATGTCTTTGATAAAGGCAAGACTTATCAAGAGGATGTCACCAAAATTGGCACCACCTGTCCACTTCTCCTTCGCTGCATTTGTGCGTTTACCGCCAAGCATCTTTCACTCAAGAAGTCGGGCGCCGTCTGGGAACCAATAGCATCTCGATACTACGTCGAAGCACTCAATCTTCTGATCAGGGAGATTGACTGTTCTGCGCCTACCGCAAACAGCCTCACTGCAGCGATACTACTCAGCAGCTACGAGGTCACGGCAGCGCTAAGTGTGCCACACAGGTCCCACACCAAGTCAGTAAGAGTCCTGTGAGACACCCTGAAGTACCCATGCTTACGAGTTCTTTGTGGTTAGAGGAGCCTTGGACCTCATTCGTGCCAGGAACGTGTCCGCTCGATCCTCGGGCTCTGACGGCAAGAACTTTTGGATATATGTGCGTCACGAGCTTGTTGTTGCTCTGATAAACGAGAGCCCTCTGCAGCTTGACCCTCGAGATTGGCAGATGCGGGCACTAGAATCCCACACCGGGGAAGATCGACTTGCGATGCACATGATGTGGCTTGCTGGCATCGCCATTAATATGGTGTTTGACGAAGAGTCTGATACAGACAGAGCACAGCTGATTGAAAGTCTCCAATCGTGGTATCGTCAATGTCCGCCTACATTTAAAGGTGCTGCGTACGGTAATATCGATGGGGAAGGGCTTCAGAAAGTGTTCTTCGCGGTGCCAGCGGCTGGTAAGTCTAACCCAATGGTCACTTTGACTCCCTCAACTTCTCAAACTCTCAAAGCTAACAAAATCACAGCAGCGGCAATGCTGTGGTACCACCTGTCTTGCGTGATTATCTATGCAGAGCGGTGCGGTAACAGCTTATTTCAGCCGAAAAGGGTATTTGTGTCTCACGTATAAGACTCAATATATATCTCTTGACTGATATCTCTGCCAGGCTCAGGATCACGCGAAAACAATACTTGGCATCTGCATTGCCGATCTGCCAGATTGTGTACGCTGTTTCGCAATCATGCCGCTCTACATTGGTAAGAAATTGAATGGTGCGCTCTTGTCGATGTGGTGGACGCTGATGTTTATGCAGTCGGAAAACATGCCGACAATTTCACCATGAAGTATCGCTCTTGGTCGCTACTCGCTGATATGGAACGAGAGCTGGGATATCATACCAATGCAATGGTGACAGCACTAAAGGACAAGCTATAGTGAATGACACATTCTACGCAGTGGAACGAAGAAGCCTGCTGAGATGAAACACCTTCGTGACGCTGGAGGCCGTGCGTATCGCTGTTCAAGGCCGGGCGCTTTCCTGCGGGCACCGAGCTAACACGATACTGCGGAGCACTTCGACTTGGACCATTCTAGATGGACATCGCGAGCAGTCACCTAAATTGGGCGGCGGATGTGTGCGCCACCGAGTAACGTCTACGCCATCGCCACTCAGGGTAGGAGAACACATGGGCACACTCGCTTATCGTGTTGGAAGATGCTGTCTGTACTCGCTCTCATTTTGTCAGTCGAATGAGGACACTGACACTACCGCTTCTGTCCTCTTTCTGAGGCATTAGCATCGTTCAAAGCCAGGCAAGGGACTTCAGGTCGAAAGCCAAGAGCAAGAGGCTGCCATCCTTGGCCTGGAAATGCGTACGTGGTTGCTGAGGGCTATCCAACCTAGCAAGCTATTCTAAATGTGACGTGGGGGCCTGGAACGGGGCTTATACCCGACAGACGCAACATTTGGCATGTTTGGTAATTCCGTTAAGCCATGGCGCAACGACTGGACCCTCGGTAAGGCTGGCACAGCTGGAAGCGCAGGGATGGTACAGCTGCGCCCACCTTGCTGTCCAATTGACATGGTCCCGAGAGTAGTTCACGGGGAACGTCGGAACCGGTCAACGCAGTTCGCCTCGCGAGTTTGTGTAACACTCCATCAAGCGCCTGGTCACAACAACCATCGAGATGTGTTGGTTGCTCACGCGCAGCAGTAAGGGAAGCACATGCGAAGACGTCGCCACCTTAATGCAACTTCCGGCTTTGTGCCAAGTTTCCGGCTTACTTGTATTACAGCGCCGCTTTGGAGCGCTTATTCCATGCAGTGCCTCAGGGTGGGTACCACGAGCTCTCGATCGCTGGTCCACGCGGTTCTCGAGTTCCCTCTTGCGCTTGACCTGTTGTTGCAGCTGAGAAGGTCTCCTGGCTGAGCTGGGCTGTGACAGGAGACCTCTAAAAGGGCGACAGCGGCTTTCCTGATCCCATGTTTGTCTATCATGTTCCCACCAAACATACTGATCCATCAAAAGAGCTTCGTACCCTATTCGATTCGTTTTTCCAAAACAAGATCCGTTCAAGCCCCACGCAGCCTACACATACCCCACGAGAGCAACGACAACACCCATACAAGACACTGTCTGCATGCCCTTGGCACATCGTTTGCCAGAGTTCAATGAGATTGGCATGTCCAGGGGCCCTCCGATCCAAAGAAATGAAGCAGCAAGTCGGAGTCTACCTGCAGATGTGTGGGAATGCCAACGAATACTGGCTCTCGATGGAGCAGGAGCCAAGGGACTCTCATGTCTCTACATCATCCAAGAGCTCTTCAATCATGTTGCCATGTTGGAGAAAGGCACCCAACCGGCAGCACAGTCGAGCACTTCGTCACCTTTGTTCTTCTCGGTGAAGGACTACGCAGTACAATCACCTGAAAGTCTCAGTGATCCTACGTTGCCCTACAGGCCATGCCATTACTTCGACTACATCTTCGGTTCTCAAATGGGAGGTATTGTGGCAATCCTGCTTGGTGTGCTAAGGCTTACAGTCGAGGAGGCGATACAGCGGGCAGAAAGAATTTACGGTCAGCTCAGACAAGTCACCAGACACCCGTCGCCGATTATCCCGCCTTTCAATCTTGGCTCCTCGAAGAGCAACAATTCTGACTGGCTACGGCACACACTCTGGCAGTATCTGGAGGCCGTTGGGGATAGCGAAATGAAGAGAGGTAAACGAGAGCACAGTAGACCACCGAAACAAGCAAGAAGACAAACCAGCAGTCAGCTGTCAAGCATGAGCGTCGACGAGAGGTTTTGCCAAACAGTTGTGCTTACTACTCACAAGGCAGGCAAGGGAGTTTCACGTCCTTTCTTGCTAGGCTCTTATCGTCGGTCTGATGGCGTAGAGGCATTCCAGAGCTCGTCGCTTAAGTACGACACCAGCATGATTTCGATCGTGGATGCTGCCAGAGCAACGATGTCAAATCGTCGGCTCTACGAGAGTGTGCATCTGCCAGGCCTTCGAGGCTCCCTGCGAGCTACAACTCCGTCCTGCGACAACGCTGCCGCCTTGGCCCTGGATGAGGTCGCACGACGACATGGCGACGGTGTCGACTTCCTTTTGAGCATAGGGGACGACGAAGACTACCCTTGCAGAACCAACTCAGACCTGAGCGATGATCCGCAAGGACGCATCGTCGATGGACATCAACCTGCTCCGACAGTCGACAGCAGCAATTTCGATCTGACTTATCACGACTTCGTGGTCCCTGGCATATCAGACGACCTGTCGTCATCGGAAATCAGAGCAAAAGCATTGGAGTACTGCGATACCCATGGCGCCGATATCAGCAGATGGGCTGGGGTACTTGTCGAGAGTCGGCGACATCGTGCCCGGACAGTTGAGTGGCAAAGCTACGCTGGCTTTGCAATGCGATGCCCTCTATGCACCGTTGCTGGAAATGAAGAAAGCCGGCGGCCGTACGATGTAGCTGGTTTGCAGCAACATTATCTTAAGCGGCATGCCCATGCCACTGATCGCGGGCCGACTGGCTGAATTCCTTGTTGGAGTTGGAGGATACCATTTTGGCGCTGGGGAACTGCATAGACATGCGCACCGATCGCAAATGTATGACGGATATGATGACCCTGTTGTATGTACAAGTGATTGTCAAGCCTTGCCAACGCTATTTCGCCTGATCAGTTTGTGCACAAATGTGCTGTCAAAGCTAATACAGAACCGCCTGAAGGACGCATGGTTCTTGGACACTGGAGCGTTATGTGTATCGAGCGTATGCACCCATCGTGACCCACAGAAGATGCGGGAGCTAGTTGTCGGCTGCTCAAGGAGTCTTCCCTGGAACAAATAAGGCAGCCACTGCGGCCATATCTATCAGCATACCATACCCGTGCTTGGTTCTAGGATCGAGTAAAGTATGTGCGGGCATCCGCTCTGGATCTTCGATGTCAATTGCACCGCGTCTGGGAATGAAGTAAAGGCTTCCATGAAGCGTTCCGCTTGTGCCTTTGGGAGTCAGTATTCTTCTTGGTCTTCTTGGTAGCCTTGGACTCACAGTATCTCTTCCAAATGGTGGATTTTCTGGCTAGCGAGAAACTTTCCTTACGAGGATGATAGACCACGATCCACCATCCTTTGAGTATTCTCATTCGGTCCTTTACCTGATCTAAAGGTGTCCCGGGTAGGATCAGCTCACGCCCCTGCCTGAGACGGCTGCTTGGATACGAAGGTCGTCTGACTGCGCTTGAGCGGCGAATCGTAACTGCCGTGTATGAGTCGTGATGTGGCTGTTCAGGGGCCGTCGCTGATAACTTTTGTTCTGCAAAATCACGGGAATCGGAGCTTGCAGTAGCAATCGATTTTGTTGGAGCGTCGTTCAACACATCTTTCATCTCGACTTCGCTCCCTGCTGGGCCATTGGGATTTGGGGTATTCCATCGAAGTTTCTTCGGTGACGTTGGAGACGACAGCTGACTATCGGTCTCGATCGAATCAGGCTCAGTGTATAACTCGGAGAAAATTTCAGTATCATGACCAGAGGGTGTCCGTAAGTTGATCTTCTTGTCTGGAATTTCCTTTCTCGGCTCCTGCAAGACCCCGTTGACGGAATTTCTCGAGACCCGCGTTGGAGAATCCGCCTTCAAGATGGGATGGACTATGCGACTTGGCTCAGAAGGCACAATACTGCGGTCGCCTGTTCCTGAAGCTTCAGAAGAATGACGAGGCTGATACTGTGAATGAGGAACCGCGAAATCCTGAACTGAGGAGCTTCCTTCGTGATCAGCTCTCGAAACTCGCGCTCTGGATGGATTAGGTGGTTTCAACCTGGTCTGATCATGCTTAGCCGGGGTCTCAATACAGAACGGTGAAACGATTTGCTCACATTTGCTCTTCGAGGGTGGCAGTGGCGGCAGTCCTCCTGACAAAGACGAGAAAAGCACTTCCAGGCCTGAGACAGAATCTCCTTCGTACGCGGTCGGCCTTGGCCATGAGGATCTAGCTCACTGTTTGTTGGCTTCGCAGTCATCATCCTCAACAAGTTGTTGAAGAAGGAGTCGGTTACCTCGTCGGTAGCCTTCTTTTCGTGGGGCATAAAACAGTCTCTTGGCCATTGCGTGTTATCTTGCTCAGTGGCTTTGAGTTTCAGCTTCTTAAGCCAGCCATGGATGAGTCGTGAGCTGAGAGCATCAGAGTAGTATTTGTTCTCGAGTGCTGCAATTAGATCCTGCATCGTCTCACCCATCATCACGCTGGCCATCTCCAAAAATACAAAGCCCAGGCAGACGACGTCCCATTCCAGTCCTCGGGGTTCTTCATCTTTGACGTTCTGTGGAGCGTATCGAGGAGTTGAGTGAGTTGGGCCCTCGGTGTAGGCCAGTTCGCGGTTCGTGTATTGTTTTGCAATGTCAAAATCTGCCAGGATCACCGTTCCTCCGTGGATCAAAATGTTCTCTGGTTTGATGTCACGATGTTTTATGGGGTTGTCCAAATCATGCAAGTAGATCACTGCTTGACACAAGCACGCAAAATACGATACGAACACTTTCATATCGTGGAACATTCTCCATTCGATGCCGGGTTTGCACGCGCGATTGTGGTCCGATATCATGTACAGGTATTGCTCCATATTAAGTGGTGCCAGCGGAAAAAGCAGTATCCCAATTCTGGCGCTGCCTGGGATCTGATCTTCAATGAAGACACCTAATGCAGCGATGATATGGCAATGATCCAGGTCAGCTAGTTGTCTGAATTCTTCCAGGACTCGTTTCTCGTGCTCGGCCTCAAGCGGTACACTCTTCACTGCCACATGCTCGTGAGTTCCGTCTTCTCGAAGGAATTTGGCCGAATGAACTTCAGACTTCCGCGACCAGCTAACCAAAGTTTGCTTGAATGCATGTTCCGGGTTCGTTTTGCGCTCGTGTTTGTTCAGCGGTGCACGTGTAGGATTCCCATTGGGTCCAGGAGGCCAGTAGAGCCTCATATTGGGCCCTTCATTGCGAAAGTCTGGCAGAGACATCTCCGAGCCCTGCCGCTTGATTTCCGGTGATTCTTGCCGTCGTACCTCGTCTCGGTCTCCATTTGCATAAGGCAAACCCCCAATGGATCTGCGTTGAATGACTGCGTTTGAATGGCTTCCAGGCTGGTGACTTTCACGATTCATTGGTTTTATGCCTTCCGAGAACCACGGATAAGCCGGCAAAGTAACGCAGTGCGACTGCCTATAGAATATTGGATATGGACAAGTAGTGTGGTCGTTTCGATCAGTGTGGCGGCTTGTGTGATGGGCGAATTCACCGCAATCGACACTAAGTGACGGCCTTGGCGATGTAAGGTAGTGAGCATTTGCAGATTACACGTAAATACTGCACTCACGTTGCAAGCTACGAGAGAGGTCGGGTCTGATCCAAGGCCTGAGGCTTTCACTCGCATTCCAATTTTCCAGTGAATGAGGCTGCCAGCTGAACAAGCCTTTGGATGGCGAGCAGTTTGCGAAAGCCGGCCACGCCCCCTTGTACTGCACACCACCATTGCGCATTGTACCACCACCGCTCGTGCGCGAGACGGCGGTAGCAGCAGCCACACATCCATTTCTGGAGAGCTGAAAAGGCGCAAGCTCTGTTCGGCTGGTGCGCATGAGATAGCTGCAGAAGGGCCCCTGTACGCTGCTCTCGGCGTCATGCAGGCGAATTGTGCAGCCCTGGGTCCGACCACCTGAGGCAAGTGAGCGCGGGTTGCCTTCTTCATTGCCTTGCACCACAGGGAAGTACTCAAAAGCTTTAGCGCCTTCAGCACCACGTCCTTTCGTCCATCGAGCAGAAGATTGTCTTTTCATACGGACCATATCTTGCGAGTGGCAACTCATCAACCTCGAGCGAAGCCCGAATTCCAACAAAAACACCTTGCAAGTGGGACTAATAATCATGGACCCTGCCAGTCTGGGCATTGGTGCTGCTTCCGTGGGCATACAGCTCTTCGACAGTGCAGTCAAATGTAAGCATCAGCCAAAGATATACGGAGTTCTTTGTCTGACCGTGTACAGTGTTCAGAGTTTTTGAGGAAGCGGCCCAAGCAGACAAGAAGTGCGAGCAGTACAAGTTGTTCCTGCGTGTGGAGTACGACAAGCTCGAGCAATGGGGAATCATGACAGGCCTATCAGACGACAATCCCAAGTGGTACGCCTCGCATATCCGACGAAATGGGGCTCTCACCGTAGCGATCCTGTCAGAACTGGGTATCTTGCTTAAAACCCTGCGCTCAAAAGTTCTAGAGTACCGCCCAGACAGCGCCGACAGTGAAAGTTCCCGTGCGGTAGGCCAGGTATTGCGAGTCAATGATTTGGCCGAAATACCAGATCCCAAGATTGTCGACGAAGCAAGAGACAACCTAGACGTGGTTCTGCGGCTGCCAGATCCACCTCGTGATCGGAAGAAGCTAAGAGAGCGATGTTGGATCCGACTGAGCCAGGCCGCAAAGGATGCCGGGAAGGTTGCAAAGCACCCCAAAAGGTTCAAGTGGGCAATCAGTGACATGGAAAAGGTTAAGAATGACTTTACTCATGTCCAATCCCTTGTGAGCTCCTTGACAGACCTCAGCCGCGACCAAATGACAATTCTCGTTGACAACACAAATTCCTTTAAGCTGACCCTCTTCCAGCTGGCCACTGATGTCAGTGAGATGAAAGCATTGATGAAAGCAGACCAAGGTTTTGCGGAGACTGCAACACTGTCGGGTGCCACTTTGGTCGAGGCTGTGGGAACCCTCAAACCGGATTCATCGTCGGCAGAATCGTCATTCTTCCGCGCCGCGAGTGCGTTTGCTGTGGACGCAAAGAGTCTCAATATTGACACTATCGAGCCATGGTCTGATGATAAGCTGACGTGGAACCGATTCTCCGACAGACTTGCACAGACTTATGCGGTCACATCTGACAACCGGAAAGTCTGGATCGAATGGAAATCGGCACCACCAGCTTCAGGGCGGCACAACGGAGAGCCCAGCGAAATGGGCTTTTCAGACTCAGCCCAGAGAGTGAAGAAGCTGGTGGCGCTGTTGCAACTTCGAAGTCGGCCAGAGGAGTTTTGCGTTCCTACTTGCATCGCTTATATCCACGATGGCCCACGGTTCGGTCTCGTATTTGAGCCTCCTCGAGATGCCGAATTTGCACCCGATTTCGACCACTCTCTACGTGCTCGCTTTATCGATACGAGAGCCATCCTCGAGGCGCGAGTTGGCATTGCTCAGAAGCTCGCAAAGTGCCTGCTTCATTTGCACACAGTAAATTGGCTGCACAAAGGGCTTCGAAGTAATGCGATCCTCTTTTTCCCCAAAGACATCAACTCAGGATGTCGTCCACAGTTATGTGGATTTGACTTTGCCCGCGCAGCGGACGATGCCGATGCCACGGTTCCGCCGTCTGAAGATCCCGGTCGACGATTGTACATCCATCCAGAATACCTTGCTGAACCGCGACCAAGTTTCAAGAGAACATATGACATCTATAGCCTAGGAGTCATACTTGTCGAGATCGCGTTCTGGCAGCCTATTGAGATTATCCTGGGACTGGATCCTTCCTTAAGGATGGGCCAGATCAGACAGGTTCGTGGGAAGCTGTTGGACGAAGAGAATGGCCATCTGAAGTCCATCGAGGCAACAATGGGCAAGCGTTATGCGGATGCCACCAGAGCTTGTTTGAGTGGCTTGTCTGGCGATGATGGTAAGGCCGTGGGAGACGGGCAGGATCAGGCGAATCCGACTGTGGCTGCTGTCATCAAGCAGGCATTTGAAGAGAAGGTTGTCGATAGTCTTCGGAGCATACTTGTCTGAGGTTCCGCCACCGAAGAGTTTTGCGGAGACGCTTTATGGATATAGAGATGATATATGAGGGGTACCCGGGAGAGAGATAGAAATGAGGTGGAGAGTTGGTCGGAAGGTTTGTGCTGTGGAGCGTATCAGCAATGTTGCCAGTGCAATACATATAGCGCTAGAAGAGTCTTCACCTTGACGAACACCGCGTGTCTGATTTCCATGATACTTCGATTTCGAGAGCTCGGAGAGCGCTGAGTCGGCTAAGGTACTCTCCTGCCCTTGAGAAAAGAGGTGATGTCGGGAATGGCGGCTATCTCGGCTACTCTAGCCATATTGGGTCAACCGGCCCGCCAATTCGCCGATATACCCGATTCCCCTCTCTTCACTTTCAACTTTCCAGTCAACCAGTACTTCCGCATCAGGCACAGACAGAACATCATCGGAATGATGCGTCTACTGTACTGGCGCTAGACCTAAAGACGCATCTTATAGGTGGAAGTACCTATTCTTCCGCCTTGCGTTGTTCTTGCAGATTCAATCAAACTCTACGAACCAAGATGCGGGGATAATGCCGATCTATAGTGCTCGGCGACCTGTGCCCAGCATACCTGGGCCTACTAACGGACCCAAAACCTCCGCAAGAGACAAAGTGTGCTCCTCCAATGTCCCGACCATCGGGTCAGGAGGGAGAGAGACTCTTGAATGTGGAGGAGACCGAAGAGGAAGAGACTTGCCCAGCTCTTGGCCCGTCACTTTCCAAAGATGATAAGAAGGAGAGCGCAGAACATGATACCGAGCACAAACTATCTGCTCTCCAGCCCTGGAAAAACATCATGCTGTGTGTATTGGCTCTAGGAGTCGCCTATCTGGCGCTCAGCACGGCATTGCCCTCTCGAAGACAGGATGGATGGCCATATGCTCCTTTTGCCACGAGTGGGAGAGACATAGTCAACAGCCAGGGCGAAGTAGTCACTTATGCCGGGGTCAACTGGAATGGACACGGTGAGACCATGCTTCCAGAAGGCCTCCAATATCAAGTAATTCGACAAGTCCACCCTAGCCTCGTTTGCAACAAAGCTGACCACGTCTGTAGTCGATCGAGAGCACCGTCACAAAGATCAAAAGCACTGGCATGAATGTCATACGTCTGACTTACGCCATAGAGATGATCGATGACATCTACGACAACGGCCCAAACCAGTCGCTGGAGTCAACTTTGATCAACGCTTTGGGATCTCAGAACGGCAGTACAGTTTTGCAGCAGGTTTTGGCCAACAATCCCCAATTCACAGCGGGTACTACCCGACTAGAAGTCTTCGATGCGGTGGCCGCAGAGTGTAACACTCAGCAGATATACGTCCATCTCGACAATCACATGTCGAAGGCAGAATGGTGCTGCAGTGTCGGCGATGCCAATGCATGGTTTGGAGATACTGACTTCAACATCCAAAACTGGAGGCGTGGACTGGCATATATGGCCGATCATGCAAAGTCGTGGCCAGCGTACGTCAGTACTGCACTTCGCAATGAACTGCGTGACCCTGGGCCGAATTCTCCAGTGCAGGCAAACTATGGATGGCAAGACTGGTATCCGAACGTGGTGGCGGCTGCCGACGGCATCAATGCTGCAAATGCGGATCCGTTGATCTTCTTCTCTGGCCTGAACTTCGATACAGATCTTCGCAATGTATTGCCAACTCCAAGCCCTTTTCCTCTCGACACTGGCTAATGTTATCCCTTCATTTAGGTCACGCGTGGGATCGATCTAGGCGGAGGTCAGATCTTCGACATCGGATCCTTCTCCTACTCCAACAAGATCGTCTTCGAACTCCACAACTACAACAACAACTACAACGGCTCTTGTGCAGACTTCGGATCGGGACTCTACAATAACGGATGGGATGCAATGGACAACAGTTCGACCACGACGGCAAAGAACATTGCGCCGGTAGTGATGACAGAATTTGGATTTCCACAAGACGATACGACGGACCAGAATCCATATCCGAATTGTATCAAGGAGTACTTGACAGGTATTCGAGCAGGTTGGATGCAATGGGTGAGCTATCTCGTTGCCGTTATACCAAACCATACCGGACAGATTGCTGATACGATTGCAGGTCATTTCAGGCAGCTACTACACTCGACAAGGCACTCAAGACTACGAGGAGACTTGGGGATTGCTGAATCACGACTGGTCCGATTGGAGGTCGCAAGCTGCTATCGACGGCTTCACGAAGCCCTTCGTTGAGGCTACACTCAGTTGATGGGGATACGTATAAATATTTCATGTCCATGTCCCCTTAGGTGAATTGAAAGGTATTATGGCTGACAGCGGGCCGCGCAGCGTGTCTGACAGGCCATACCTTTGTCGTAGACTCAAAATTGTCAGCTCCGCTGCAAATATCAGACAGTTTCCAAAGCTCAAATGGAGGCGTATTTCTTTGCAACTTCTCAGACGGTCTCGTCGCGGCGCAGAAAGACCTCGTTCACGCATTAAACACTGAAGCATCTGGCATTCGTCCGCTGCTTCGCACATCACACATTCTGAGCCTTGGGCTCCGGACAATCCGCCCTGGACGGCAAGGAAGTATTCCACCTCGCCATACGTCAGTAGTCGTGATAGCGAATATGTCCCTGGAGCGCTGGAGATTTCGAATCAAAATCTACGGACGCATTTGGTTGAGTGGTCAAGAACGAGGTTGATACAGGCAAAGGTTGATGAGACGTTCACAAGACACCATGGTGGAGCGTGATTGATCATCTACACGCGGTTCTTATTGGCTGGTCACTATAGCACGGCGGGATTCATCGCCGCCAGTCTATGTTCCTCAAGCAGTTCTTTCACTTTGTTTAGCTCAAATGCAAAGTTCCAGATTGTCCCAGCAACCGACATCGAATACTTCGCGCCGTGGCCAAAGTCGTTAGGTTTGGAACTCTTTCCTCCAACGTGCTGCAACACGCTCGGAGTCAATGCCCATCGCTGTTCCTCATGTTCGTCGGCATATTGCTCCGTGAGCATGTCCGCAAAGCCGACTCGCGACGATGTATACCAGTCGATCAGATTAGTGGCTTTGTGTCGAGGATAAACGAGACCCTGTGCGCAGCATCCAAAGTTGTTCATCTCGTTGACTCCTTCGGGTAGAGGGAAGACAGTGACTCTTCCAACCGCAAATACCAAGACTATTGCCCAAGGTATTAGAGCAGCGCAGATGAACAGCAGGAGTCGTGGAGTCAGGATTCCTTTTATCACGGCAAAGCTTGATCGAGCCCAGCAGAGCAATCCAGCCGAGGTAGCGATAGTCAAGATCGACCAAAACGTATAGAATGTCCAATACGCGCTGTTCCAGCCGAGGAATTCTTCTGTGTAGAACATGCGCAGGTAGAGAAAGCCGTTTCCGAATGTTCTTGCTTCGGCTTGTTTGATGCCTTCGATCGTACGATGATACCATCCGTCCATGGCGATAACATCGTCCTCGATCATAGCGATATACGGCGTACCAGCGGCATGACAAGCTTTAAGCAGGTATGTATAGTCGTAGAGGCCCTTGGTTCGATGCTCCACATCATCACGCTCTAACGAGTCGACGTACAGACGTTCTGTCTGTGAGAGGTTGTAGAGCAAGACCTCATCTGCCAGATTGGAAAGCCATGGCTCTTGGTACGCAGGATGTGTCGTTGCGTCGGTATGAGCAATAAGAACAACAAGCTTGATTCCATCTCTTTCTGGTTCGTCTAAGCCCGCCAGCAAGGAACCCACGGTAGTGCGAAGATAGCGGGCGCCGCTCCTTGCAACAGATGCTATCCCCACACAGATCTGCGGAGTACGGGTGCCACTGGATCGAGGTGCGGCATGTGATGCGGAGGCGATGAAGCGCTCGGCTTGCCACTTTCGAACAGCACTATACTTCGGAGCGTACGCCACGTCGGGGTCGAAGAACCAAGAACCTGGATCTCTGGAGGCAATGCTGCGAGCGAATAGGGTACAGATGACGACGAAAGCAAACAGTACCCAGTAGCTAGTGAAGCGAGAAGGAGTGAGCCCACATTTGGTGGCGATGCAGCAATAAGCCTGGTACCTCCTCCCGCACCATATTTTCGCAGTCAATCCCGGAGTGTTGTTGGTAGTCCGCATGATGAAGCTGGGAGGCTCATAAGGCCTTTTTGAGAGGCGTGTGAGCGTAGTGGGGGTGAAAGACTCGCCTGCTAGCTGTGAGGGATTGGAAGGAGCTGATCCAGCTACGGAAGAGGCATGCGATCGAAGAAGGTGATGCGACACAGGAAAGAGTCCGAGTGAGATGTGCTCAAGTAAGTTGGCAGTGCAAACAGGCAGTGTTGGCTCGGATCGGAAAATCTTTCCGCCATGCGCAGCGGCTTGCTGCCGGCGTTAGAATGAGGAAGGAGCTTGGGAAGAAGATGTGAAAGAATCATACCCTTCAAACCACCTATTTCACCATTTCATGTCGGCGATCCTGGTATCTTGTCCATATTCGGCAAGTCTGGATGAAGATGCGCCGCTCTGGGCGGGCGCAAAATCCTTTAGAGTGGACGTCTTGATTGTTGCATAGTGGAAGGCGTTCCGGCAGCAGAATGCTTGGATAAACCATCGAGTACGATCATTCCTGCAGATGGAGAGTCTAACCAATGCAGCATATGTGCTGTAGTCCTAGCTCCGCCATATCGGAGAGACTCTAGCGCGCGCAGTCGGCCCAAGTGGTAGCCTTTCTTGGGCACATCCTCGTATCCTGCGTCTTGCGGCGGCTCAGCCAAGAGAGCTCCTAGGTATCACTATTTCACGGCGGAGGGTTTATGATCAGGCCCAAGTGGTACGCTCCACCCCGCTTGCGAGGCGCTGTGTTTGAATGGATCCTGGTGTGAATTAGAAGGAGAAAAGGGCACGACATGACATTGAGAGAAGGCTGGACTAAAAGCGGGCTCGGGACGCGGGCCGTAGCTTTAGCCCGGGTTTCCCGCTCAGGCATCCAGGCGCATCTCCCAGCAGCCAGCTTGCACTTCACATGCCATTGATGGCTTCCTCGAACTACGACAGCCTGTCTTACGCACCGAGACTTGAACCAGCCTCGCGCTAGTGATGCCATGGCGGCCGTGAACGGGTTCATTGCCGCTCCAGATTCGCTGGATGCAAGTAAGTCAACCAATATGTCTCAGCAAACCAACAACTCAAACCCCCTTACAGTTGACTACGACCCGATTGACCATTTGAACGCCCTCTTCTCCAATCCGTCTACCCTGACCGCCGCGCCTCACGTCTCTGCCTCCCTCAAACAATACTCGTCCACCCTCGATACCGAGATCTCGACCCTCGTCACGGCGCAAACGACATCCGACTCTGATTCCGTGGAGCGCATTCAAAATGCCAAAACGGAGCTCGCCGAGTTGTTCGCCAAGATTGAGGGTGTGCGCGAAAGAGCGCTGGAGACTGAGAGGACGATTACGGAGATGACGGCGGAGATCAAGAGATTGGACAGCACGAAGCGGAATCTGACACTCTCCATGACTGCGTTGAAGAGACTGCAGATGTTGACGACGGCTTATGAGCAGCTGCGGGGTCTGAGATCTACGAGGCAGTATCGAGAATGTGCACATCTACTGCAGGCAGTCATCCAGCTCATGGCGCATTTCAAGAGCTATCGAAGTATAGATCAGATTGCGGCTTTGAGCAAGAATGTTGCGGATGTGCAAAGAGAGTTGTTGGAGCAGGTCTGCGAGGACTTCGAAATTGCATTCGCCAAGGGCGAAGCACAGCAGAAACGAGGGATGCTGGGCGAGGCATGTCAGGTCATGGATGCGCTGGGCGAGCACGCAAGAAGCAGGCTGATTACATGGTACTGCAACACACAACTGCGCGAGTACCGCCAAGTCTTTCGCGGTAATGACGAAGCCGGAAGCCTGGACAACATCTCGAGGCGTTACTCCTGGTTCAACCGCATGCTCAAAACCTACGACGCTGAGCATGCGATGCTGTTCCCACCAAGCTGGAAAGTGAACGAGATGCTGACGAATGCATTCTGTGAGAGTACGAGGGATGATTACAAGGGCATTTTGCAGCGATCGATGCGGCGGGCCGACGGGCAGCCACCAGATGTGAATCTGCTGCTTTCTTGCTTGCAGGAGACACTGGATTTCGAGCATAGTCTGGAGCGTAGGTTCTCGTCTGGAGAGTCGAGATCGTCGATGGACACCGTCACTTCCGGGGACGACAGGCGGCATGGCTTCAGTCAAGCCATTTCCGAGGCCTTTGAGCCGTATCTGAGTATATGGGTCGAATCGCAGGACAAGCAACTCGCCACACTCATTCCACGGTACCGACAACAACAAATCCGTAACCAGGAAGAAGAGTTCCATGCTCAGATGGTGACACCATCTTCAACAGAACTCTTCCACAGCTACCGAGTCACGCTCGCTCAATGTGCGAAGCTTTCGACAGGAAGTAGGCTCCTCGAACTGTCAAAAACGTTCGCCAAATACCTCGATGCATATGCACAGCAAGTGCTGTTCTATTTTCTCTCTGAGAAGACTGGTGGACCAAGCGTGGAAGATGCCGTCATCATTCTTAATACTGCCGACTACTGCTACACTACGACAAATCAGCTCGAGGAGAAGATCAAATCACGGATCGACGAAGACTTGCGAGAGCAAGTGGACCTGCAATCTCAAGCCGACACCTTCATGGGTGTAGCATCTGCGGCAATTCGTGGCCTCGTGCACAAGACTGAAGCAGATTGCGAACCTGCTTGGCGAAGCATGCGGTCCGTCCCCTGGAGCAAGATGGAGAGCGTGGGCGATCAAAGTGATTTTGTGTCGACACTCCTCCAACGAGTCAAAGAGCGCGCCAAGACTATTCTCATCCACCTCTACAAGCCGCAGTACGCTCGTGCCTACTGCGACAACCTCGTTGACGCCCTCACCACGTCGTACATCACGAACATCGTCGCCTGCCGTCCAATTTCGGAAACAGGCGCTGAGCAAATGCTTCTGGACTCCTACGTCCTCAAAAAGGGCTTTTCTGAACTTGCCACCCTCAACGCCGAGACTGGCACTCCCCTTAATGCCGCTTTTGTCAAAAGAGTCAATCAAGCCATGGCGAGGCTCGACCCAATCCTCAAGACTCTGCAAGTCCGCTCGTCGCCGCCAGAAGGTCTCGTCCAGGCATACCTAATACATATCCGAGATCGTTCAGAGCCAAATTTCCGCAAGGTTCTTGAACTCAAAGGCGTCGCTCGAAAGCAAGATCAAGCTCACCTCGTCGAGCTGTTCAATGCGCACAAGTCCAGTCCCGCGAACGAGAACTTGCAAGTGTCGAATTCACTAATTGCAGGTCTCCAGCTTCACACCCAACCTTCTGTGAGCACGAGTACTTCGGTCCCTGGACTTGGACTTGGCGCGCTGAAAGACAGCGCAGCAAGCCATTCCACCCCGTCTCTCGTGCCGGGCAGGTTTGACCTTTCAACCACCAATTTTGGGACAGGCTTGATGAACGCAGTCAGAGACGCTGGTGACCGTTTCGCAAGCCCAGGCCTAGGTGCTTCAGGAAGCGTAACTACCAACGTCGCCAGCAGGACTACGTCTCCTCCACCCAGCACCGGTGGCGTTGGCGACGGTGGAAGTCTGAATGAGAACTTGAGAAACTTGGGTAGGTTCTTCAAACGATCTGAGGGTGGGAATGCTGCTGGCTTTGGCGGCTTTGGCGGTCGGTGAGCCTCCTGTCAAGACCTTCCCACGAAACCTCGCACTCTGTCAACAAGCTGTCAGATGCATACATACGCCGCAACGAGTGAATATCGCGCGGTCATCGCCAGCTCGCCCTTCCAGTCGTCATGCGTCTGTATCCTGACTCAGCCTCATGTGCTCAATTGTTGCCTGATATCCTCCGCGCGTCTCGTGGAGTTGTCGTTTCTCGTACAGCGGCTGTGGTGGCAGTGCTTCTGCAGGCATTGAGGCCAGGCAAGCTCGCATTCGGCTCGCTTCCGGTGAGATGTTCTGGACCTGTGCTCAACAACAGAACAAACGACAAGAAAACTCATCGTTGCATGCTCAAGAAACAGCACAGCCAACAACCCCAATTCGAATCATGTATAATGGATGCCGTCTTGGTAAGCCCTTCAGATCAGCCCTAGGTGGTACCGATCGGGACCACCTGTAGCTATCGGAATCCTTTCCTGCGAGCTGTTACCGCTGCTGGTGCTGTTGTGCGCAGATCCCTGCTGCCGTATCGCAGCCGCACGCCCCTTCAGAGCTCGCCAAACGAACTGCCTGCAGTCTGTGCTCTTCTGCTTCTTCTCTTTCGCAGAAGTGCTTGCGAAGGATGAAAAAGGCATCGCGTGCGTCCTGCAGTACCGTTCAGCTCTGATAATCCCGCCCTCCACGGGCTTTTTACATCCTTTGCACAACGTCATCGACATTGGAGGATGCTGCCATTTGATCCTTGATTAGAGAGCTTGTTGCTTTCTGTGCGCCCCGCATCTGGATTTCGACTTCACTTCTCCACGCTTTGGTGAGGGATGGAGAAGAAAGAGGTCGTGGTGGACGAGGCGCCGTCTCTTCCACCACGCATGCCATCGCGCATTCCAACGAGATTGGTCATCTGCGTGGACGGCGCTCGCTACGATCCGAATAATACCTCTGAGACGCCCACCAGCGTGTACCGTATTTTCAGCAGTATCCAGCAAGGCAGATGCATCGACACGCAAACCGGAGTCGCACACAATCAACTTCCTCGGTACTTCCCAGCCATCGCTTCTTCAGACGAGGTTTTCTCCGCTCAAAAGCTCCAGGCGACTCTACCCGGCCAAGGATATCATCGGCAGATTCAAGACGTCTATGAGGCATGCTGTCAGCTGACTGGCGCTGAGGATGAGTTGGTCTTCTTTGGGTTCGCGAGGGGTGCATATGTTGTGCGAGCAGTCGCTGGGCTACTGCATAATTTTGGGCTTTTGAACATTGCGGCAGCGCAGAGTGACTTTGGACGAAGTTTCAAGAAGGTGCTGAAGGAGTCTGATAAGCTCTATATGCGACCGCAGTTGGCGCTGTCGAAGGTTTGTATCACTTTAAATAATGTCCATTGTTCTGTGTACTGATCCCTCCAGTCAAATTCCGTGTCCAGCGTCTCAACAGCTTCATCTGGAGATTTTCGAACACCGCCGACGATCAAGTTTCTGGGCGCTTTCGAGACCATCAAAGCTGTCAGTGACGACAGTGCATACGATATCAGCTTCAACACATCAATACGACATCTGCGCCATGCTGTCGCGCTCCATGAAGATAGGAGAGCACTTTCGCCGGAATACGTCTACCCTGAATTCCATGGCCAGGAACTCCGAAAAGAAGGGAAGAGCTTGATCCAAGCTCAGTTCATTGGTAGCCATGGAGACATGGGAGGCTCTGCGCCGAAATCTGGCCTTGGACTGTATCCCGCGCAGTGGATGATATTCGAAGGTATGAGACTTCATTCACAGGTATGCGAGAACTAGTACTGACTTGGTTCTGCTTCCGCAGCTAGTGCCTGCGGTGTCATGTTTGACTTTGATCACCAGTCAGTCTCGGTCCTCTTCCCCAAAGACGACAGATCCAATAAGAGCCAATCTACATCATCATTCCAGGCAGCCAACGGCGTGGTGACCACGATCCAAGATATCAGACGCATACACGACTCGTCTCAGCCGGCTCAAAGTCACTACGGCATCAAGCTGAACACACGACAAGGCACGATCCGGCAGAAGAAGACTCGAGCTCCGTTCGAGTCCAACGGCTTTCTCAAAGGCTACTGCGAAGATGCTCCCCAAGGAACGATCATCCATCCGTCAGTTTACATGCTTCTCGACGAGCACATCAATGTAGCTCTCGACACCAAAGAAGCTAAATTGCAGCGTCATTTAGAGGAATGGCGAGAAAGAATGCTAGGCAGTACCAACGGCCTGGTGAACTTCGGCTTTTGGGGAGACGAAGACAAAAGCGCTGCTCTGGATGGCGTATCCGCCCTACGCATCCTCGTGTGCGGCAATACAGGTGTCGGAAAGTCGACGTTGATCAACAAGACATTCGGCGTCGATGTCACACAGAGCTCAGATCGTTCGAGGGGAATACATGATGTTCGCCAGGAGATTCGCTTCGAGGGGCGGCCGGATTTGGTCGTGCATGACAGTGGGGGATTTGAAGCCGGTGCAGACGCCGAGTTCATTGCCATCGAAGAGTTTCTGAAGGAGAAGAGTGAGGTGGTGGATGTCAAGGATCGGGTGCATGTGATTTGGTGAGACAGACGCCCGACATGGAGAGGCTGACGCTGATGGGAAGGCAGGTTCTGCATTGAAATCAACTCGGCGAGAACGAGTAAGGACTTTTGCCTTGGAATAGTGATCTTCAGACAAAGCTGACCGCTCTTAGTGCAAATGGCAACGGAGAAGCTGTTCCAAACTGTGTCGAAGTACGCAGCAGAAGTACCAATCGTGGTTGTAGCAACGAAGAAAGACGACCTGCTGGACATTGAGTTCTCAAAGCGAAGGAAAGAGCTGAAGAGGCTCAAAGAACCATTTGATGAGGAGGATTGCGACAGCTACGCTGAAGAGCAACTCAATACCAGGCTCGAGCAGATCAGAGAAGAGATGTTGTCAGTCGAGGGTGGTAGACTTGACGCTCTGGTGGCGGTTTCTCAAGGTACGCACAAATCCAAGGGTGCAATGGATTGAAGACCATGATGACCGACTGACATATTCGATCCGTAGATGACAACCCCTCAATATCTGAGCTCAGCAAAGTTACCTCCCACGTACGCATACCGAGCACCAGCAACACCTTCCCGCTCTTCAAAGACCGTGCTGACGTATCTGTTGCCCACTATAGACGTTCGACTTGGACAAGGTTCGCATTCTCTTCGTCCGCGCGCAGACCGCAAAAATCGATTTAAAGGTGGAACTAGCCGAAATCGAACTCATCCGCCGATATAAAGCGCTGATACGCACTTCATCCGGACTCGGATTCATTGCTGGAGCTGGGTCGATTCATCGTCGAGCGGCTGCGAACAAGGTCTGTCAGGCTATCGTGGGGTGTTTTGGTTTGTCGGTCTCGGCGGACAAGGCTTTGGCGGCTATGAAGACGAATGTGTGGAATCATCTTGGGTTTGATCCTCATGTTGCGCTTGGTGGGTCTTTGCACGAGCTTTGCATCTTTCGCAGGGCTGACTCTTCGTTCAGGCGAATTCCTGAATGTCATTGGGGCTATAGGAAGCGGCAAGAACCCCCGTCGGACTTGTATCTTGAAGGTCACACTGACATTTGGCTAGCAGGGTTCGCGGGAGGCATTCCAGCCTGGCTCGTGACAGGAGTAAGTTCGTTGGGGGTTGATGATCCAGGCAGACGCTAACTACATTCTAGAGCATTTCAATGCCACTCATCGTTCCAGCCACAGCTCGACTCTTCTTGACCATGTCCTGTGATCTCATACTGGTATTGGTCAGATCTTTCCGAGAAGTGGCCTTCCGTGGCAGCGAGGGCCAGCCTTCGGAAAGAGATGTCGAAAAAGCAGCCCGCATGTACCGTCTCAAGGGGTACACGACCCATGTGCACAAAGAGGTCAAGCAGCTGGTGCCGAAGAAGAACTTGGCCGCAAGCTACAAGTACGATAAAGTGCAAAGCACCGTGGAGGATATGATCGAAACGTACAAGGAGAAACTGATGAATGACGAGAACATGCCGAATCCCGCTCCCTCGTCGAGAATGAAGAAGCTATCCCTTTCTCTCCGAAGAGGCAACAGGAACAGCGACGCGGACTCTATAACATCCAGCATCCCCGACATCACCTCCCCCGTCGAAGACTCCTCGGAAGACGACGACGGTGACAACGCCGAGAAGGACTTCTACGCCGAGCTCCACGAAGCGCATAAGAAAGCCGTGGAACTGGAGGCTCAGGGCCCGATGTCAGGACTCTCTCCTACCAGGGATCCTGTGGAGATGGAGAGTCCGAATGTTATGAGGGCTGAGCTGCCGAATACGGAGAAGGCGCAGCAGCCGCGGTTTGAGCTGGAGGGGACGAATAAGGTGGTTGAGTTGGAGGCACAGGGGAGTGCGCCGAGGGTGCATGAGTTGCAGGGTTGAAGATGTCGAGAACGTATTCTGAGGACGTTTTAGTGCTTCATGAGTGCCCGCTGTCCGCTCGCATCGACATGGTCAACCCGTGCACCCTTACACCTCGTTGGCCGTGACATAGCCCTCCGACGTGGCTCCAGCATCCGCCGAAGAGAAGCTCCCTGTCCTGGAAATCCGTCTACTCGAAGGAACTGAGCCAATGGCATACGGGAGATCTGCGCCAGACACTTCAACCTCGTCTTCGTCTTCAAATTCGGGGCCAATTGCGTCGAACTCGTGAAACGGATGTACCAAATGTCGGGAGATGTAACATTTGTAACAACTGGCATCTCGACCGTGATAATGAGCAACCGCAAGTGGCGTCCAACAGCGATCCACTCCGTTTCCACAAGCGTGGACATCGGCACCTTCAGCGACCAGTGCCCCGATAATGGTCTTCTGTTGGTCAAGGGTTGGTTCTGGGACTCCAAATTGTGTCCAACCACGCAACGCCCACAGCAATGGAGTCCAGCCGTCTACGTCGCGGACATCCACAACCCACAAACGAAATCTCAGTACACGGTCCAGGACCTCTGGATTGCCACCGGCAGCCGCGAAATGGAGCAAAGTTCGCTGGAAATAGTCCCTGTGGGCCAGGTCGTTTCCTGCTGCTTTGGTGATTAGTTGAAGTGTTTCCAGCCCGCCAAATGCGGCGTACAAGACAGCAGGCCGTCCTGCTCCATCCACGACTTCAACTTTGGCTCCGTGATCTAGCAAGAGCCTCACCATGGCTGGCGTTGACCACCCGCATGCCGCATTCAGGGCCGTGCCATTCTCGCGCCCTTGGACGTTGAGATCGACTTCGGCCTCTTTGACCAGATACTCTGCCACAGCAACGTTCTCCGCGGGACTGTCTCCCCTCAGACGATGTCGGAGAAGGAACTGAAGAGCTGTGCCTCGAACGACATGATTGTTGTCAACGCTGATACCCGCTTCAACAAGCGCTCTTACGATTTTCAACTTGATCGGAGCAGAGCAAGCGAGATGCAGTGGTGATAGGGCGTCACTTCGCCAGTTGACAGAAACATTTCTGCTCAGAAGGAATCGGACTGCTGGGAGATTACCTGCGCCAACAGCGTAGGGTAGGGCCGAGTATCCCTTCTCGTTGATCGCTTCGCAGTTTGCACCTCGATCAGCCAAGCGACGTAGCCACGATACTGGTGTCTTTGAGCCAATAACCTGTATTGGGACATTTCCTTCCATGCTCATTCCATTCAGATCAGGTGTGAACTCCAGAAGGTCCTTGAGAATCTGTTCGTCAGAGTTCAGCTCATCCTCGTCACTTCCCAAAGCTCGCATCATCGCAAGGTGCAGGACGTTGTTGTTCACGCGAGTCTTGTGATGCACGTTTACACCTGCGTCCAAGAGCACACGTACCGCAGATGTGCAGTCTCGGAGGACAGCAATAGTCAGAGCACTGTGCCCGGACTCATGTAAAACCTCAAGATCTGCTTTCCAAGCAACCAAGGTTTTCAGCGTGTTGACATCGTCGTTAGATGCTGCCAAGTACAGTGCAGAAGCGTTGGCCTCGGGAATCGTGGCATTCACGTCAGCACCACGCTCAAGCAAGAGACGGACTACTGGCTCATGGTCGAAAGCCATGTGTAAAGGAGCCCATCCGCGTCGGTTCGTTTGTTCCAGGTCAGCACCATAGTCGACTAGAACGGCAGCGATATTGCGGTCGCCGTTCTGTGCCGCAACTAGGAGTGGCGTCCATCCCTGACCTGTGGCATGATCGATTTCTGCTCCGTTATCCAAGAGCAGCTTTGTCATTTCCAGATGGCCCCACGACACAGCGTAATGCAAGGCTGTAGCGCGGATCTCTCCTTCCTCTTCATCGTTGATGTTGATAACCTGCTCGATGAGCCACCTTAGCATATCGACGTCCCCTCGCCTGGCAACACCCTGGACGACCTTTGCCCGCCGACAGACCTCTTGGATGTTTACGTCATGTACCGCCAGTGTTCGACAAAGTGCCACGTTTCCTGCATAGATGGCCTTCTCAAGCGCTCCTGCTATGGCTTGGCTTGCAGAATGCTGAAACAATACTGTCTTGAGCAGGATTTCTGCAGTCTTATTATGCTTCAGTGCAGCACAAGTTGCCAGTGCCGTTTCTGCCGCTAAGCGCATGGTCGTAGGCTCATCCGGATCAAAAGTGAGGACTTCGGCTGCGCAGAAAAATCCGGATTTGGCAGCGGTCTCAAGGGCGCTTGCTGAGCTTGATGTTCTGAAGACGTTCATCTGGTCCTCCTTTTGCTCAGTCTCTGCTTTGATCAGGGCCTGCACAGTATCAATATCTCCTGAGAGACAAGCTACTTCAAAGGGAAATGGTGGTCTCCGCTTTGTAGCTCTGTTGACTAAGGCTCCATGTCTCGTCAAGCATCTGACAGCAGAGGATTGCCCATGTTTGGCTGCAATATAAAGAGGAGTTGTGGTTTCATCATCGTCAATAGTAGCATCCACGCTAGCTCCAAGTTCGATGATGTTGTGCATTGCTTCCTCGTGGCCAAACTGCGCCAGCCGGTAGAGAACCAATGGAGGCCACACAGGCCGAGAGCCTGCATTTACGACAATCTTTATCACAGAGGTAAGGGTTTGAATGTCGCCGGAAAGTGAAGCCTTTTCCATCAGCTGTGCACTCAATTCATCGTCAGGGCTATGATGTGCTGCAATGGCCTCGAGCGTTTCGCAATTGCCATTCCAGGCTGCCTCTAACATGCCTTCTGCAAGTTCGTGAGGGTCTGACACTATGTGGCCTTGATCTTGAAGCGAAGCAGTGATGATGCCACGCAATCCCAAGCCTGCAGCCAACGTCAACCAAGGTCGAGACACTTCGCGCCGTTGATTTCGTCTTGAAAGCCCTGGTAACGATCGTTGTCGCTAAGAATTCCATATTTTTCTACTCTGAATAAGTCTGGCTATGGAAGCTGCGCCGTCGTTGGTTGCAGCCGCGAGTTTGAAGTGTTCTGGCCAGTATGCAATCACGTAATCCCACAGGTGATGAAGAGATGTTGCCAGGCCCAGATTCTCGATGGGCTGCGGCAACGAGCATTTCATACCTCTGCTTGAGCAAGGTGCATGTCGTGTGAGGTACGATGCACAGGCCTCTGCAATCAGGCTGTGGGCAAAGGACTTTATGTTGAACCACTGCGAGTTGTTTTCGCCACAGCCTTGCACAAACCATTCCCTCAGATGGGGCCTGGCCCATCGAATTTCGCCGCCTCGAGATTCGAAGACGTTGCCGACGGTGTCGGAAAGGTCCCTCAGAAGGTTCTCAGAGCCCAAAGACGCGTTTCTCGAGGCGTTTCTTGAGTTCGTTCCATCAATCGAAGCTGTCAGTGAGATTGCTGCATCAAGCTCTCTTATCGCCAATGGCCTGAAGCTATAGACCAGCCACGCAAGCACGGCTTTTAGCCAAGGGCGCCTGATTCCAGGGGTCTGAGCTAGCCTTGCTGACAACACCTGCTGCTGCGTCTGTAGTGATAAGTGCAGAACAGTCTCTGCTTCCCGAGTTGCCATCGGCAAAGAGATTCCCGCGAGAATATCAAGGATCAATCGCTGCTGCGCTCCATCATGATTCCATTGCCGCAGCGGTGTCACGATCGTGTCTCTCCAAACCGTCAGATCTGGCCTTTGGAGGAACAGAAAGGATAATAGAGCTTCCGTGCCGGAACTTTGAGTCAGAGTACCCTGCTCGTCACTCATCAGAAGATTGTCAATTGTCTCGGCATCTTCGAAAATCGCGTTACCGCAAACGAGAAATTTCAGAGGACCTTCAAAGTTCAATTGGTTGTGCCAAAAGCGTCCAAGAAATCCACGCAAAGGCTCATTGTCCTTGTTCAAACAATCGATGATCACGTGTAGGCGATCAACTGTACCCCTGAGATGCCGCACTGTGTTTTGGAGTAAATGCTCGAGCTCCAAATCTGTAAACCGACCCATAAAAGACGTCAGCCGTTCGCTGTAGGTGTTGTAAGATCGACTTTGCCTGGTTGCTTGTGCTAGCAGTGTCATCAACACTGGTCTCAACAGAGACCTTCGAGCATCAGACTCGAGGCACCGAAAGTATAGCACTCCTATTCGCCGTGTTTGCGTGGCTTGCAAATTTCTTGTTACAGATCTGGCAATTGCGCTTGCTTCATCGGATTCGGCACTTGGGTTCCACAGCACGAGGAACTTGGGATCGTCGTCATCTTCCCATTGCGATATCTTGTCAGGGTGGAGAAACGAGTCTTTGGACCATGCTAGGGGCCTGATGTCGAACGGCACTGCCGACGAATACATCTCTTCAGGGGTGTCTCTGTAGCTCGCCATCGAAGCATCTGTCGCTGCCGGTCAGCCTTATCTTTTGCGTCTCTTCGGATTGCAGCCTACACCTGAGTGAACTTTTCATCGTGTCTATGAGTACCGTGGAGATGGAGTCTCCAAGCGAGAAATCCACTAGGTCTTCATGGCCAAGCGACACAGCCTTGTTACAGCTAAAACTCAGACCTGCTGTCCACGAGGTTGTCGATTCATGTTCGAAGATCTGCTGACAATTAGGATATGGACTTGAAGCTCTTGTAATGTGCACCAAAGGACGGAACCTACGTCTTCATAGCTGGAGGTCACATTGACTACGGCTTGGAGCATTGGTATGAAACAACGATCGTACGATGCGTTCACCTCTGCAATGGTCCCGAACAAACTCTTAGCTATCGCCCGTGCATGATCGGGAGTACTCTTTGCACTTGTAAGTAACGCCAAAAGCTCAGCAAATGAGTCTTCTGTTCTATCGAGTCGATGAGGAACACCAAAAAAGAACTGAGCAAAGGCCAGTCAGCGAGCATTTTGCAAAAGGACATTGGCGAAGCACCATAGCTTTATCGCAAAGATTCATTCGTTGATCATCCCAAGTGCCCGTAGGTGGATTGGTAAGCGCCTATTTCGAGAGGGTCAGTGCCGCAACGTAGTGTCCGATAGTGAAGACATGCACCCTACCGCTTTCACTATCAAGCCGCCTATATCATGGGCTATGAAACACATGGACCCGTAGGCTCTCTGGTGACTTTCAGCGATGGCTAGTGATTGCAGTAAGTATTTGTCTAACCTCGAACTTGGTCCTCTTCTCGCGAAGTTGCTGCCAGAGCTGGCGAGCACATATCGCAAGGAAGGACTCTACTTGCGTTGCTTGGCGAAGCTCATGGGCTTCGTACTCAAACTTCAGAATCCGACACCTGAAGCTGGAATCGGTTTCCATCAGTCGCAGGACGCTGCTCGAGAGCATATCGTTGCCAGCCTTGTTGTGGTTGAGTCCTTTGGCCAGCCCATCGTTTATGCCAGGCACGAGTATTACGCTAGGAAGCGTCAACCAGCATTCAATCAGCAAGCGCAAGCAAACGTACTCGAAGCAGTCCCAGAGGCCGACATCATCGCTGTCGATGTCACGGAGAACTTTGAGATTGCATCGGTCATCGACAGGCTTCTTCGTCCGCCAGCCAGGCATGCTGTCATCGTAAACGACTTCTTCACGCGCTGAATCTGCCATGATTGTTGCTGGACTGCCATGGCTTCTTGGCATTGTCTGTACCTCAGGTTATGGGTCAAAAAGGTACTTGGAGTGGTTGAAGATTGGGAGGTCCATTCAATTCAATCTCAGCCGCGTGGAAAGACTTCAGCTGGGGCTGCGAACAGAATGCATGGGCCGTCCTCCAAGCGAGCAGCAGATGGTGTGTTGCACAGCATGAGCTATCAGTACGTTCTTCCGCAAGCAGAACGCGGCGCATTTCAAGTGGCATGAGAGGGCGTGCCGCGCAACAATCATCTGATCACGAACGCTCACACCTCTGCAATTTGCTCCTGTCTTCGTTTTACGGCTACGAAACGACTCGAACCAAAATGTCCTACTCAGACACCCATGGCGACCTCCACGCTGACTTGGGCGAAGACCCGAACGATTCAGAGTACCTTGCAGAATTCTCGGTACCACTTCACCATCGAACGGACAGGGGAAGCTCCTTTCGAGTCCAGAACGACCCTTCCAATCCGTGGCAAAGAGCAAATGTCATCGAGAGAAAAGGCGACCTCGACATGCGGTGCTCGCTGCTCGACGTGGTTCACGGAAAGTTGACCGCTGAGGGCAATGAAAAAGCAACGCTCTTGGTCATTCGTTTCCGTTTCGATCCTCGAAGACGTGCAAGACGATTCAAGAGTGCCAATATCAACCTGAATTTCAAGGGCATAGACAAAGACGAAGGACCAGCAGTGATGGCTATCGCTCCTGATGCTCATCTTAAGCTTGGGAAGAGCATGGCGCACACGGAGTCGAAGCAGTCAGCTGGACTCCAAGTCAGCGGCGGAATGCCCGCCGCTGCAGGAGGCACGATCTCTTGGGAGACCTCCACCAGCATGGACGTGACTACATACGCCTCAAACACGGGCTCCATTGACCTCAGGGGCAGGAACTGGGGCAGCGCAAACTGCGCGTCGTGGTCTCTATCCGAAAACGAAAATGGAGAAAGGGGTATACCGCCTTTCTTAAAGACAGCCGTCCTTCTGCGGCGGGAAAACTATGAGCCCTTCCGGTGCATGTTTACCATCGACGCTGCTGTTGACATCCGAAGCAAATTGGGGCGTTATTTTGGTCGCAAGGACGATCTTACAAATGACGACCCGGTTCTGTTTGACCCTTCGATCAAAGCCAACAACATTTCAGAGCGCTATAACCAAGACAATCTTGGAAGCTGTGATCTATACAGCCTCAGCGACATCACCTTCCGCACAGATGTCCATGGCACCGTGAAGGAATTGCAACAGACTGGTTGAAACGAGACGATACCGAACCTGCAGAAGCAGCACCAAACTCCGGTCAGAAAAACGTAGTCACGAGACGCAAAGTAGCACTGATCATAAACAAGGCTGGCCACACCATCTTTCTTTCATCAATCACATGTACGCCCGAGCCCGAGCCACGTGCATTACAGAGTAGCCCTGATGTAAAGCTAGCGTGTTCTTTATCTGCCAATAGCTCAAGGGTCATGTGGCTCGTTAATGCGCGTAAGAGCTGGCAGCGAATAAAATCTCACCCCTTTGTTGCAGGTGAGTGAGGCTGATGCGGCCGGCTATAATTAACTCGATGGGAGAAAAGGGTGTACGGAATACTTGGAATGGACTCCCTTCGTGGTGTCCATATCTTCCTCTTGCTTGTGACCAGCGACTATTGAAAGCACCGGGTAGAAGGTAAGCACGGCGTATAAGGCTTTCCTTTGTGAGCGTCAGCATAACTCGTAGCGAAGTCAATCTGGTTTACACTAACTTTTCGCAGTGTCCCAGGCTCTGCTTGTGGGACGTGGGCCCAACAATGGCTTCGCCAAAACCTGAAGATGACATTGTCAGCACGTCAAGAGTTAACAGCGGTACAATGTCTGTCGAAGACGAAGAGGATGTCTCTGCCAAGTTTAGAGCTATTCGAGACGATCTGCGAGCTTCCAATCACGTAAACGTGGACAGCATCCAGCAGGACTACGATGTAGACATTTTTACAACCCTCGAAAAAGAAGGCACACTATTGCACATGATGATTGACAGCCTGAAGCATGATTTCGCAAAATACGAGCCGTTGGTCGAGACGCTCACGAGCAGAGAAAAAATCATTTATGCCAAAAACTCTTATCAAGAGACGGTCCTATATAAGGCAGTTCGAGAAGAGGCATACCATCTGGTCAGATTCATATGCAGGATGAACGGTCTGGACATTGCCAACCTGCTTGCTTTACAAACTGGGGACCTAACCAATTGCCTGCATACGGCAATCACAAACCGCAAATTCGATCCTGACGTTCTACGCCTGCTGATAGACAAGGCAAACGACACCGCATTGGCAGGGAGGGACAAGGATGGCAGAACAGCATTGCATCTGGCTGTCGAATACCGACGATGTACGCCAGCCCGAGTACCTATAGTCGAGGCTCTGATCCAGAAGTTCGATAAGGCCTTAGAGATGGAGACCACAGCGGCATCTAGAAGTCTGTCTCCATATAGAGTCCACATGCTGTCAAGAGCAGCTATACTCAGCAGACTCCAACAGTCTCGTCCTCAATTGAGTGAGGCGTCTCGCTCCAGCATGAGCGAGTTGCGAAAAGAGTTTGCAGAAGTCACTCTTAGAGAGCCGAACGCTGTGCCACAGAAACCAACGACGCCGTTGTTAAATCACAACGCGAGACCTAGGCCCGAGTCGAAAGACGATGGTGGTCGGGAAGGCAAGAGAGATGCGCAAGCCCACAGACGGCACGAGAGGGAAGACGAGCGTCTCCGCAAGACCTTTGAGCAGGAACCTCATTTCAAAAGGGGGAGTGATTCTGTCCACTCTCTCGGGTTGGCGGCGCAAGAGTCGGAAGAGGGTCATAGGCGTTCAAAAGACGAACCCCAAGCAACGACAGGAGCTGAACGAGAAGGCAACAGCACAAAGGTGCAGCAAGATTTGACCACCGTACAAAAGGACAAGAAAGCTGCGGATGAAATTAGAGAGCTCATGAGACTTCACTTTCTGCGCAGTAGAAATGACGAGCAGTGTATTAGGTTCTTATACGGACCGAAACAAGGTAAGAACAGCAACTTGTTCGGATCGGGCAATGACCGCTAACAACTTTCGACAGACCGGGAGATCTATCTTAATCTACTTGACCACACTTCACTGGAGCTCAGCCGCAAGAGCCTGGAAGACAGCCTGGGACATTTGAAATTTGACGAGATTCTCCGATGCGTCGCGCTGCCACGAATGATCCTCCACCCAGATCCTGCGACTGCTTCAAGCTCTGTGTCGCGGAAAAATGGTCGGTCAGATGTCCTGCGCTTGTTTCAGTATCTGAAGGAGGACAAATCCTTGAAGGAGTCCAAGGAGACGCTTCCAGGGGTCAAGCGTGTGCTGCGTGTCATTGTCGAGGACCTATCATCACCATCGCACGCGGATGAGGACATTGAAGCAGCCTTAAAAGATCTCCACGTCGAAGACCTCGACTGGAGAAAATATGACATGTGCCCGAACACTATCAAGACAGCCGCACCTGAGGCAAAACGGGTCTCTCTTTACTGGAGCGGCAGTAATGCTGTTTTGAGGGGTTGGAGTGAGAACTGCACTGGCGGTGGACTGAACTCGATGCAAAATCTGAGGCATGTCCGCCTCTACTACAACATCGAGCATGTATTTGCGCTGCCGTTAACTGCGCCGACGCTAAACGCTGACTGCTGCTTGATAGGTGCTCGAGTCGAAGATACGTGTCCGCGAAAATGTCAAGGACTTCAAAGAGAGGCTGATAGACATCACTGTCGACGAAGAGGAGCATCTGATTCACGAACGTTGTGACCTTGGCCACGGCTCAGGCCTCGTCGGTCCTACCGAAGCCGAGAAAGCAGACAAATGGTTGACACCAATGGACTCGTTCGCCGACTTTATCCAAAACGTTACACTACCTGCCAAATTTGTCCTGGAAGATGTCATCGTGGGTCTGGTCGATGATGGCGTGAACCTGAACGAGCGATCGCTACAAAGCAGGGTGATCGATGGCCGGAGCTTCGACGCAAACCTTGGAGAAGAGGATTTGACAAGACCTTATTACGGCTCTACCCACGGACATGGCACAGCGATGGCAAGTCTTATATGCCGTCTATGTCCTCGCGCTAAGTTGTTCGTTACGAGGATCGAGTCAAGCCCCGACGGTGAGATTAGCGCAGAAAGTGCCGCGAAGGCTGTGCGTGCGACGATAGAACAAGGGGTCCACATCATCTCAATGTCATGGACTATCGAAAAGACGTCGGAGAATGTGAAAGGTATTGAGCAGCTCCAAGACGCAATACTGGAGGCACGGAAGAAAGGCATATTGATGTTTTGTGCTGCCAGTGACCAAGGCACGGAGAGAGATGATACATACCCAGGAGCTTCCAGCACGACGGAGATTTTCAAGATCGGCGCAGCTCGAAAATGGGGCAATGCCTCCAAGATGGTGGGCAACGGAAGTTCCATAAGCTATTTGTTCCCAGGGGAAAAGGTCGCTCCGCACCGACGATCGATCGACCTGCTCAAGAATATAACGTTATCTGGCTCCTCCATTGCAACGGCCATAGCCTCTGGACTGGCGGCCATGATCCTGTTCTGCGTCCAAGTGGCTGCGGTGGATCGAGAGACGGCCAAAAGGGGCACGGTAACACCCAGAGACTACGCTCAGGTCAAACGACATGATGGCAGGCGCAAGGCTTTCAACAACATTGAATCAAATCCCGACACCTCGCCAAAGTACCTTGGAGTCTGGCGACTTTTCGATAAAGCTTCACGCAAAGGCGATACGAGGCAGAATGATGGAAAGATTGAGGTGATTGCGGAAGTTGCTGCTGCGTTGGTGAAAGGTACCAAGTTTGAGTATGACTAGCTTCTACCAGAGTGGAAAGTCGACTGAATTGTTGTAATCGATGTTGGAATCGGCAGCTTCGATGCGTTCACCGCATGTTCCAAAGATACGGTCCCAAAGTCTGGTCTGGGTAGCACAATGATGTTAGCGATGTCCAAATCACCGACGACATCCTTCGTGCCTTACCTGCTTGCCATAGTTCTGACTCTTCCTCCAGCCCTTTCGGTGATGCAGGTCATGATCTTCTACCACGAGTTCGCAGCGGAACAACTTCAGCAGTGGAGAGACGATGCTTGGGGTAGTGGAGTACACTCGCAAGCCACTGTGCCCGAAGGCTTCGGCGAAGATGATGTACTCGTGGCAGATCCACCAGTCGTGGAAGCCCTGTTCCCTGGTCAGTACGGGCTCAATGATAGTTGGGGATATCTGAGGCTTACCATCGGCAGGCCGAAAACGTATTTCAACGTCCCATACGTGAGAAGAGGGATGAGTGCAATCTCCAAGAACTCCTGCTCGCTATCTGCGTAGGATGAAAGGAGGGGCGAAGGATGCTTGGTAAGATGGTGGGTTCGGTGGTACTTCCAGAGACCATCAAGCTCATGGCAGCCCCTGTGGTAGAGGTAGAACCAGAAATCCAAGACGACGGAATACAGGGCCAGCTCCAATGGCAGCCACCAGCTCAAAGAGAAAGGCTCCTTCGAGCGGTAGGCAAGGAAGATTGTGAACATCGGTCGAATCGTTGTTGTCATCTGCACCGACCAAAAGACTTTATCGACGCCTGCATCAGGTACTTGGTCTCGCTCGTGCTTGTCTCCATCGAGGAAGCCGTATTTGTGAGCCAGTCGTCGAAGAATCTTGACTTCTCGGATCGAGTTGAGTTGCATCGCGACGGTGTAGAGGAGAAATGCACCGACGGGGTGCAAGCGCCAGCCAGTGAGGGCAATGTAGAGATATTGGAGGGCGATTGGCCATAGTGCTCTGAGAAGGATGTATCGATGGGTTGACCTGAAGAACAATCATCAGGTTTGCACAGATGAGAACAACGTTTGACCCATAACGACTTACCATTGAGACAGCGCTGGGAGTGGATCTGTCTTTGCATGGACAGGAACTTCTTGGTCTGGGTATTGATGGAAGGCGTCGAGGGTGATGAGGAACTTATGGGCAAAACCCCACTGACTCTTGTCGTTCCTCCATGTTGACTTCATGGAGTCGCGTGGTCGTCGTCCTTCGAGATGCATCTTGTCGTCCTCGTTATCGAATTGGTATGTTGTAGAAGTCTCGAATTGAAGTACCTCGTGGCTGAAGCAAAGTCATTATATCTTGTCGCTCAGCGATGATAATATCGACGCCTGTTTGCATTTCAGACTAACATGTGAAGGTGCTAAGCGAGGGAATATGTGGCGTCGTTATCGGATTCTGTGATCGCCGAGGTGCATCATGGCGAAGACGAATGCGAAGCCTAATGAGGAGACCTGGGCAATCCGTTTTCGGATGAGGGCTCTTGCAACGAACGAGCAGGCCAATACAAGTCTATGGCCCTACGTTGCGGAGCAATACGATGACAACTCTCATATATTACCGCCCAGATCCGACTCCTCATCAGCAGGGGAGGGCACTCTGTCTTTTCGACAACGTTCCTGGCGCCTTCGGATGAATGGCATCGTTCTCGCTTTTTCATAGGCCCAATGACGCCGTTGTTCCAGACTTTGAAGGGGGCCCCTCTGCAGATGTCGCCGGCAACGATTGGTATGGCATGATGACTGACCTATGGGCTCAGCTCTGCTCCTCGTTTTGCGGAAGCCGCTCGAATTGCCGGTCTCTCGTCGTTTTCTTGCCGGAGATCAAGTCACCGCACATGCTACCCAGATACTCGAAATGCAACAAATGTTTTCTTCGATGCCTGACAAAGATAGCCTGCAGAAGACATGCCAGTGTAACCGAGACTGTCGAGATCAGCGTCGGCCATCTGAACTCAGCAGGGCTCGAGAAAACGATCGTTGAAGCAAACGATAGCAGCTCAAACGCGTTCTGAAGAGCAGCTTCCACAGAAGAGAAAGCGCCGCGCCGGCTGGCTTCGACATCCTCTTGTACGATGACCTGTGCACACAAATCGAAGCCAAACAAACCTACTCGACTCAGGATTGTGCCCATAACGAGTCCACTCGCTGAAGCCACAGGAGTCGACAAGAAGGCCCAGAAGACAACGAGTCCCGCAACGAGAGTAGTCAACTGCCAGCTGCTCATCCACAGACCAGCTCTGATGGGACCAATCTTGCTCATCAGCCACGGTGCTACCCAAGTCGCCATCACCTCGAAGGCAACGCTGAATGTCCGAGCGACACCGACTTGTGTGGAAGAAAAACCAGAAGACAGAAGGTAGGTCACCATCTGACCGCCGAAGCTCAAGACCGTCAGATAAAGCAGAGCTCCCGCAAGGGATGGTAGGAGAGCGCGGTGCTTGAAGTAAAACTGGAGGTCTTTGGCAGTCTTTGATGCCACCTTAGTGAACCTCTGCAACTGACGCCTTTCCCTGTTTTCTCCACTTGGCCGCTCGATGTTGGGCGATTGCGGTCTTCGCTTCGGCGCCTGCAAGGCTGGTACCTCATGGTATACTCGAGCAATGGCGAAATACTCAATGATGATCGAGAATACGTTCATTCCTAGGTTGACGAGTATGGCAAGTTCAGTGGAAATGCCGTCGAGCAGAGCAATCCCAAGGGGTCCGAACAACTTGCACAGTAAGTCAATTCTTCTCATCTGGGAGTTCACCACCCGCAAAGAGTCATGATCATCCCCAGCCACAACGACAACCTGCAACGCAATGTCAACCACATCTACCCACAAGCAAATCGTGATATTCATACCCAATCTTTCTCCACTGCTACCAAATTTAGAATGGAGGCCAGTTTCTCAAAGGAAGCAAGTGCTGCTAGCAGTGCGAGCATGCCATTTTGTACAATTGCGTTCGGAAACAGATCTCGGTAGAGAAGATAGAATATGACGCAGGATGCGGCTACCACAAGTCTCTGCACCACAATAGACAGCCTTACCACCTTCAGACGGTTCCCGGAATCAATGTATTGACCGACAAGTGGGCTAAACAGGATCGCAGCCAGACCGCGGGCGAGGGCATATGCTGACATCGGAAGCAACGTGTTCGGGTATATCTTGGCTAAGTATAGTACGGCGCCGAACTCGAAGACTCTGGAATTCCATGTCGACAGAAAATGCGAGGCGTAGAGTCTCCGAGTGATTCGGGGAGGGATTTGATGCTTTGTTGCCGGTTCTGGGGCATCTTCGTGGCCTTCGTGGGCCTGGTCACTTGTAAGGAGCGGAGCCTGATCCTCCAGAAGATGGCCTGAATCCGTATCAGTCGACATTTCCGTACAGAAAGCGTTCAGGGGCCCAGAATGTTTGTTCAATGTTGTCTATCATGGTCGATAGAAGTTTGAACGGTTTGGGGAGGAGTGAAGAGTGGAACGATTTACTAGCGCCGGCTGGTCCCGCCATTAGCGCCAGACAGTCAACGTCATCTCCCGATTCTCAGCCTCACGCACACCGATTTCGCCCAAGTCCAACTTCTCGGAACCGACAGGACAACAGCAACAAAGGCATCATGGGTAGGGGCCTGATAGAATCCAGCCACTTGTCGACCTGGCGGTATGACTTCTGGCCGACGTATGCAACCCTTGCGCTGGCAAAGGACACAGCTCTTCTCACAAACGTAAGAGCTGGGGCGATTTTGATCTTGATCTGTCTGAGGTTCACGAGTCAAATCAAACCAGTTGACTGGGATCCTGACGCTGTCATTAAATGCTATTGTGTACCATTTTTTTCCCTCTGTGAACGAACACATCGCGGCATTCCGCATGCTGCTCATTCTTGCAGCTCCAACTTACACGCAGAAAACACCATTTAGTAACATGAAAAAATAGCCATACTTGCCTCAACACAACAATCTTCACCTTTCACGGAAAAGCGGAGAGCCGATCCCGACTTGACATGGTACACAGCATTAGTGTGGGTTGTCGAAGAGCTGAGAACGAAAGAGGATCCAAAGCGTGGGCGGCCTCTTCAAAACCATGATCAACACTGCCACCGCTGCAGCTTTTCTTTGGTCTTGGGATGCACATTCGATTATGAGACCTGTTCCGGATACGCACACAAAGAAGACCACAACAGTACCGCTAAATGCGGCTTATCGATGTCAGAACGCTGGAGATTAAGACATTCGGAGACAAGCCACCGCCATACGCAATTCTGTCGCATAAATGGGGCGCCGAGGAGGTGACATACCAGGAGTTCGTTGCGCATCAAAAGCAAAACGGAAAAGGGTACCAGAAGATCCTAGACTTCTGCCGAACCGTCCAAGAAGTCCAGCTTTCGTCTGCTCACCAATGGCAATGGATGACCGATTCCGAAGAACAGCTGGCCGCCGCAGATGAGTCTTCGATGGACTGCGAAGACCAATTCCCGTGGCTAGAAAAGCAATACGTCGAGCGTGCGGTCAAATGGGCTTGGATTGATACCTGCTGTATCGATAAGACAAGCAGTGCTGAACTGTCGGAAGCCATCAATTCGATGTGGCACTACTACCGGGGCGCTGCATATTGTATCGCATATCTGGAAGACGTCTCATCGCTGCACCATATAAACGATATGTACAAGAGCGAATGGTTCACGAGAGGCTGGACATTGCAGGAGCTGCTCGCCCCTCGGTTGCTGGCTTTCTGCAGTTCGGATTGGAGCCGCATTGGATCTATGCGAGACTCGGCAGTCGTTCGGGCTATCGTGACGAGAGTGACCGGAATACACACCAAGTATCTCACAAATCACAACAGCATCAGTAACGCTTCTGTTGCTCGGCGGATGAGCTGGGCTGCCCGCCGGAAGACCACAAGGGAAGAAGACATGGCTTTCTGTCTCATGGGCTTGTTCAATGTGCACATGTCTCTTCTCTACGGTGAAGGTGGGCGGAATGCCTTCTACCGCCTGCAGAAAAAGATCATCAAGCAAAGTAACGACGAATCCATCTTTGCATTCAACGCAAATCACATAGGCGGAATACTTGCCGCTCGCCCGACAGCTTTCCGCGACAGCGGACCTGTTCGTCAGCAGCTTCGTGTTACACGGCCTCCGTACACCATCACACACAAAGGTCTTCAGATCGAGAGCCCGGCAATACTCATCACTGGTGGTCCTTGGGAAGACTGCTTCCTGATCAAACTCAACTGCGTCTTCATGCTGGAGCTGCCGACGTACGAGGCAGGGGTTCAAGTTAGCCCAGGTGTTTCGCGAGGGTGTGTGCTTGGTGTGGAGAAAGTGGGCGATGTGTTCGTCCGAAGATCAAGACTGGAGAAAGCAGCCATCAAGTGGACTACGACTGAAGTGATGCGTAATTTGGAAGCCAAGCATTGGAAAAGGATCGAGTCGAAGCGCTTTCTCATAGCTCTTTCCGACGATTCCGTGTCAGAACTTCTGAAATACCACGATTCTGGCCCGGTCGAAGAATCTCTTCAACCGCCTCCTCCTCGTGGCGTTGATCTTGACGGCCCATGGTTCTCGGGACTTGAAACGCATCCAACGAATGACGAGGTTGGAGCTCAGCGTGCAATGCACTATCGGATGCAACAAGCCCCAAACTTGACAAAGTCGCATCATCGCGTGGCGGACAGAGGCTCGTGGGCTTCACTTGTGAGCTCTACCGTCATATCAGTGAACACGCATGCCGGCCCGAGCCAAATCACACCAGCCCATAATAAGACCAGGCAAACGGTCACGCAACCCGTCAGCCCGGGCTCAAATTTCAGCTTTAGTGACTTCGCATGGTCTGCGCCGGCTTCGATTTTCTCACTCATTGCTAGGCTACCTTCAGATGGTCAAGGTCCCGCCGCAAGATCCTCCAGATGCTCTCCAGCAGCGAGAGATGGCCAAGTGGAGTGACTTTCGATCGCTCATCTGACGTCGAGAACGATCTGTTGTATGCTTTCAGATACCACATCGGGTGACGTTGCCCGGCATGGAGGCGTTCGAAGCTGAACAGGGGGCATCCTCGGACTGCAGTCCTGAAACTTGACAGCTCGCCTCATGAACGCCCAACGCTGGCATCACCTCGCCCAATAGATCTTGATCAAGAAGGTCGGTCGGCATATCTGAGTTCGCATAAGAGCTTCCAGATCATAGATCTCTGGTCGCATGGAGCGGTTGAGCCGGTTTCTTTGCCTTGCTCACGTCGAGCTGCGGTCAAGCTGACCTGCTCTGCGATGGCGACATAAGATGAGCGTTGCAGTCACTGTTGTTACAACTTGTTTTTGAAGCTCGACATCCCAATCGCTCGACGTTCACTTTGCAATGCCTCATACGCCTCACGAGATAGGTACAGTACCTTGCAACTTTGACTTGGGAAGAGAACGGTGCTGACGAGGGTGACGTGCAGGTTGGATTGGAGCCATCGTCGGCGGCGCATTGTTCTATATCTCATGGCTCGCCGGCGCAAATGCCAAAGCTGCAAAGAGCGAGAGGAGGCAGAAGCGATGAGCAGTGTCGACTTGCATGGAGGCAGAAAACTACTCTGAGGACGTCGTGTGCATAAGTGAGTCAACAAATCGAGACTGGCGCATAGCCCTTGTGCCAAATACAAGTGCCTGCGTATTGATCTATTCAGGGATTGAATCGGCTTGGAAGGTAGTCAGATGGGATAGTTCAAGAGTAGAATCTGTTCACGCAGAGCGCAGCAACACCTGAAAGACTCGACAGGGAGAATTGACGACAATGAGTGTATTGTACAGAATTGCGACACCCAAACAGCACAAGCAACTACTCGAACGTCAAAGACCTGCTAAGGATCTTGCCTTCGCCTGTAAGCATTTTCAGCTGATCATCCATGGTCTGCCCGCTGGCATCTTCGTCCTCTCGCAACCAAATGCCGAACGAACCCCGGTGATGAGCTATCTTTGGAGGATCGCCTGGATAACACCACTCGCCAGCGATACCACAAGCAGTGAAACTTCCCTTGTTTTCCCAGACGAGTCCCTTGCACTGTCCTTTCACATACGTTTTTTGGAAAGAGATGCGCCGGCCGGATGGATCGATGACTCCCCTGATATTGGCAGTCCCGCCGGTACCCCGCGATGTCCCAACGACGACGTTGTCAACGATGCTCAGCTCGTAATCGACATGGTTGATCCTCGGTGTTCCTGGAACAGGCTGAGCTGTAGCACAATAGTCGAAGAATCCACGAGCTGCGATTGCCGGTTTGTGGAGAGACCAGAACGTTTCTTTCTGCTTGGCGTGTTGAAATGCAGTCACCCATTTCTGTGCCGGTCGCTCCACTGGGTAATTATTCGTGGATGGTGAAGACTGCAGTGTTCCAATGGCATTGATGGTGTTATCCGAATGCACAACGAGTTGATCAGGCTCATAGGGTTGCAGCCTTGACTTCGTCACAGAATCACTAGGCAAAGGTAAGACCGTTTATTCAGTGACATGCGTACATATTTCGTTTACGTACCAGATAATGATTGCCATGCAGGTATTCAGCATTGAGACCCGAAGCGTAATTCTGGACTCTGCCTCCCTTGGGTTTTCTAGAAGTGCAAACTTCATTTTGGCTCTTCTTGCGCCTCCTGTCGACGACGAGGTCTTGTTGTACTCGCGCAACTCATCCGATATGTCATTGGCGACGCTGCGTAGACCATCGAGCGTCTATGCTATGGTCGTTTGATGTATCCTGGGTAAAGCAACATAGATGTCCTGCAACGCTATTCGGGCACTTCCGACACAACACTTGGCGGTATTGATGACTTGACTGAGCTCGTGGAACTCCTGAGATGCTTTGCTGCAATCTTGGCACACACGGCTGAGTAGTTGGCCGACGGCAATGAAGTCACCGATCGAGAAGCCGAACGACATTATTGATATCCTGTGCGAAGCGCAAGTTGACGGGGTAGCGGTTGAATTGGTGCCTGTCGAACTAGCTGCGTTACTTCTATTGTGCTCGACCGTGACCTCGATTGACTTCGCCACTCCTCTTTAACCATGAGCGAAGCTGCGGTTCATGTTCTGCCGAAGGCGAAGTGCAGGACTAGCGGATTTGTCTTTCAGCCGCTGGCAGTGCTTGTAAGCATTCTGTGCACATCACTGCCCTACATCGAAAATGCTCGGTGCAAGGCGAGACGACTTTCGAAGTGTTGCCGGTCGGCTTCAATTGTTGCTGCTGAGCCACGAGTCGTCGTGGGTTCTTTCTAGGCTTCACTCAAACCTCAACCTTGTCTCGATCAACATGGCATATGATGATGCACCAGGGAAAGCACGCCTACGATTGATCAGTTGGTGCGGACTCCTTTTTGCATATTGTTCAATAAACAACTCTCATTCTCTAGCGCTTGATTCCTGCCCACACCGGTTTGCAAATGTGCATGTCCCCTAAATTTCCTTCACAGCACTATCTCGTCTATCCAGCGGGGGTGTTGGAAATATCTCAGCACCAACACTCAACTGACTATATGGTGTAGGAGCAGCTGGTGGCTCTCTCGGCGTCAAAGAGTCATGAGCATACTCCCGCCGTTCAACAGTGGCTACGGTGGCCCCATTCTTTCCCGAAGACCCAATGATACCCGTCTCGGATCCAGTAGGGGAGTGCCCGATGATGGCAGTATCCGTCATACGAGCATAGCTTCGCTTCGACTTCTCAAGGGTCGAGAGTTCGGATGATCCGATGGTGTCTGGCTTTTGTCTACTTCGACGGGAGCCTGATCGATGAATGCTGGTCTCTCCGATGAGTCGCGGGGCGACATGCTTGAGGAATAGTCGCATGATCGGCAGAGCTGGTAGAAATCAGTCAGGGAGAGTTCATGGGCACCTCATCCCAGCTTTCGTGCACTCACAAGCAGTCCAGATGAGCAGCGATCCCTCAATACAAATCCAAGTTGCTGTTTTCGTGTCAGCATCTTGAGATCGGCTGTACGTACGGATATGGTAATACCTGGCGCTGTCTAAATCAGAGAATCATGATGTTAGCGTAATCTCGATATTCAGATCGGTTTTCATGTCTCACCAACTGCCAACTCATGTCCGCCGCCTTGACCAATGGAGGCATCAAGCAGAGGCGAACGATGCTTGTAACCATAGTGCACGATCCAATGGCGAATATTAAACCAAGGCCCACCTTCTGCCTGAAAGGAACCTGGAGCTTCTTGATCATTGGCATGGGTAAAACCTGCGTGTGACTTAGCGATGACACCCTCTAGCATGGGAAGTCTTGGCTGAAGACCTACAAGCATGATAATATCTATCGGACGTCAACATCGTATTTCGATTTCGGTGTATTTGAAAGCACATACCAGTCGCAGCATTCAGGCCAGCGGTTGCGAGATATATCTTGCCTCGATTGATACCTGCCGAGACTCAGCCCACGCTGACCAAGTAAGAGCCTCAATGGAAGTACAATGGCCGTCGGTAATGGTCACATCCCACACCATTTTGAGCGGGATACAGGCAAAGATCAGAGAGCACGCCAATGAAAAGCTGTACCCCACGACAAGTCCCTACAATTCGGAGCATCGGATGTCAGCAGGTTGCCAGATCGTTGGAAAGCGTGCTCACCATAGTCGCGTATATGGAGTACGTGAACCACCGTTCGCGGGATAGCCTCAAGTAGAAGAGCAGGATCGAGAACTTGCAGAGAGCCATGACAACGAGGTACACCTGGAGATGCTTCGTCACTCATTGTCCAATGCAGGCTGAGCCAACATCTTGTCATACCACGCTGTCCACTGCAGTGATTCGAGCCAAGCGTTGAAAGTCCGCGACACTGAGATCCCAAATATGGGCGCCAATGACTTCGTGAGCCATATAGTATACGATGCTAATCTGGACCTGCCAATCGATTACAGGTCAGCAAATGACCCAAGACAACAATCGAGTCTGTGTTGGGATCCGAGCGTACGACCATAGAGAGTATCTGTTCCAGCAAGAATGATCAGCCTCGAGCCACTTTGTCACGATGTGGTCTCTTACCCAAGCAATAATGAGAAGCACATCGTCGACCCCAAACAGCTTTGCCAAGACAGCCTTTGTGTATATTCTGATGATGAAGAAAGTAGTAGATATGAGCATCCCGACAATCGCAATTGCGATGCTTGAGTCCGTATCTTTCGTCATTTTTCCTTTGCTCAAGTTCGACGTGAACCCAGGCGGTGCCGGAGCCGCTGGAGTGCGATTTGGATCGGTTGGTGGCATTTTCGGCTTGAGTCTTCGAGGAGTTCGTTGAAGAACGTAGCAGGATTGTGCCGCGTTGAAATGTGCCGCCAGCGGTGTTCGTCAATCAAGCAAGAAGCCCCGTGTTGGTGAAATCTGTATGGACACATCGCACCTTCAAAGTCTGCTTCGGTGAGGCCTTGCGAGATCACTGCTGCCGATGTCAAAGCACACCAGGCTGCAAGCATTGTGCAGGCTAAGGACTACAAGGAGTGCGACTGTAGGGCTCATCGCCAGGTCAAGCGGTCTGGATCCCAATCTCATTGGCAAGAGGATGCTCTTGGCAGACAGAGTTAAAGATTCTGCGCTCGAGATTAATTAGAAGCTTTGTCACCTGATACTGAGTGTTGCTTCCGTGGGCGTACACAGGGGAAGGCGATAAAGCTTCTCAGCAAGCCTTGCAAACCGTGAGAGACCCACGAACTGCGGAATGCAAGGCACTCCTCAGCTTTGCCTGCTCGTGAAGCTTTTGAAGACTATAATGCCCATCAAGGCTAATCGTGGGTGCGCTGATTGCACACTCAACATGAAGTCAAGTGGAAACGGACTGATCTCCACGTTCCGGCGAGATGGCCCCTAGGTTTGCAAGGAACAGGGAGCACTCTTCCCTGCACAGTGTTGACAGTCGAGATCACCGTCATCTTGGTCGAGGTCGTATCAGGGGTCGCATCATCGTGTGCATTATGTACCCATGAATGAAGACATTGAGTTCGATGGGAATTAGCAATTTCCATGGCAAGAGAAATCCACATCATGCCAGCGCCTGCTTCCTCCCTCCCCATCCTTCCCTCTCTCGCGTGGCAGAAACTTCTGAGTTGCTCCTGCTTTTATCATGCAAACCCACACCACAACATGAGACTAACATTGACCGGCGCTGTGTTGGCTGGGACGTTTACCTCTGTGCTAGCCGACGACCTGTCGTACTGCGTATGTAACTTGGGACGTAACAAGGCTGCAGGCTAATAACACGATGTGAAGTGCAATGCATTAGCAGCCGCAGGTCTTGCTCAGAGCATCGTCGCTCCTGGCGTACAAACTTATGAGAGCAGCGTACAGAAGTACTTCAGTCTCGCAGCCGATCTGAGGCCACAATGCTTCCTTCAGCCGAGAGATGCGGCAGAAGTTTCGCTGGCAGTCAAAACTCTTGCCGCCGCAAACAAAACTCAGCCATGTCAATTTGCCGTGCGGTATGTGTTGCACAAAGCTCTTGCTGAACGTGCTGATGTGAGCTGCATGTAGGAGCGGCGGTCATACGTCTTTTCCGGGAGCTGCAGGTACTGATTGCACGCCAATAGAGTCAAAGGCAAATCGCTTATGAAAGTAGGTATTGAGGACGGAGTGACGATTGATTTGCAGAATCTCAACAGCACCATATATCACACAGAGAACAGTACCGCGTCCGTCGGCCCTGGTGCAGAATGGGGAGATGTGTATTCGGCACTCGACAAGCTCGGAGTCATGGTGGTAGGCGGTCGGTCAACAACGATTGGTAATGTATAGCGTCCTTTTATAGCCAGTCTACGCTAATATAGACTGCTCTCCAGGTGTTGGTGGCTTGACTCTCGGAGGCGGCAACTCTTATTACGCTGCGAGGTATGGTCTCGCCTGCGACAACGTAGCTCGTTTCACTGTGGTCCTCGGAGACGGCAGTATTGTCACTGCAAGCAAAGATGAACATCCAGACTTGTTTCAAGCCCTGAAGGGCAGCAGCAACAATCTTGGAATCGTTACTAACTTCGATCTCATGGCGTTCGATAACGGCCAGAATGGCACAATCTGGGGCGGTGTGGTTCTTTACCCAGCGCAGAATGTGTCGGACCAGCAATTCCAAGCATTGCAAGTCTTTGGAGACAACATTTCAAACGACCCCTATGGATCTGTCATTGTGATCAGTACGTTCCTCAGCGACACAAAGACGCCGATGTTCATGAATGCGTACGACTACACCAAGCCAGGGGCCACTCGATCGGATGCAGAGCCAACCTTCAAAGACTTATGGTTAATCACAGGTAACTTGTCAGACTCAACTGGACCGAGGAATATGACCTCACTGGCGTATGAGTTTGAAGGGCCCAAGGATCATCGAGTATCTTTCAGCACTTTGACGTTCAAAAACGACATCCGGGTGATGAAGAAGGCTCACGAGGCATTTCTGAAAGTGACAGAGACTCTCACCGCAGATGCAAAGGGGGACTACGGTACGTAACATTCACACTCCAAAGAACGACCGCCAATCTTTGATCTTGCTGGCTGATCTAGTATTGCCCTTTCTTAGGCTTTTACTGCCTGTATCAGCCAATTCCAACCCTTTTTGCGAAGCATGGCTTGGACAAGGGAGGCAATGTTTTGGGTCTGGATCGCTTCAACGAGACTTTGATCTTGTGGGAGGCCTATCTGAAATGGGTGAGTCGTTATGAGGCATGTGTTGGAGTCATCGGCTGACAGTTGATAGCAAGGCCAAGAGCAAGACGAGCTATTTCAGGCACAGGCGACCTTCTTACGAAATGAGATCTCTGAGTACACCAAGTCGATCGCCTCTGACAACCCTTGGCTTTACCTGAACTACGCCGATGCTGCACAAAATCCACTGGAAGGCTACGGCGAAGCCAACGTGAACAAGATCCGAGCAGCCTCGAAGAAGTATGATCCCAACGGTGTCTTCCAGTACATGGTCCCTGGTGGCTTCAAAATCTCCGCTGTAAGCATGACTTGTCCATGGAGCAAGCACGTCTTCCACAGCTGACCGTCCCACAGGTCAAGGAAGAGAGCGTGGACGCAGGGAAGAGCCATGCAGGGGCAATTGCTGGAGGTGTAATCGGAGGTTTAGCTGCTATTGTACTCGCAGTGGTTGCCGGCTTCATCTGGCATCGCAAGCGATACACTATCACTGAGCCTGAGCCAAGGCCAGTACCGCTGATCGCAGATTCGCCACCTTCGGAGAAGACGGGAAAGGAGAGTGACTCTACGTAGACCAGATTGGATAATGTGTCGCTAATAGTAATGGATTTTTGGAAAACACATTAATTTGATATTCTCAGACCTTGATACTGAATACATGACCACGAAAGGACCTTGCACGTCCTTGGGGCAGCGCATGTGACCGCCAAGACAGACTAGCGTAATGCACAGACATCCACAAGTTGTCACTGCAGGTACAGAAAATCAGAAGTCGACTATTATGGGCATTTGATGTGATAACGATTTCGCTATCAATCAAGTTTGTGACGGCTGCGCTGATTGTACCGCCTTGCAGGTCGAGTAGCATATCTGACCAATGTCTGCGCTTTTCGCAGAGCAGTATGCGAAGGCTACGACAACTCTCTGAGGAGAAAACATCGGATGTAGTTTCAAAATCGATACCCAGCAGTAGCAGTGAAGAGATATCATCTCGAAGGAAACCCCGCTTGCTGTCTGCTTCCGAGCTCGGAGAGGATGGCAACTGCGGCAGATTCGAGACACTCCATTGACTTCTTACCCACATCTACAAGTCTCGCACGCAGGACTTGCGAAGAGCCCGTTTTATCAAAATGGACAATGAAAGAATGTTCGAGGAGTTGCGATCCAATTACTCGCCTTGCGATGTAGTCTTCCCTCCAGCTCGTCATGACAGGCTGGCTGACGTCGACAGATATCAGACGCTCTGTTGACATTGAAGAGCCCAGGGGCAGGTCACTTGGCTAACATACGTACGTTTCTTCGGCCACCCTTCGATTAGATGACCCGCTCCTAAGTCATGCCACAGACCCTTTGCCCGGCCACACACGGAACAGCCGTTTGGTGGCTCCAGTCAGCACCGTTCTGTTCGTGCACCGAAACATCGAGACCCTTCCCAAACCCTCCTACATACCTGACAAGCCGAACCTGCCATCCGATCGTCACTGGACGGACGTGGCGCCTCCCGGATCTGTAGTGATCATGCAGCTTTGGAAGCCGCACGGTCACCCCGAGATTGTATCTGGTTTGTTGGGAGATATTGTTGGAACTCGATACAAGAAGAGAGGTATCAAAGGAGTTGTGGTCGATGGGCGAAGCAGGGACATTCAGGGTGTGAATAGGTTGGGTGAGGATGGGACTTTCCAGGCTTGGACTCGTGCTTTGACGTCTGTTGGGACTGGTGAGATGAGAAATGTTAACTCATACCTCGACTTGCTGACGTTGTCGTAGGCATGGAGGCTAAGCCATGGGCAGTGGATGTACCGTAAGTTGCAGTCTTTGCTATCAGAGCACAGGGCACTGATATGGCTACACAGTCTCCGCATCGGCCAAGTAGAGGTCAAGCCGGGAGACATCATTCACGCCGACGAGGGTGAAAGGGTTGCCGCAGTCATACCCCAAGACCGACTACACGATGTTGCCACAGTGCTCCCTAGACTGAAGAATGCCGATGATGCTGTTCTTGAGGACGTGGTCAGCGGAGGAGACCTGAAGAAGGCTTTTGGTCAGTATCTCGTCTTGTCTGGCCTGGATGAAGACGCGGTTGCTGATTTTGTGCCGAGCAGCTGATCATCCTGACCACTACACCCACTTTCATTGATCCTACACATGGTATGAGGACAGCCAAGGCCAAGATGGCGACTTTGTACACATTCTTGAAGTTTGAGCCGCTACAAGAGGGCTTTGTCAAAGCCGACGGCATCTTTGCCCTTCATCGAACAACGACCTTCTGCTGCCCCTGTCCCGAAGATTCCTCGACTCGATCATACAAAATGAGCTGACCATCAAGACTCGCCTCCTGATCAATGCCCATCCTTACAGGCCTGTTGTTGGCATCGAACCGGAACTCAACCTTGATCTTATCAACTTCTTCGCCGTCAGCCAACATATCGTATATCGTGCCCAGGAAGTATGTGTTGTTGGAGATGTGCTCCAAGTCGAGAGCAAAAGCCATGGTCCTGTCGCTTGCGTCGATGTACAAACGTTCGTCTTTGATCTGGACGACCATCTCCTTGTAGCCAATGTTCCAGTACTCGCCAACGTACACATCGAGTGGAAGTTTGAGAGGTTCTGCAAGGCCATCATCGTTGGCCGATAATTCTTTTCGAAGCTTCTCCTGGGACTCTTTCTTGCTCTCTTCGTATTCATCGTTCTGCTTGTGTTGGCGGGCGTTCCAGTCAGTCCGGTCGGACTCGGGGATCTCAAGAATTTCGTCGATAATTTCCTTCACCAGAATGCCCGACCCGACGGTGCCGGCGTTCTCAGAATTGCCCAAAAAGACGCCCCCGACTTTGAACTCTGGGAAGAAGAAATGGACCGAACTGAAGCCTGAGATGAGACCGTCGTGCTGTATAATCTGATGTCCACGGTAGAAATACGATTCGAGACCAGCAGCGTAGCCTTGCCACGAGCAGAATGGATCTAGATCGTCATCCTCAGGGTTGGAGAAAATCCGAGGCCTAGTCAGTCCTTTGTATATTTCGTCGTTGATTGGCGCTTCCTTGTTCATGATTGCTTTTACCCACAGTGCGTAGTCTTTGCTTGAAGTCCACACAGATCCAGCACCTGGCTTGGAATTAGTGAAAGCCAGGTCAAAGCGGCGGCCACCGACTGACCTTGTGCCTCTGGAGTCTGCTCATACTCCAAAACTTGGAATCTCCGACTCTCCTCCTTCCATATATACGGCTTCGACATCCTATCCCCGAGACCGACCTCTCTGGTTTTGTCTGGCTGTAGGTTTGTTGATGACATGCCCAGTGGTTTCCTTCGATCAGAGTTAGCATGATTCTTCTTCCTCGTTAAGAGGATGCACCACGGGCTCACCAGATGCGCTCATGCAGGAACTCTTCGAATGACTTGTTTGACAGCTTCTCTACCAGGTAGCTAGCGACCGTGTATAGCTAATTGCGGATGAGTATAAGGAACAGTCTAGGGCTGCTTCCAAAGCTCAACTGACCGAGTTGTTGTATTGTTCTTTAGTGCGGATTGGAACGCTAATTGGAAGATTCCTCAAATTCCTTGTGACAGTCCGGGGATCGTCTGGATGAGAAGATCGCTTGCTGAAGTAGAAATCGTCGTGGCTGGCGATGATCAGTTTTCTTCGAAATGGTCAACTTACTTCAATACGTACGATGGTAGTCCAGATCTGTAGAGGAACGGTGTTAGCTAAGTTCGAGGCTGCAAGGAAGTCTTTGAATGGCACACCTGTGGGAAAGAACATCCTCTACTGTGACATTGTTGGTGTAGCTATCGCCGGCCATGACGAAGTCGTCAGGCAAGAGTTTGGACATGGTCGTGTCCCATTGCACGTGAGGATAGTTCTCCTCGTCGTCGACAAGAAGGGCCACGGCTCCAGCTGTTGTGCTCTTCGAGGCAGAAGCAATGTCGAATAGAGTATCTGGAGTACAGTTTCTGGGCGGCTCGAGCGTAGCAAAACCGAATGCCTTGGAGTGTAGTTCTTGCTGGTGGACGAGAGTCAAGGAAAGCCCTGGGACGTGCCTATACGATATCAGCTCATGTCAACTACGGCATATAGTCCAGATGAGGTACCATTCGTTGATCAATGCATTGACACGAGTGTCGAAGGCGGTGGAGTTAAAGAAGCTGACGGCATTGGTTGCATTGGGGGCCATCTTGCCACTTGATGCTCGATCACTTGTCTTGCCTTGGCCAGAATGCTGCTCTGGTGGACTGGACATGATTTAGAGCAGCCGACGTCTGATATTTCTATGCTCGTTGCCATTCCGTGGCTGTGCCAAAGCACGACGTTGTTGTGAGTCAAAGACAGTATAGCGCAACCGCTTCCATCTTCGGTGGCTCGAACAGGCAATCCATTAGTTCAAATACCGCATTCAGCGAGTTTCGCAGATTGGCTTGTACAACAGCGTACTAGCCAAGGAGAACGCCAGTGAGAATATAGACAGAGTGGACGTCACAGCTGGCATGGCAGTGAACGCAAAGACTCATTCCGACTCCTGCTGACTCCGCTGGCTCTGGACCGGCGACTTTCCTGGGAACCCATCCTCCCAATGCAGGTACCGCTGGCGTCATTGGTCTCAGAGACCAGACGGCTTCTTGATGGGAGCTAAACTCCATCCTTCGTCTTGTGAGCTGAGCAGATATAAGGACACAGACTGATGGAACTTCGAACGAAAGCATCGACTGTTGAAGTGAGAAGAGCTTCAGAATTGGAGCAGGTCCACCTGTATCAGAGCAGAACGCTTATCAGCCACCGAACTTAATGCCTGAGGCATCACGTCCAATGGCATGTCATCAACTCGCTAATCATCAGGCCTCCAGCTTCCTTCATCTACCAGGTCTCTACTCTGGAAGAAGCCGCAATACGAGGCTTGATTTACCTGTGGCTACATATGGCCTTCCCTAACGCCCGATTCAGCCAAAGGAAAACAAGGACAATAGCGACCGAGCAACGCAGCCAAAGACGACCTGATACGTCGTCATACCAAACAACGACCAATATGGCCATATGACAACATCGGCAACAGCAGCAAGTTGTCTCAAAGATAAGCTGTCGAAAAGCTCAACGGTCGACCCTTCGGAGGTTGAGCTTCATTCGGTGGTGGTGTAATAGTAGAGCAATAATGAAGCAAGTCGAGCCGTTCTCCAATGCTATCATATCTCTTGTTACGAAGGGTACGAAGTTACTTGTTCGTTGGCGACTGCTGTTTTGCTTCTTTCAAGCTGGCGGAAGGGTCTCTCTCCGAGGCAGCGAGGCATGGCTGGTTCTTGGCTTGACCAATCCATGCAAGTAATCCGTCACGTCTCCGCAAAAATGACATTCTTGGCTACAGCTTGAGTAGTGATTGCCGCGGCTCGAAAGGTACGAAACGTAGTCGTGCAGCGGCGGCGTCCAGGTACTCAGCACCCAAGAGCTCGCAAGCACGGCAAGCTGTGTGACTTGGAGGTCAAATGAAGCTTATATCCCACTCCAACTGGCGGAGCCGAGGCTGTTGTGAGACGTTGGCGATCATTTATGGCGGCGAGTCGGACGGCGCCAGACGCTTCAGCCCTTTGCGGTCACGGATCATCTGACGGTCTGGCAGTAGTGCCAAAATACCTTTTTGCGGGGTTGGGCCATGGACGACAGGGACGCCAGAAACAATGGCCGAAAGTTTGGCTTCATGGCTTAATATAGGGAAGCTTTTGTGTGGTAATTGTTCTTCAAGCATTCACTGAGGGTTCATTCCAGGAGTCCTTGTGCCTGTTCTCTTAATCTTGCTCGACCGGACGTCCAACGAGGAAAGCCAGGAGGCATTATTGACCGGACTCGATACGCACGGCCAGCCGTTATATAACCTTCAGTCGCGACAGCAACGCGTGGATCGATAGCGACCGCGACCATGGACGTGAGGGACTTTGTACAGAGGCCTGAGGCTGCCCACAGAACGCCAGTGTCTTCGACTTCGCCTGCAAACAACAGCCAGGGCTCGCTGGCCACCACTACAGACGAGAATGGTAGCAATGAAGGGAGTTCACGAACCCACACCAACGACGAGAAGAAGGACCAGTACGCATATCTTGAGGAAGAACGATCTGCCTCGAACAGCTCAGCATCGTTCCCGGCTGGCGACGAGAAGGCATTGGAGCATGTCGACACTCGCCTAACAACATACGACCAAGCCAACGATGGACGTCTCTACCACGATGGAGTGCTTGTTCGCCAGCCAGCACCGTCGATGGACCCTCGAGATCCACTGAACCTCCCTTTGACGAGGAAGTTGATCGCGGCTTTCTTCTTGTGCTTCTTCGGCGCCCTGGCAGCTTCTGCTGAGTTGATCCTTGGCGCCATGTTGCCCGTATTTGCGCTTCAATATGCCAACATCAATCCCAAGTATCTCCTCGAGTGGACGACTTCGTTGCATGGTCTTCCTGCGGGCAGTGATCCATTGAAGACTCTGGAGGAGCTGCCAAACGCACCTCCGATCTGGCATGTGTATCTTCTGGTAGGTGCAGTCGACAGATAATGATGATAACGAACATGGCTAACGTTCTCTCAAGGCATCTCTTCCAGTCTTGATGATGGGCGTTGCCAATCTGATCCTGATCCCATTGGCTATCTCAATTGGACGAAGACCTGTTGTGATTCTGTCCGGTCTCATTGCCATCGGTGGAGCGTTGTGGGCAGGCCACAGCGGTTCGCTAGGATCCCACATTGGTGCGAGGGCTGTTCAGGCTATCGGCGCCGGCACAGTTGAGTCCCTAATTCCGTTCATCATCCAGGACATGGTCTTCGTCCACCAGCGAAACACTTGGTAAGTCAAGTCACCTAGCTGTCGTTCCCGATAAGGCTGACCAGATCCTCTCAGGATCTCTGGCATCTTCGCCGCCCAAGGTATCATCATCATCGCGCTGGGTATCTCGGCGCCATACATCATCATCTATCTCAACTGGCGATGGGTCTATTACATGACTGCCGCTGCGGCCGGATTCTTCCTCCTCGGCGTCATTGCATTCATGCCAGAGACCAGATGGCACCGTACTCGTGCTGAGATGAGTACGCCGCCAATCCGCCCTCGACTTTGTCCGTACAACTGCTAACCAGACAATAGACGGCGTTCCAGTCATCAACCCAGCAGCATCGCAAGAAAAGCGTAGCTTCAAGTACGACATCGCTCTGACCCATGGCAAGACGGAGTGGCGAAAGGGCTGGAATGCCTTCATCGACACCTTGAGGACTTTCTTCTACCCTCAAATATTCTTCATCACCATGTTGAACAGTGCCATGATTGCCTGTGCGTTTGCTGCTGGATACACAGTGGCGCCGGCCTTGTTGACCCAGCCGTGGTCGTAAGTCGTAACCAGATCGAATGATGCGATACCTTTTCTGATCACGACTCCTAGGTGGCCATTCCTCCACGTCGGCCTCTGCCTGATCCCACTACTCATAGCTGCTGTCGCTACCGGAATCGTTACTGGGTAAGAATATGCAAGGCTTTGACCTCCAAGTGACCTTGCTGACAATGACTCTCCAGCTACTTCGCCGACTGGACAGCCAACCTTGTCGCCAAGAAGAGAGGCAAGCGAGTTCCAGAGAACCAACTGCTTAACCTTGCCCTCCCAACCGTCTGTGCGTTAGTCGGCTCCGTTATATTCGGCATCGCAGGAGAGCATCCAGCAGACTACAGCGCATATCTGTTCTTGTTCGCACTGGGTCTCATGGCCTTCGGCTTCCTCGGAGCCAACACCATCGGAGCTGTATACGTCCTAGAGTGCTACCCGCACCTTGCCGGCCCGGCTTTGGTCAACATCGCCAGCTTCAGGTGTTTGATTGCTTTCGTGTTGAGCTTCAAGGTATCGGAGTGGGTCGCCAACTTGGTAAGTCTTCTTCTTTCCAGGTCGAGCAAAACACCAGTTAACAATCAGACAGGGTTATGAAACCAGTATGTTGATTTATACGGGCATCATCGCCGGCTTTGCGCTGTTCACCCCCGTAGTGTGGTTTTACGGAGAGTCTTGGAGGAAGAGGTGGCCGGCTGAGAGGCTTGGTGACCATTGAACGGCTCCAGCATGATGTCGACGCCTCATGTGTATGGATGGCCTAGATGTATATAGCTTCACGAACATTGACGAAGGAATGTCCGATCATGAGCCTTCTTCACTCTTTCCAGAGCGAATCCATCCTGACTAGGCGTCCTCTTGAAGTAACTTCAAGGCCGAGAGATCTCCTGGGTGCCTCAACTGAAGACGATTGCTCTTGCTGCGTGAAGCCGTCCCACTCCGGCTCGTACGGGATACCATGGGCAAGGCTGCCAAGGGCTGGAACGAAGACTTCCCGATCGTGAATTGCAACGCCACGATGGAGAACAGTGATTCCCTAGTGACTTGGGAACTCCGAAGAAAAGACATCAGAAACATGCCGCGCCAGCAGGTGTGGTGAGGTATGAGGTATATACCTGTCCGCACGAAAAGTGGCTGCCTGAAAGCTAGTGGAAGTTCATCGCTATCGCATCGTTCCAATGTCGTGCCGTTTTGGGAACCGCTGCATCATCCTTATTCATGACAAAGCACCAATCAACAGCTGCGACTGTGCCTCAGGGCTGCTTGAAGCGGTTCGGGCGAGGTGGTATAACGATGCTCTTGTTCTAACCTATGATGGACGTGTGCGCGAATCCGATTTCTGGGAGAAAGTTAGTACAATAGCACACCTTCGAGAAATCTGTCATTGGGGACGGTGGAGTCCTGATATTAGTGTCTGGTCAAAGGGAATCTCATTCTTTGATATGCGTAATGATCTACTCAATCATTTCTTCGTAGAAGTCGTGTTGGCTTTGGCGGCTGCATACGCAGTCCTCACGCCGGCTTCCAGGCCCCGGTGCACTTTTCCAAACTGTTCCAATAGTGCGTTGAAGACTGCCTGGTTGTCAAGGTTCACCTGACTGCAGTTAGCAATCCGCACACAGAATCAAGCTATAACAACATACCAAAGTACCAGCGATGTTGCTGTACAGGTGATCCTTATCCGTCTGCGAGAAGCCCTCATAGAACAGTCTCGGCTGCTCGTAATCGATATTCTCGTCGATAACGCTCTCCCAATGCACTGTCGAGCCGTTCAGCTCCTGCTCGATGACAGTGCCAGGCTTCTCGATCACCTGGATTGGGTCGATGTATTCGGCTGGGAAGTTTTTCCTCCAGCCTTGGTTGCCGTGCTGCGTCAACCAGCCGTCTCGGTCGAAGTTGGCTACGCTTGCGAAGGGGCAGTTGACGGGAACGTCGTCGACGTTGACGCCGACTCTGTATCGTCCAGCATCTCCGTATGAAAAGAGTCGGGATTGCAGGACGGGATCGTTGGAGGGTTCCCAGCCTGGGACGAGGTGTCCAGGGGAGAAGTGGGATTGTTCGATTTCGGCGAACTGCGAAACCGATTAGTATGCGTTGGCGGTTGGGGGTAGGAATGGAATAGGAAAAGACCTACATAGTTTTCTGGGTTCTGTGTGAGCGTGATGCGGCCAACTTCGTGGTACTCTGCATCAGGCCAGTCCTTAGTGAGGTCGAGAATGTCATATCTGTATGCTGCAGCCTCTGCTTCCGTCTTGGTGGCGATTCCAACTGCAAATTGGCATGTCAGCAACAAAACTGTCAACAGTCTCGTCCCACTGACCAGTCCAAGAAGGGTAGTTGCCGTCTTTGATCGAATCGAAGAGATCTGCCGTCGCCCAAGCGTCGTTGTTGCCGGAGACCTTGAATTACAAACGTGAGCGGATGTCGTGATTCCATGATCTCAAAAAGTACCTTGGCTGCCTCAGCAGCAGTGAAGTTCTTGACGCCTTGATCACTCTCGACATAGACCCTGCAATATACCCAGCTGCCGTCTTCCTGGACCAGTTTGTAAGTGTGGCCACTCCAGCCGTGCATATGCCTGAACCCGTACGGAGTGCCTAGGTCGGAAAAGAGTCGCAAGAACTGTAGTAGAGCTTCGGGGAATTGAGCTGGCCAGCTCCAGAACGTCTGGAAACGAGCCGGTCAGTCTGCACTATGGACGGCCTTGATTCGATTGAGAATTGCTTACATTCCAATCCCTGGTGTTCGTCGCGGGATCAGTCTTCTGGGTGTGAATGAATCTTGGAAATTTAACAGGGTCCCGAATGAAGAAGACAGGCGTGTTGTTGAACCTATTCAAAAGTCAGCGTTTGATATTCAGCTTGATGACATGCCGATAAACGTACACCCGATCAAGGATTCCTTGCTTCGTCCTCATCTTGATAGCGAAACCGCGAGGATCCCTCGCTTCATCTGCCGAGCCTCTCGCACCACCGACAGTCGAGAATCGCATTGTGACCGAAGTTCGAGTGCCCTTCTTGAAGACGTCTGCGGCCGAGAGCTTCTCGGCAAAATCGGTGGTGACTTCGAAGAAGCCATGCGCACCAGCGCCGCGAGCATGCACAATTCGTTCAGGTATCTGAGATGTGTTCGTTAGACATCTGATTCGTCCAACCACACATGTTGTCGACGCACTCTCTCTCGGTTGAATGACGCCAGGGTATCGATCATATGGACGTCTTGCAGTAGAAGGGGCTATATGACGTTAGCGGGTTCTGGTCACGCAGTCTCTTTGTTCGTTTGCGTACTCCCTTCTAAAGTCATGAAAGTCAGCCAGTGATCGAGAAGCAAGATGTGGTATATGTCCAACATACTTCACCGGCCCGCTGAGCTCCAAGCGGCTGGAACCATGGCTTGCCATTGCGGAGGGTGTATTGGAGGTCGCTGTTGTTCAAGACAGATTGTTCTTGCTTCAAGTTGGTACCAGTGAATAGATCCGTGTGGTATACAGCATTGCTTTCTTGGCGAGGCACAAGCGTTGCTCTCTTCAAATGGCTGCCAGTCGCGACGACCAGAGGAGCCAACAGAAGGGCTGGAGTGATGAGCTTCATGGTGTCAGCAGTAGTCACCAAAGGATTCCGTCCAACGTACGAGAAATATGAGAGCGTGGTCTCATATAAATAGTGTCCAAGATGGCACGGTCTTTCATGCGAGTACGACAAGCTTTCGCAGGACAGGCAGGTCAGACAAGAACCACTCTGCCGGTGAGGTGATGCCAAGGGAGCCGCACAGATAGTCGTCACGCAGCGAGATTTGTTCGCAACCAGTGGCCGTTCTTGGTTTGGTCAATACCCCCCTGTTTCGGGGACCTCCACCGAAGTTGCACACACCCACGCCGACTTTCTGTCCCATGTCTCCTTCCCATCTGGACATGGCGTGTCTGTTTTATGGAATCACTTGCCACGTGCGAGTGGGCCTGAGGACTAAAAGAGGCAACTTGGAGCGGACTTGAATGTCTTCCTGCAGTCAGCGGTTGGTCAGCACCAACGTACGTTGGTTTTGCAGTAGAGTGTTGTTCAGGACGCTATCTCCCCGGGGTCAAGAGTGTTTGTTTCGCCGTGGGAGCAATGAAACATGAGCAGATCATCTGCCAACACAAGGCAACAACGCCAGGCTCTAGCTGTACTTGTGCCATTCGCCTTTGGGCTGGCTGTTTGAACGTGGCAGTTGAATGATTGGAGGACGGTCGATCCTCAAACCACACTGCCCGTTGGACAAGGCCGTGAGAGTTGGCGGTTGGGATGACAGCTGCCTGTCAGATGCAGGGTTGAAGCTTGACAAATGGAGTTTGTTGCTCGTGCCATTGGGCAGCTGTCACCACATCATGCCCTACCTCTCGCGATATTGTTGTACGATCGCGAGTAGTAGCGACCGTCTCGGCGGCCTTCATCCAAGCTCCAAGAGTCAAGAAAATGCAGACGACGTCGCCGTTCGCTATCAGCGCGGCGGCTCGCTGGCGAATTGCCTGCTTCGGCTCAAGTGGACGGGTGGTGCGACGTCGGAAACGACTCTCGCTGGCTTCTCGCTGGCTTCTCGCTGTGGAGATATATCTTTGCCAAGGTTCGATGCTGAGTGTTTTGGTCTCGTCGACGCAATTCTTGTCCAACCGACGCTTGGCTCGCTGTGATCACTTTCGATCGAGGCGAAGAGCGGGTGCGATTTCATCAATGTCGCAGTTCAATATTGCGCTGTTCCAGAGCGCCGAGGAAACGCCAGGGTATTTGTGGCCAAGCTCTGCGGTGTGAAGTCCGGCGTTTGAATGGCCCGGTGGATTTGCATCAACACCGTCCATCACATGCTTGGCCTTGTCTCATAACGGCCACCGAAAAGGGCGGCTAACCATTGCAATCAGTGGCAAGCCTCAAGGTATGCTCGAATATGCCGGCGTGTAGTTCTCGAATGAGACGTACTAGTACTGACGGAGAGTCACAGGTTGTGGGGTTCGTCTGAGTTGCGCGTGATGTAGCGCGTAACATTGCATACTACGATGATCGAAAACACTCGGCGACTGTCCAAAATGTTCGTCCAGCTGCATTCCACCCGCAGGAGAGTGTAATGAAAGAAAATTTGCAGATACACCACGGCTGGGGAAGAAAAACGAACATGAGAAAAGAGATGAGGGACGATTGGCAAGGGAAGAACAAAGGGCGTGGCTCTCTGATCTGATCAGGACGATTCTCCTGCTTGCATGCGTGGAGCGAGGACAGAGGAAGCAGTGATGAGGAAGGACATCTTTCAGTGGCATTCTGCAGTCGTCTCTGAGCCCACGGCGAGGCCGTTCATCGTCCTGATGGCCGGCCTGAATTCACCACGAGGGCACGAGGGCACGAAAAGCATGATGCTATTTGATCCTGCAGCTCTCACTTGGCGTGGAAGAACAGCATGCCAGCACCGTTTATGCTGTTCAGACATGGTCGCCAGTGAGATAGCCCAGGGACAGAAAGCCCACAAGCAACGACATTCATCAGTGCCTCCGAGATACCACCATGTTCGTCCACGCGGGCTGCGCCTGCTCTGTGATTCCCTCTCCAGGATGGATATGTCGAGATGTATGACGGGGTGCATGGCTGCTCATATAGGCGAGATGTACAATCCGCTGTCGTTGACACGAGCCCAATACGAGCAGATGGCAGAGGTTGGTGATATGCAGATGGACGCCTCGGTGGTGGAGGAGGACGAGGAGGAGAGGAAGTTGTTGCGGAGGGAAAAGATGGCGTTTGTGGCTTGCTGGCGGTCCGTGCCTTCGCAAACCATGCCAGGGCACACACGCCGATCTTTCCACGCCTCGGAAGGAAGATTTGTCCAGATGACGACTCCGCTTTGCGTTCTCTTCATCTCACTTGCCTTCTCCAACCACTTTCACGGAGCACTTGGCGGATGTGGAAGGTGGAAAGACCTGAACGCATGTCACTGAGCATCACATGAGGCATATGTCGGCAGCAGCATGTTAGCGAGGCCATCAGGCTGGCTAACGGGGCATCGACGCCTTGGAGACGAACCACTGCCGATAGAACCTTAAAAGTCACGCGGAGAAGATCATCATGCACGTCTGGAGTTCAAAGTACGACGGTGCCTGCCTCTCAGACAACTCCATGCGGAGAAGAAAAGTAAGGGAACACCCTCTTGTACACTTGTACCTCTCGTCCATCAACACCGTCGTTCGTCAGACATGAGAATATCACTGCTATCGTTGGCGGCCACCGCCTTTGCACTTCCTGCCCAGGATGTCCTCGAACCAAGGGCGACTGGATCTCTCGACTCGTGGCTGGCTGCAGAGAGCCCCGTTGCTTTACAAGGCATACTGGCCAACATTGGGGCGAACGGAGCAAAGGTAGCTGGAGCCAAGTCCGGCATTGTAGTTGCTTCGCCCAGCAAGAGTAATCCAGACTACTTTTACAGCAAGTTCAAGCCGCATGTATGACATGACAACTTGGCTAATTCTATTTAGCATGGACGAGAGACGCTGCATTGACTATCAAGTGCCTCGTTGACCAGTTCTTATCCGGTGGTGCTGCGAGCCTTGAAGAGACAATCGAAGAATACATCAATTCTCAAGCATTCTTACAGGGCGTCAGCAATCCATCTGGTAGTCTATGTTCCGGCGGTCTTGGCGAGCCCAAGTCAGTAACTGTTCGCACTTTTTCCACGTTGAGGCTGACCGTGAACAGGTTCAATGTCGACGAGACGCAATTCACCGGCGCATGGGGCAGGCCTCAGCGTGATGGCCCTGCTCTCAGAGCGACGGCCATGATTGCGTACTCTCGCTACCTCATCTCAAAAGGGCAGAACTCGACCGTGGCGAACATCATCTGGCCCATAATCTCGAACGACCTTTCGTACGTCACTGAAAACTGGAATCAGACAGGCTTTGACCTGTGGGAGGAAGTCAACAGCTCGTCCTTCTTTACCACGGCCAGCCAATACCGAGCTTTGGTTGAAGGAAGTGCTCTGGCTGCTCAGATTGGAAAGAATTGCACCAACTGCGATTCTCAGGCCCCACAAGTTCTCTGCTTCCTGCAATCATACTGGACTGGGTCGTATGTCTTGTCCAATACCGGCGGTGGCAGATCTGGGAAAGACGCCAACTCGATCCTGGCATCCATTCATTTGTTCGACCAAAGTGTCGGGTGTAATGCCAACACATACCAGCCATGCAGTGATAAGGGTGCGTTGTTGTGGCAAGACCATCGTACGGAGGGCAACGACTAATAATCCACCAGCGCTGGCAAACCACAAGGTGGTCACTGACTCGTTTCGGTCGATCTATTCGATCAACAGCGGTATTGCTCAAGGCACTGGGGTGGCAGTCGGACGATATCCAGAAGTAAGAGCGCAGCAAGTCAAGATACCCCAAGACCGATGACTGACACTCCTGCAGGACAGCTACCAGGGAGGCAACCCATGGTACTTGAATACCGCCGCAGCTGCCGAGCAACTATACGATGCTGTCTATCAGTGGAAGAAAGCCGGCAGTATCACGATCACCTCAACCTCGCTGCCATTCTTCAAGGACGTTTACTCGTCTGCGGCAGCGGGTACTTATGCTTCATCGTCCTCGACTTTCACGTCAATTGTCAACGCAGTGACAAAGTACGCCGACAGCTACATGGCTGTCGTCGAGAAATATGCACCACAAAATGGGTCATTGGCCGAGCAGTTTTCTCGATCGAATGGCGGTCCACTATCTGCTGCTGACTTGACGTGGTATGGAACATTGCCTATGTCTTTGCGCTTCTACCCTTTGCTGATCTAGTTGACAGGTCGTATGCAGCCTTCCTAACGGCGTTGAACGCTCGCAAGGCTGCAATGCCTGCAGCATGGGGCGCATCCTCTGCGAAGGTTCCAGGTAGCTGTTCTGCCACTTCTGCCACTGGCCCATGCAGCACTGCGACCGCCACCTTGCCAGTGTCTTCTGGTACCACTGGCCCTACGAAAACACCGACAACGACGGCTACGACTACCTCCGGTGGCAGCTGTAGCCCAACGCCTACCGCCATCAACGTCCTCTTCAAAGAGACCGCAACGACGACGTATGGCGAGAATGTGTTTATTGTGGGAAGTATCTCACAGCTGGGCAACTGGGATACAAACAGTATGTATCATCCCAGCTACGGGAATCTACAGAATCTGTATAATGACCTCACTCAACAGGTGCCATTGCTCTCTCGGCCGCAAACTACACGAGCACCAACAACGTGTGGTTCGTCACTGTGAACAATCTTCCGGTAGGAACGACCTTCCAATACAAGTATATCAGGAAAGAGTCAGATGGTAGCATTCGGTGGGAGAGCGACCCAAACAGGAGCTACACTGTGCCCGCAAGCTGCAATGGGGCCACGGAGACTGACACCTGGAGATGATTGATGTGAACACGCCGCACTACGTAGCCAAGACTTACGAAGATATTCTCTGCTCGAATGAAACTCTTAATTCAACAGGAGACCGCGCCTGAGGCGGTGTTGGTGCACATCATTTGGACATCTGCGCTTTGTCGATCTCAGCAGCGTCCTGCTAACTCCCAGGATCGTCGTATTGTGGCTTCTATGGCATCTGCAAATAGCAAAATATGACATCGCTAATTGGCATTGTCCGAAAGAACACCACAGCTGTACGACCCGTGGACAGTAAACGAAATCAAAGCATTGTGGCGTTCAAATAATCCCTCCAATTGGAAAAATGGCTCGATAAAATAGCAATGATGGTGTGCGGCCTCCATGGATCCTTTCAACTTCTGGACGCCACCATATGCAGTGAAACCAGCTCCAGCTCGATCGGTCCCGACACGGGCTGTACTATGACGGCAGCAAGGACATCCCTCCATTTGAACATCCACTTCAAGGCGGGCTGAAACCATCCCGGTGGCACAGTTCAGAAGTATTAGTATCGACAAAAGATTCGCATTTGGCTCAACACCCAGCACGAAATCTACTCAATTTTTCGAAATCATGCTCAGAATCGCAGCTTTCTCGGTCCTGGGACTCCTCAGCCTGAATGCCCTCGCCCTGCCTCAAACCAGCGGTCCACCAGCACCACCCGTCTGCACGGACGGCGGCCAGCTCCACTGCTGCCAGGCCACATTCTCAGGCGGTCTACTACCTATCGTACTTGCAGCCGATCTCGCCTGCTACGACCTGACGCCAGCCGTCGTCAACTGCATCATAAGTATGTTCTCTTATATGACCCAGAAGCCGTTCGCTGACTGTTGTAGCCGATGCACCGATCGATCCTGAGACAGGCTGCATGGGTACATATTCCTGCTGTCAAGTGAATGACTTTGCTCCTGTGTTGGGATTGTTTTGCAGCAAGCCACCTGGTGACTGTGTTGATAGTGAAGGGGATGGGAGGTGTACCGATCTCATTACTGGGAGGTTCAACTGCACGGATGGAGATCGTGAGAGGGTGAGGGAGGATCTCGAGAGCCTTGGAGGGACGCTTACTGGGCTGTTGTCTTGAAAGAGCTTGATTTGCTGGATCGTCAGAATCGATGCTCAGGACTCATACCAGATATGTTACATCCCATGCTTTTCTGCTACCTCTTCAACCGCCTTCATGACCTCAAAATCTCGCTCATCCTCTTTGCCCGCCGCTTGATGACTTTGTATCGCTCCACTTCCAATGACTGCCAGCTCCTGGAGCCAAAGTCCCTTGGTCACCTCCTATACTCGAGCTCTCCGAAGCCACACCTCCTCGATTCGACGCAGGATCATGATGAGACTCCTGTCGACCCTGCTGCGAGAACGCCTCTGGCTCTGCCGCATACTTCTTCAGATCCTTGTAGCTAAGCACATCCAGAGCTTTGTCCTGTGAGGCATGCAGATGCACTTTAGGTACGGCGTCTTTCTTGAGTTTGCCATCTTCGGCAGCTTGGAGGGCGGAGGCGAAGTGCGAGGCTGAGAGGCAAGTTCGGTCGCCGGAGTGGAGGCCTTGTTTTGAGGCTTCGCTGCCGTATTCGGATTTGAGGAACTCGTCGGTGAGGGTGGCGGCGATGGTGTGGTTCTCGCTGTCTTCGGGTCCGGTGCGACAGTAGCCATCTTTGTAGAAGCCGGCTGGAGGGTTCTTTGAGAAGAGGCTTAGGAGGCCGCCAGCGACTGGTGATGTTAGATATGGGGGCTTTTGAGATTGCCGTTATGCTCACCATTCTTGTGCTGTAGCGTAGGCTTCGTTGATGTTTGCGGTTGGTGTGCCATGATTCTATTTTAATTTACACTGGTTGGTTCGTAGGGCTTGAGAGGTGATACTGGGATGGAGTCTGTTGTAGTGATGGAAAGTAAAGATAGCACGCAGGCCACTCGAGAAAATGATGTTTACGGCACTAGATGGATGAGTTACATCACCATTACCTCGACCGCTGCAGGAACACGGATGGTATCTTCGATCCAGTCCTTTTGCGCGCTAATGCAGGAACAGACCCACTAAGATCGTGGGGAACTCGATCGGCATGTGAATGACACGAGCGTCGGGGTAGTCTCCGGCGGACACGTATATCATGAGAACTGGCCAGGGCTTTTACTTCTTGCTCTCCTTCTCGACTGTCGTCTCTGCATACGTCTTCGGACGGTCTAGGCTGCGTATCGAGAACGACGCTACACAGGCCGCAGCATTCTACCACTTCTCGCTGAAAGGACGCAAGTCCAGCTCGTGCGTAAATGCCGACGGAGGTTGGCTATGCAAATACCAGTAACTCTCGGCAATCTAGACTGGAGTCAGCATCAACGTGGCAACACTGCGCCGCTCGACATACCGCATTTGGATCCAACTTGGCATTTGGACCAGCATCTTTCAGCAACTCCTTCGAGCCCGGCAAATCAATTATGCCGTCGACGATGACATGAGCAACATGCACGCCTTGAGGCCCAAACTCTCTGGCCAGACTCTGAGCGAGGGCACGGCCGGCAAACTTGGCAGGTGCAAATGCTGCGAGATTGGCCGAGCCACGGAGAGCAGCAGTTGCTCCGGTGAAGATGAGGGTGGGCGAGTATTCAGGGGAGCCATTCTTCGCGTCTTTCAATAGCCACGGAATTGTAGCTTGGGCGAAGTGGAATGCGCCTTTTCTGGTAAGGTGTAAGTGACCTGGGAGCCAGCGGCGAAGGTGATCTCGTACCCGCTAATGGCATATGATGCATCGAAGTCTGCTTCCGTCAGATCCATGAACGGCTTCCACGCTGGTCGTGCACTGGCGTTGAACAACGCAGCCTGGCTTTCCTGTTATCCTCGTGACTTCAGTCATGACCATTTTGGCATACCGCACAGCTGGCATCCTTTCCGACTTTCTGCTCAATCTCATCAAGCGCTTTCTTAACATCCTTCGCAGAGCTGATGTCCGCCGAAACGCCATACGCCTGTCCGCCACTGGCAGTGATCTCTTCTACCGTGGAATTGTAGCTGTCAGGCGATCTGGCCAGGAGAAATACTGGATACTTTTGGGCAAATCTGCGCGCTATCGCGGCTCCGGTTCCTGCTCCAGCGCCAGCAATCACGGCGAAGCGACTGGTGGCCATCTTGACGAACGGACACGATGTTTCTTTACTGGAAGAGTGGGAATGTAACAGGCGATGAATTTGATGGTGTTGTAAGTATAGAGAAGTCGGGGTGTCTTGAGTCTGCATGGATGCTCTGAGAGTTCCCGCCGGAGGAACAGTCTCGCCGATCCTTCGAGACGCTAGTCGCAGCCTTAGTCAGTGCTTTCGGTATTCGGGCTCATTCGGCATTATATAGTCTGCTCAGTCTCCTGACTTCCAGGTTGCTCTTGGCATCTGCGACCATGTCTTCCAACGACAGACGCCGCCTCATTGTCACTGGAGCTACTGGAAAACAAGGAGGAGCCGTCATTCAAGCCCTTCTTGCGAAACCTTCCCAGCCATTCCAGATTTATGCCGTCACCAGAAACAAAGAGTCTGCCCCTGCCAAGTCGCTTGCAAGCAAGGAAAATGTACATGTCATTCAAGGGGACTTCGACAATCCAAAAGGCATACTCGACCAGGTGCCGAGCCCATGGGGCCTCTTCTCCGTCACCACGCTCCAAGTTGGGAAAAGTAACGCCGCTGGGATAGAAGAGCAACAAGGCAAGGCCATGAATGCTGCCGCGTTTGGAGCTGGTATTAAACACCTCGTATACACTTCTGTCGATCGAGGCCTCGATAGCGACAATACTGAAACGCCGATCCCGCACTTCCGCGCCAAGAAGCATGTTGAAGACGACATCAAGGAGAAGGCCGCCAAGAACACCGGTACCACGTGGACTTTCATTCGCCCCGTCGCCTTTATGGACAACATTGGAAGAGACTTCTTTGGAAAGGTTTTCGTTACGATGTGGCGCCAAAATGGCCTCGACACTCCACTTCAACTAGTCAGCACTAAAGATATTGGTCGTGTTGCTGCGGAAGCATTCCTTCACGCCGACGAGGAAGAGTACAAGAACAAGTCTATCTCCCTGGCAGGCGATTCTATCACTCCTCGACAGGCTGCCAAGGCATTCAAAGAGGCTACTGGGTTGGAGATGCCGTCGACATACGGAGTCTTCGGATCTCTTTTGAAGATGATCATGAAGGACGAGATTGGGACGATGTTCGAGTGGTTCAAGAGCACTGGCTATGCAGCTGATTTTAAGGCACTGAGGAAGAGCTATCCTTTCCTAAAGGACTTCAAGTCTTGGGTGGAAACGGAGAGTGCGTGGAAGAAGGCATGAGTAGTGGGCTTGTACGATTGGGAGAAGGGGGTTCATCGAATAATGCGTAGAGTATATGCCACTTTCGAAAGTTTACTGTTGAGCTCAGTCCGAGAAACCTGTGTGTCCTGGTCTGAAATAGCCATAGCATTTCGCGTCACATCCAACGCCTTCGTTTTCCTTGTTCACACCGTCCTTGCAGTCGCTCCGAAGATCTCCAAAGTCCTGACAATCTTTCTCCGCGGTGTTCCTTCCGTCTAGGATGAATATAGAATTGTCAAGTGCTGGGTGCTTCAGAGCTTTGTCGTAGAACTGCACTTTGATGTGGGGGGCGGTATTCCGGAAATGTTCCTTTGCTGAAAGGCTGTGGCTCTCCATTGGGTACAATGTACATACCGAAGGTGCCTAATGATGTAACAAAGCCAAGCATGATCCAACCCAAGACCGTTGGCGGAGTACGGCGGCTTTGAGGCCTTTGGATCTTGCGGGCAGGGCGCAGCATTCAGGGGGCGAGGACGTCTCCCTAAGACAGAAGTATGCATGCACGGGCGTAGAGTAGCGCGTGATACCAGCCTCGGAATCATTCGAGAGGAGTATAAAGGAATATAGAGGGAACCTCAGTTAAGTGGTGTGTCCCTGGCTTCGCATGCTGTCTCTGCTGTGTACCCTCAAATTCCAACCATACGTATCACAACTCAGACGTTATCAAGAACTTTCAGGCGTCTGATGATATCAAGTCGTTCCTGGAACCAAAACGAAGGCGGCCAAGTCAATGATCGAAAGCCTTCAGGGTTTGCCTGCCACATTGATCCTCAGCGCTCATGAAGACGTAAACTACCCAACATCCGGGATATCTTCTCGGCTGGGCTTCTGAAAACTATGTTTCAGTGCAGTGACGCTGCATGCTCTACGTAACCATATCTGTCTTATCAAGCTGTACGATAAGGACGATCAGTCTACCCTGGACAAACATTCCAAGCGCCGGGCCGGCTTTCCAAGCGAGGACTCAGCCTCAGCCTCATCTGGGCGACGTTAGCCGGGAGTCACAACATCAAGATAGACGCCGGCCCGAGCTTCCAGATGGCTGGACTCGCATCTCTGTGCCAGGTGTGGTGGACGGATCGCCTGGTTTGTGTAGCAACCTGCAAATTGGTCTGCACCGGCCCGCTGCTGCCGGCATGTGAGCACAAGGCTGGTCGATCTCCCAACATCCATTTTGCTGTTGATATCTGGAACAGTGCCCCGATACTCTTGTGGACAGGCTCTGATCTTCATTGTGATGCATGGTGGCGATGGTCTTGCAGAGTGATACCGTATCATCAGCAGTGAAACGATGCCTCAGAAACCGCCCGGACTCGAGGCATATATAAAGACAGCTCCGCGTGGCTGGTAGTCGCATCACTACTTACCTGCTCGCTCACCTTTGTGACAACTCTCAAAAAGGGGAATCAACGCACGCTCATCCGATTCGTGTACGCAGATTCGTTCCAAAATCATAGTCGTACGCTTTGAGACTTTGCTGCCCTTCATATGCCTCAAGGGCGCTTACAAGACAAGCAGTAACCACAATAACTTCGAGGAATAATACGATAGATTTTGGAGCATGACGGACGCAAAGGATCCTTCAATTACCTGATCCAGCTCTACTGAAAACATCTCACCAAAGGAGAGGACCTATAGCTTCGTCCGTCGATGGATTGATACCTTGGATATCATAGGCAAACCCCTCTCAGGAGGCGAGGCAAGAAGGGAGGATGCCACAACCCGAATTCCTGTCCATCCACCAGAACTGTGCGGACAGCACATCCAACGAAACTTATCAACGGTACGAGACGTTCAAGACAGTACATCGGAACATTGGAGCATTCTAGTGCAGGCCACGCCGGGCAGCCAATTCTCTACATCAACCTCGGAGGGCTCAGTCGTGGATATGCAACAGTGGCCTGGTCTTCTGAACTGTGTAGGAGGCCAATTCACGGAGGGAAAAGAACCGGAGACTTGTAGCGCAGATGATAGCATCTGCAAAGGGAAAGCAATAGACGAGACGTCCGAGAAGCTATAGACAATCATGATTGCGTATTTTCTATCTACTTGACAATTTACAATGAGTGTCCCAAAACATGTCCTTGAAAGCTCAGTTGAGCGCCGATTGCATCCCTGCATAGCAGTCTTCTCTACGTTGCTGGCATCAACGGTCCCCTGGTTGGCCGAAGCAGGGCCTCATCCTCGCCATGAACATGGCGGCTCATCTAAGGGGCGATGATGCAGGTGATCTCGTCGCCGGTGGGGAAGTAGTAATACTGATTGCAATTTGTAGTCATTGTCGTTGTTGACGGCTTGCTGGAAGAATGGTCCCACGTCCGATTGACTCGCGGCGTAGCCTTCTGTGTTGATGCAGTTGGGGCCCTGCTGGTCGGGGCAGGGGATTCCATTGCCGTTCAGGTCTTCATATCCACCGATGATCTGTTCGGTATTGTTGGCCACGCACCCAGCGGAAAGGGAGTAGCCATCCACCAAAGAGATGTCACAATTTGCCTCTCCAGTGGTAGGGAAGAAGCATTCTAGCTTGGTACTACCCGGGCCCGGGTTAGACTATTAAGGTGGTAAGTATATATTGAGCGAAGGGTCTGGATCTATTGTCATGTACCTCTGTACCAAGATATGCGGCTCCACCGGCGGTATTGTTAGTTGGCACACAGATCGATCCACTGGTGCCGGCATGTCCATTGCTGCTGCCCCAGGGACCACTGAACGTGTAGTAGAAGCCGGACAGGCCATCGTTAGTGAAGACTGTGAAGCACATTTGATCGACATCAGCCTCTGGCTTGACGTCCGTTGTGAATTCCAAGTTGGGCTGAACAGCTTGCACGTTTGCAATGCGGGCGGCGAGGGCCACCATGGTGAATGAAGCCTTCATGATTTCTGATAGACTGGAAACTGAATGTATGGGAAGAGTGCAGAGTGACCGAGTTTGCTTGATGCACCAGGGCAAGATATGGGCTGAGAAGTCCATTCTTATATCTCTCAATGCTGAACATGACGACTGTTGATTGAGTCGTCGTCGACAGACAGCACGTCGCATTCAGCGAGCACCACTTCCAACTAGTACTTGGATAGATAAGTGTTTTGAACGATGGATGGTAGAAACATGCCCACATTCCGAAGATGTTGGTACTCCGGCAGGGACACATCGATCGACAGCCTTGCCATATGTGGGTTCGGGCAATGTGAGGTCAAGCAGACTCCGAAGTATAGTGACTGTCTTTCTCATTCCAGGCTGTTTCATATAGCCCAATCTTGTGTCAATCCAGTTATGGCCTCAAGACAGTATTGATCGGAAACTCATTGTGGTGTCAGTCTCGTATTTCATTGCCTCAGGCTTGCTGGCATTACTGTCAGGCTGCAAGCCAAACTGCGAACCATCGGGATCCCTGCCCGCCAAGCAGCGTCTCATCAAACCGAGCGATCCGGATAATCATCGTCTTTTGACGGGGCCGTGTTCAGAACCACGTGCAATATCTAATGGACTACGGAAAACTCACAATCCATAGCCTAGCGCAACACACTGTAGGCAGATTGCGCGAGCATGGTTTAGATACGCTACTCACCTGTTACTCACCGAGAATGAACTTGGACGGCCGCTCAAAGCCGAGTACTACGCAAGACTCCGCTACTGTGCACTGTCTTGGCGTTTTGAGAGTGTAGTAGCTGGTGAAGTGTCCCCATCCTCTGGTGTGGGCATGACGTCGAGGTAGGACTGCTCACACGGACCTGAGTGATGTTCAGGGCCATAAAGGGCCGTTCGGTTCTCTAGCTGCGTGAAATTTTGTCCCATCCATGCTCTGAGACGTCAAATCGAGCTACTAAAGCGAATCTGTTCCACAGATGTGTCAGTATGACCGAATGTTTGATCCTGATCGCCTGTGCCTTTCGGAGCGCAGCATTGCCGCTGTCTTCCAAAGGGGAGAGAGCAACGCCCCATCGATGGATATCGCGCCCTTGATAAGCATCATGCATAGACTAGCAAAGTAGGACACCTTTCTATCCTTTTACTCCAATAAAAGAGTGTTGGATTGGCAATGGAGGCCAGGCTACTGCAGAATACATCTTGTACCTGCATCCGATTGGCGACTATCTACTAAGCAAGCTTTCACCCAGGATGCACTTGCTTGAGTTGGGACTCTACGTTGGCCAACGTAGCCAATCTGGTCTGGGATCTTTCGCTCACCGAGCATGCCAACAGGTGGAGACATACGCGGCTGCGAGTTCTCAGCCTTGTTCTCCGCTTGCATCGCAGAATCTGCCCCTTATGGTGTGTCCAATGATGTAGCCAACACAGGCAACGTGCAAGTTTGAAAACTTAAATCTTGTACTTTATGGGAAGAAGACACCTGTTCTTTTGGATTCCTGACTCTATCGATGGACACTCATATTTGAGGACATCCAAGTTTGCGGTCTTTCTTCTCCCCCTCGCAAATTCTTGTCAGATATCAGATACAAAGCCAAAACCTGAGTAGCCTCTGTCAAGCCTGGAACTGGCATTACGACCTTAATCTCAAGCATGAACAGCACAGTTCTCAACTTAACATCATTTCAGCGCGAGAAGGGTTTAGGAAAGCGTTCCATATTCCATGCCCATTTCGGAAAAATTCCACAGGGGTTTAGGTACCACGTAACTGGCCTCCTGAACACCGCAGTGGGAACCATGACACCCCATATCAGCCCAAGGAAACTTCTCAAGGATCCTGCATGTACCAGCGCTGACTGAAGATGCTCTTCTACGATGCTGTGACGCAGAGGCTATCTCGTCTTGCATTGTTGGTGAATCGCCCAACAACCCAGTCCAAAGTAGCATAAGTGATACTCCCGACGGCTGGGTTCATGACCGTTGCTTCCAACTTGGCCGGATAGATGTATATTTCCTGGAGAAGACTGACAAACTGGACCAGTACGTCGGACCAGTCGTTACCGTCCCAATGCCCATAGCTGAAGCCAGCCGCCGTCGTGACGCCCAAAGCGCCGCGGTGGTTGGAATTTGTGCATGAGGCTTCGCCCGATCGTTGTGACGGCCTGCCCGTGAGTACATCGAATATTGTTTGGAATGAGGCTTCGACCAGGGCAAGATCGGCTCCAATACCTGGCGATGTCCTCGCAGCTTGCCTGTGATCGGAGGCCTTAGTGTTGTGCCTGGGGATCACGTGAGTGCCAAGAAGGCCACATCTTCTGAATTCACAGTCCTTGTAGATACCTGCTCCCGTAATCAATCATCTATGAAGGCCTAATAACCGCTGCACAACAGGTTATGAGCCCGGCGCTCAAGATTGATTCAACCATACTCATTTGATTATCTCTGATTGAGAATCCACAGTACCCTTGTCCTTGTATCTACCTGATCCACCTTGTTCTGCTATGGAGACCCAAACAAGCGAGAAATCTATCAAGTACATCCTCAAGAAGGGAGCCTCCTTTCAAGCATAGAGAGACATGCTTAAGGCCACTCTTGTTGACAAGGATTGTGCAGCATATGTCTTTGAAGACATCCCATGGCTAGCATATAAGCCAAAACCAGAAGCCCCAGAACTATTGCTCCCAATTGCTGTCCCTATTGGAGAACAAGCAGCCGAAAGAGCAAGGACTCAAGCACTGAACACAACTGCTGAAAATGAATACCAGGAGAGGCTGCTGGAGTGGTACAAGAAAGACAGGATTGCCT